>NC_045973.1:27613817-27913817 GCF_010909765.2 Amblyraja radiata
CAATTATAAAACTGGAAAGGGAAAGATTGCACATTATGCTGATGATACAAAGCAAGAAATTACAATGCATTGAAGGACTACAAAGACAAGCCATGGTACTACAGTCCGGTGAACCCAATGTCAGTGGTGGCAAAGAAAACTGGATCTACCAGAATCTGTAAAGAAGGAAATTTAAAATGTCTCCCAACACTCTCACCAACTTCTGCAAATGCACTGTAGAAAGCACACTATCAGGTTACATCACAGTTTTGTTTGGGAATAGCTCTGCCAAAGACTGCAAGAAATTGCAGTTGTGAATGAAGCCCAGTCCATCATACAGATCAGACTACATATCACTGTCTCCAGCTACACTTCACAATAATTCCTACCACTGACTCCATCAACACTTCACACCTTGGGAGGGCATCCAACATAACCAAGGACCCTTTTCACCACTGTTGTCTCCCTGCTGTCCATCTCTGGGTAGATGATACAAAAACTCCAAAGCACCTCCCACCAGACTCAGGATGGGGTGAAGATCTTCCAATCACCCCATTGTGGACACTGGATATTTCCCTGGAACTAATGCTACAAATGTTGAAAACTATATTCTGATTTCTGGTGTTCTTCTCTTTGCTCTCTACCTGTGGTACTTTAGAAATAAGGAACAGCAGATGATAGACACAAACTGCTGGAGTAATTCAGTGGGTCAGGCAGCATCTCTGGTTAAAAGGAATAGGTGACGTTGCAGGTCAAAACCATTCTTCAGACCCTTCTGAGGAAGGGTTTCAACCTGAAACATCACCTATTCCTTTTCTCCAGAGATGTTGCCTGACCCATTGAGGACAAGTGACAATAATGAAGCAATGGACATGGGTTGACAAAGTGAAATCCATTCGTACCTGAACAGCGTCAATTGTGTCTCGAACAACACACAGAACATCAAATCTGGAAACAATGGGCTCCGAGAGGTCTACGTTCTCTGCAAAGGTCAACGAAGGATCATACCGACCACCTGAAAGAAAATAATTAAAATGTCTCAAAATCATCCCACTGTTCTCACTGTAATAGCTGTCAAACACATAGGAACATTTACGGCCCCATCTTGCATTAAGATCTCCATCTCTCTTGCGCATATTCAGCTCTGGATCATCTTGACAATATGAACAACTGTCCAAGATGCAACTCCGACACAGCACAGCCGTCAACATCGTGACACTGAATAAGCTCAGCCCTCAACGCCTGGACCTTGGGGTCTCCATCTGCAACTGGCTTCGAGAATTCCTGACCTGCGGACTCAGTCGATTAGAATCGAGCGTAACATCCTCTGGGTTATGTGTCCAGTTCCATCTTCTACTGCCCATACACCCAAGTACGCCAACTTTATCTTAGGTTCACCAATACATTTGGCCAGAATGACAACGAGACAAAACACAGGAAGGAGATCACGGTGCCAAAGAAGTAACCTAGCCCGAACAAAAGGTTGGTTGTTAATCCAGAAATGAGGGGGTGAACACAACCCTGTTCCCGTCAAAAGTGATAGCTTCATGTACTTAGGCAGCTATCTCACCAGCAAGTTAACCTGGTGCAGCGACCAAGAAAGCCCACCAGCATAGTCACTTTCTTCAATTGTTGACAAGACCATGTGGATGATCAAGGCTTGGCCATGTGGATTCTCTCAAAAATCTCCAAATGTGCTAGAGAAAATATTCTGACGGGATGCATCTCAACCCGAGTGGTGAATAGAGCAGGATGTATCGTCAAGAATGCATATCACCCTAGCCATTCCCTCTTTCCTGTTGTATCTTCTGGGAGATACGGGAGCTGGTAAGCTCAGATATTTCAACTGAAGTACAGTTATATATCTAATTGTTATTGTTGGAGTAACTCAGCGGGTCTGGCAGCACCTCTGGAGAACGTGGATAGATGACGTTTTGGGTTGGGACCCTTTGTCAGACCAGGATATTTGCTCAGATCCTCATAGCAAACATTACATTCTATGCTTACGGCTTACTTAAGGTAATTTCATTTTCTAATCACATGTTGAGTTATGGATTCTACATCTAGAGTCAAGAGTTCAAATCCCAACATGGCAGTAGGAAAATTACATCCAACTAATTAATTGTTTTAGGACAGCAGTGGCAGTTGCTGCTTTACAGTGTCAGAGACCCGGGTTCCATCCTGATGTACGGAGACCAGATCCTGCTGTCTGTATGGAGTTTGCATGTTCTCCCCGTGACCACATGGGGTTTCTTCAGGTTCATCCCACATTCCAAAGATGTGCAGGTTTGTAAGTTAATTGGCTCCTAAGTTGTCCCTAGTGTGTAGGACAGAACTAGTGCACAGGTTGATCGTTGGTACGGACTCAGTGGGCCAAAGGACCCGTTTCCCCACACTGTATCTCGAAACAAACCTAAAAATCTCAGAATACATAGCAGAGAGGCGTTACTGAATTATTCCCACCAATAGGGTTGGCAGCAGCAATGATCGTGCATCTGGCCTGCAGAGAGGTGACGATACCAGCCTTGGCGATGGAGATGCTCTGCTGTTCCATAGCCTCGTGAATACTGGTCCTGTCCTGTTCGTTCATCTGAGGGGAAGGAAGAAGAAGAATCATTCACACACTCTTCGGCGTCTGAAAATTCCTGTGGCAACCAGGGTCAATTCCCAACTTGGGAGTTTTTGGCGACAACTGGAATGTCACAACACACCCAATAATCTGCTAATGATCTGGACGAAGGCGACAGGATGGGGTGAGAAGTCACATTAAGGTGCTCTGTAGTAACTTCTAATGAAAGGGGTTTCTTCACATGCCATCCCGAGGAAAAGACTATCTGGATGCACCGAATAGTTGTGCTTGTTGAATGAAAATGGCTTCCCAGATTGCTTCTGTGCAAGTTAGTCATTGACATTGGCACTATCATATAAAGGTTATGTAAAATAAGATGATCAATCTAGCCCTCTCAACCCTATTCCGCCTTCTCTATATAACCCTTGACACTGTTACTAATCAAGAATATGTCTTACTAATCTCCGCCTGAAATATACCCAATAACATGGTCTCCACAGCTGTCTTTGGCAATGAATTCTAGATTCACCACCATATGCCGAGATAAACTAATCTCATCTGCCTGCACGTGATCCCCATCCCTCCACATCCTTGCGTATCTAAGAGCTTCTTAAACTCCACTATTGCATCTGCTGCACGACTTCAAAATGTTGTTTCAGAGAAGATGACCAACCAACCCTTGGTTAATATTGTAAGAGTTAGGTTGATAGCCAGCAGAACACGAACCTTCACCCACCATGAGTTAAAACAGAAGGAAGAAAGAAAACAATGACGTGCAGCATTTACTAACCTTGTCAAACTCATCTATGAGGCAGACCCCTCTATCCGCCAACACCAGAGCCCCAGCCTCCAAAGTCCATTCTCTGCTCACTGGGTTCCTCTGTACGTAGGCAGTAAGACCAACAGCAGAAGCGCCTTGACCGGTGGTGTAGATTGCTCGACTGGAGACCTTTTCAATATACTTCAGGAACTGTGATTTTGCTGTGCCAGGGTCACCACACAGAAGGACATTTATGTCTCCGCGCACCTTGTGCTTCCCACCTGAAATCCAAGCCAAAGGGGGAGGCAGACAGCAACACACACAAGACAGACATCAGTTAATTAATTAATTATCGGTGGTGGGAAAATCTAGTAATTTCACCAATAAATCTAAGCACTAAAAAACAAATTAAATAGGATGGTAAACGGTGCCCACGTCACCTGAAATCTACGATTATAATAATAAAAGAATATGGCTGAGAGAAAACTAATCAATACTACAGCCAAAGCAATGAATCAAGCACTCCAATCAATACAACTGGTGGAAACTGCTGGAGAAGATGGAAAACACAATTTTCTAAAATTGGCAGCAACTAACTTTAGTTTTGCTACTACTCTTAAATATATTTAACACTCGTATCGTACTGTATGATGAAGGGGGTAGTCAATAGGACAAAGAGCTTAATTAAAATGGGGGGGGGGGGGGGTGGTTTGAAGAGGCTTGCGTGTTGGCAGTGCAGAGTCGAGGAACGTGCCAAGGGAAGAGCAAAATGGAGAACGCGGGAGTACAAGATCCACACCGGTCAATGTTACTACAAAGGATTGCTCTCTTAATAAATTCAGTTCCCCTACCTGGATTTTTGGCTTCACCTCCAAACAGTGCCAATGCGAGCCCTCTTTTTATATCTTCATGACCATATATAGAAGGAGCAATGCTGGCAAATATCTGGGTACAAGATAAACAAACATTAGCACCAACAATAAGCCCAACTGCATTGATCAGTTAAAACACAAGAGCCTAGCTAATATAACCTATAAACCCATTTGCCTCTGGTTAGGATCCAGTTGTATAATAATCCATCTTTTGAATTGAATTGATTGAATTGATTGAAGGATTTATACCCATTGTCTATTATTTCCTATTACCTCAAATGCTTAACGTTTGTTTGCCCTCCAGTGGTTTGTGCGTTGCTCGACAATGTAGCTTCTGCAGTCTCATGTCACCAGAAAGGGAATCATAAGATCACAGAAGTCGCATTTGTCAAATAAAGAAATATGTTCACAGCAAGGAGTGTCAAGGGGAGAGAATGAATGAATTACAGGCAGTGATTATGAAAATATGGCCCAGCTGTTAATTTAGCATCTGCTGACATCTAAATGCTGAGACCTTCCACTTGAAACAGATGCTCAGCCCTATGAATATATTAACCTGGGCTTAACAGCTGTGTTAAGACCTGGGTACATTTGATTAATGATGCTCAGTTTTTGCTGTGACTTTATTGAGTACTGGTTGTACCACCGCAAAGATCATCAAAAGAATGATCATCATTCTTCGTCATTCTGATAAAAGGTTCGGACCCAAAACGTTACTAATCTACGTTCTCCAGGTACGCTGCCTGACCCGCTGAGCACTCCAACATTTTATATCCTTTCTCACCAGGGAAAGTTTGATGAATTGATATGGAGCTACGGGTGTAGCCCATACAGCAAAACTCTGGCGATAGCTCGGGTTTCATGAGGTTAAGCATTAACGGCTAGCGTCACTTACCACGGTCCCCAATAACCAAGCTACATTATGCAGCCCGACAGGTTGATGAACAACAGAGACCAATTTTCAGAGTCTCAGTTATGCTCCATTTGACACTGATTTACGCCACTAAATCAATATTTCACTCGCAATACAGAATGTAATTATGAAAAGCATTGACGGGTTTAGTATATAAATATGTTAATGAAAAGCTCCTTTCTATGCTTAGGCAAAAATCACAATAGCACATAGGGACCAAGCTTAACACGTTACTGGGAATGTTCACTGCCTCACTCCGGTGGTGATCACACACTTACCCGTTCACCAATGACCTCGTCTTTGGAGAGCATCACAATAGCCTTCATGTCTTCATCGGTAAGCTCACCAACGGCGACTTTATTGTCCTTTTTTGTGATATGATTTGCCATGATTACTGTGGCAAAGACTGGGAAGCCATTGGCTGTGTTGAGGGAACCATCGTAATTATTGTGATATATACCAGTGAGTTCCTGAAGGAAAGTACAAAGTAAACAGAAAATAGTCAAAATTATTAAAATTGATAAATACTCCAGCTTGCAACTGTACAGGCATACAAAAAACATGTCAGTTTTATACATGCAGGCAATACACAACTCTATCTCCCCCCAACAACCGATCAAATCTACTCGGCCTTATCCACTGCCTCGAGGATATAAAGTGTTGGATGGCCCAGAAGTTCCTCCAACTAACGAGAGTAAGTCTAAGGTCATCCTACTCGGCCCCCCATTACTCAAGCCTCACATCAAAAACCTTGGCGTGATATTTGACTCCGCGTTGAAATTTGACAAACAAGTCAATGCCGTGGTAAAAAGCGAGCTTCTTCCAGCTTCGGACGATAGCTAAAATAAAACCATTCCTCCAATTTGACGACCTCGAAAAGATCATCCACTCATTTATCACCTCCCGCCTTGATTACTGCAACTCCCAGTACACTGGCATCAGCCAATCATCCCTGTCCCGCCTGCAATTGGTCCAAAACGCCGCAGCAAGACTCCTTACGGGCAGCCGAAAAATGGACCACATCACCCTGATTCTGGCCTCACTCCACTGGCTCCCAGAGCGGTTCAGAATCAGTTTCAAGTTCCTTCTTTATGTATACAAAGCCCTTAACGGGCTTGCCCCCACCTACATCAAAAATCTGCTCACCCACCACACCACCTCCAGGTGCCTCAGATCGGCCGACTTGGGGTTACTGACCATCCCGCGGTCTAGGCATAAGCTCAGAGGCGACCGCGCTTTTGCGGTTGCAGCTCCTAGACTATGGAACAGCATCCCTCTTCCCATCAGAACTGTCCCCTCCATCAACTCTTTTAAGTCTAGACTTAAAACTTATTTCTACTCTCAAGCCTTTCTTGAGGTCCTGTATGTATGTATTCATGTATGTATTGTTGATCTATGTACCATTGTTTGTAGCACGGTAGTACCTGCACTAATGTAAAGCACTTTGGTCAACGAGAGTTGTTTTTAAATGTGCTATAGAAATAAAATTGACTTGACACAGTCACACATCAAAGCAGCACAAAGGCTGCACTGTCACATTTTCTTCAAATGTTGGTATAATTGGCAAATAATTTCCCCACCTAATGAACAGCTTATTTAAACATTTTCCCCAAATTGTGAGTATTGTGTTCAATTTTGGTCACCCTCTTGTAGGAAAGTTAGAACGGATGAAGGGAAACTTTACGAGGATGTTGCCAGGACTCAAGGGCCCGAGCTATAGGGGGAGGTTGAGCAAGATTAGGATTTATTGCGCAGGAGGATGAGGGGTGATCTTATAGAGGCGTATAAGATCACGAGGGGAATAGATAGGGAAGATGCACAAAGTCTCTGACCCAGAGTATTGGAATTAAGAAATAGAGGACATAGGTTTAAGGTGAGAGGGAAGAGATTTAATACAAATCTGAGGGGCAACTTTTTCCACACAAAGAGCGGTTGGTATCCGCAATAAGTTGACAGAGGAGGTAGGTGAGGCAGGTGCTATCACAACATTTAAAAGACATTTGGACAGGTACATGGATAGGAAAGGCAGGATTTGGCCCAAATGCAGGCAGGTGGGATTTTGGTCGGTGTGGGAAAATTGGGTCACAGTGCCTATTTCCATGCTGTATAACATTATAAAAACGTATTCAATAAATGCTTCTGAACACTTACAATTTCATCACCGGGTTTACAGCTATCCACCAAGTCTGCCAAAAGGATGGCATCTTTTGAGCGAGGCAGCCTCCCAGCGGCAACCTTGCCTGGGCTTTCCTGAATGGTGATCCTTTGGTAATTCTGGTACAGAGTCTGAAGGGAAAACAAGGAATGATTGGAAAACAGGAAGTTGATATTTCACATGACAATTACAAGTGAAAAGCAAGGATTTTTACGGATAGGTCATTCAAGCTAAGAAACTACATTTTAATAAGGTCTTCAGAGTAGGAAGTACTTTCCTCCATATCTGAAGCAGAAATGATTTGTGTAGCTTGATATTTCCTCTTCATTAGCCATCCTATATTTTATAAATGCAAGCATTTATAAACACTTTCTAGTTCTGTCAGAATAAACAATAGGTGCCCCTCCAGAATTTGAAATGATAGATAAGATGGAGATCAATGTGCTTAATTCAAAACGAACATTTTAGATACAAAGTGCTGGAGTAACTCAGCATGTCAGCCCTGCAGAGCATGGATAGGTGACGTTTCAGGTCGAGACCCTTCTTCAGATCTCGACTCAAAATGTAACCTATCCATGTTTCCAGAGATGCTGCCTGACCTGCCGAGTTACAGTGCCCTCCATAATGTTTGGGACAAAGACCCATCATTTATTTATGTGCCTCTGTACTCCACAATTTGAGATATGTAATAGAAAAAAAAAGGAGGGGGGGGAAAAAAAAAAAAAAAAAATCACGTGGTCAGATCACACGCACATTGTCAGATTTTAATAAAGGCCATTTTTATACATTTTGGTGTCACCATGTAGAAATGACAGCTATGTTAGCATGATTATGACAGCTTTCCACGCTTGTTTTAGTGGGGGTGGACAGCTATTCAATAAAATAAGAAACTGTTTCAAATACCAAACTGAACAGTCCTACAGAGCAACTTAACAAACCTCCTCCATGTTGATTTCAAATGGTCCCATAGATTGACACTCAGGGCAAGAGCCTGGTTTCACTTCCTGGTTCTGGGACTGAAAGAATGGTCCCAGGATGAAGTTGCACTTGTTACAGTTGTACTTGACCATACTGAGCTGTGGCAAGACCCCGGTACAACTGGTAACCACTCCACTTGTCCGGATCAGCTGATTCAAGTGAAGTTGTCTGGAATGAAAATAAAGAAGAAATTTGAATGGTATTAAAAAAAGAATGTATGGTATCTAGGTGCACTCCAAACTTGTGCATTCTAAATGGTGAAAATGTTTTCAGTTGTCAGATGACATCACATGCTGCAGGGTATCCTGAAAGGACACAAAATGCTGGAGTAACTCAGCAGGTCAGGCAGTATCTCTGGAGAACACAGATAGGTGGCGTTTTGGGTCAAGACCCATCTTCAGACTGATTGTTTGGGGGGGGGGGGGGGTGGGGGTGGAGGGGGAGAGAGAGAGAGAGATAGACGAAGCTG
Source organism: Amblyraja radiata (assembly GCF_010909765.2). Classification (NCBI taxonomy): domain Eukaryota; kingdom Metazoa; phylum Chordata; class Chondrichthyes; order Rajiformes; family Rajidae; genus Amblyraja; species Amblyraja radiata. The sequence continues at coordinate 27,622,513 of NC_045973.1, forward strand.
GAAAAGGGGAGAGACAGATCAAAGTGTGGCAGGTCGGCACAGGAGAGGGAGATTTTTTTTTGACAGGCAGATGGTTGGAGCAAAGGCCAGAGATAAGAATTATAGGTGTATACAGGATTGAAGAGTATACGGGACTCACACCCCCCCCCCCCCCCAACCTGAACTCCCAACTATTTCTCCTCTTAACACTCCACCCCGCCCCACTGGTGCTGACTCGGTGGTCTGAAAGGCCTGTTTCCATGCTGTATCTTTATAAAATAAACTCAGCAGGTCAGGCAGCATTCCTGCAGAATGTGAATCGGTGATGTTTTGGGTCGGGACCCTTCTTCAGATCAATTCTCAGACGAAACAAAACAAAAAAAACATTAAGCTACTGCACCTGAGTGATCGGAGTTCCTCTACCAGAGGGAGGCTGGAGATTCTGACGTGGATCTCCTTGGCAATCCGGTTGTACTTTGGATACATGGAGAGTACAACCTCTTTAGCTGCTTCATCGAAGATCTTCAGCATTTCTGCCGGGGCCTCAGGCAGGAAGTAGGCTAGCACGTGTTCTCTGGCTGCCAGGTTCTCATAATTAACCACCAGGCTCTCTCGGTTTTCTAGAAACAGGAATAGCCATTCCATGAGTACCGACATCACCAATTATAAGGCCGCATGTACGAGAGAAGCCATCAAGTCTCACTGAATATACATGAATCACTACTCCCAGCAAGAGAGGTTTTGTTTGTTGCAAAATTTACTATTTCATCAATGAAGAGTTTAGCTTAAAAAGTGCTTCTTAACATCCAGGTGCTCCGGTTTCCTCCCACACCCCAAAAACGTGCGTATTTGTAGGTTAATTGGTCTCTAAAATTGCCCTCAGTTTGTAGGGATGGATGAGAAAGTGGGATAACAGTGAACTAGTGTGAGGGGGTGATCATTGTGAACTCATTGGGCTGTATGTAGGGCTCATATCCATGCTGTATCTATCTCTAAACTGAAGTAACAAAAAGCACAACCAAATCTTCCAAAAGAAACATTTTCGAATGGCATGCAGTGACATAATTCACATGGCAGAAAGATATTGAACACCTCTGGATACTTCCACCCAATGATTTGCACAGGTACTGCCATTCTGTTCAGACTTATTACTCCAATATTCAGCTAGATTAACTGAACTTGTGCAGGAAAAGATATATATTCCCGTCACAATGTCTCAGTTCAACTCACCTTTACACATGTCACTAATCTTCTCCTTGAAAACATTGTGCCCATGCTCATCGACATGGGTCCGGAGGAAGTTCTTAAAACGGTGGTAGATCTCTAGTCGAGGTGCTGCCATGGAAACCCACTCTCTGACCGAGTGGCCTTTCATGTCCTCCAGGTTTTCAATGCTTTCAATCATCTGCCCACGAGAGAAGAAGAAAGGGGGCGGACGATAAGTATTGCCTTACAGCCACATCATCAGATGATCTTACAGGAGGGCTTGGTAAGCCAGAGGCTGTTGTTTACTCAATTGAAGAGTCCAGGAGACACTGCCTCAAGACAGGTCAGCTACTTAAAACAGCAAACAGCAATAATTTTGAGCGTTTAGGAAAATAACCCATTCAGGTGACAGGTTTCGGACACTATTTCAAAATTTATAGAGGTCGATTAACAGAGGGACAGTATGTCTAAATCCTACCTTTTATTTAACTCTGTTTCACTCAAGTTGAAAGGACGGCCACTTCTCTGTCCAGGTTTCGCACCATAGCCCAGGATCTCTTAACTGGCAAAATTATTTTGTTTGAACTAAGACAACAATAAAACCTCGTGTGATTTGCTTCTGTACTGCATTTGCAAACCAATTTCAGCTCCACATTGTCTGATTCACTCAGACAAACCACATTAGGATTACTCCAAAAAGGATTTTCAGCCCACTTAGTCAGGCTTTCTTAGGATCAAAAAATGAACCCAGATCCTTAATTGGCCAGCTCCTTTGCAAATCCTGTATTGCATTGTTTTTGTTCAGGGAACAATGTTGCAGGTGTGAGTACAGTTACCATGGTGGGACAGATTAAATAGGTCACGTCCGACATTAGAGCTTAGATCCTTCCTCACCTCATCATCATACTCAGCCGCTCCATCAGCTGCTCGCTCCGCTAAACGTCGCTTCCTCGCAGGTCGCTCTTCATCCTCGTCGTCACTCTCTGCGTCAAATGAGATTTCCAATTAATGCTATTTTTTTTCACCTCGCACCCCGTTTCACACACAAAACAATCTAGTAATGTCAGGTGACTATCGTTAAAAATTATACAATTCTGCAGAATGGATTAAAAATTCAAAGAATGTCAAAAGTGCCGTAGGTCAGGCAGCATCTCTGGAGAACTTGGAGGTGATACTTCCTTAGTTCTCGATCTGAAACTTCAACTATCCATGTTCATCAGAGATCTGTTGAGTCACTCCAGCACTTTGTGTCCTTTTGTGTACTAACCAGCATCTGCAATTCTGTTTCTACATTCAAAAACATGTTCAAATAGTGGCACCTCTGGAGGAAAATCCCTGCTCTTTCCATAAAGAGAAGTTTAAAAAAAACCTTTGAGACTCTTTCACTATTGGAATTTGAATAGTGGCCAAACAAATGAGGTCTTCACCTTTCTTGAAGGACTGCAACCGTATCAGGGTATAGCTAAGGCACCAGAATCAAGTCAATTTATCAACAAATCTGGATACCGACCATCTATAGTATACTGATGAAAGATAAAATAGACAGTAGTTCACTCCGGGATCAGTGTGTACATGTGCTCACTGCCCAACTGCAGGACTGAACACTAAGGAAATAGTTCCCCTTGCCAGAGATAGGTGCGGTGCAATATTAAAACTTCAATAAGCATTAATTAACTTAAAAAACAGAAAAAGGGTCTGGGGAAAGAAAACAAACTGTCACTCTACTCTGCCATTCTAGAAAGAGACTCATTTTTAAAATCAATGTCAATTCCCATTAGAAAAGCCTAGTAAACAAAGTATGGAAAGTGTGTCCAATTGCAAAGTCCAAAATCAAAGTCACTAAACCCACAGTTAAAAAGGCCATGACATAGCATCACATGGGGGACATTTGGATAAAACACCAGAAACGTGCTATCAATTGATAGCAAAACTAAGCAGACAATTTGGAACAGCTACCAGTTTGGCACAACCTCTCACTTGGGGATTATGCTTGCATGCATCCTCTATAGCAGGGGTTCCCAACCTTTTTTGTTCCATTACCCCGGGCAACTTTTCGAAAGTAAATTTACCCGCACCCCATTTTATTCAGTAATTTGAGCTTACACTACTACCATAATAAAGCAATTAACAAAGGGGACATTTTAAAATATTGTTTTTAACAAATCCAGAATCAACAAATTTACCCCCTGGGTAGGTGAAAATTGCCCCAGGTTGGGAACCCTTGCTCTATAGTGCCTGGATTGCAGTGTAGCGTTTGATGTTTTAACAGGCAGAATGATTTCTAACATAATCAGCACGGTGTTCATTTAATTCTTCCACTGACTTGCATATACCAATGGCTATTTATTCCTTAGCTAAAGGTTTCTAAAAATTAACCAGGTTGACGTTACCGGCATTATGCCCGTCAGAATATTCTCGGCTTACTTTTCAAAAAGCAAAAACACTGGTCACTGCCGACTTCATATTTTTATAAGACAGAGACTTACCATACAGGAGGTCTATCCTCATCCGACCCTGGCCCAAACCCTCTGCGTGGTCTCTCCTTCGCATTTCTCTTTCTGCTTCTGCTCGTTGGCTGGCAGTCATATCCTCCAAGTCCTCACCATCATCCAGACCATCCCTCTCATAGACATCCAGTTGAGGAATAGCACGGTAATCACTAAAAATAAGGATAAGATAAAAGATATCTTACAATGAACAGTCATGTGGGAAATCCTATCTAGAAAAACAATTGGCAAGGTAGGCAGTGAATGAGGCCATTTAAAGGAACAGTGATAGAGCTGCTGCCTCTTGGCGCCAGAGACCCAGGTTCAATCCTGACCTTGGGTGTTGTCTGCATGGAGTTTGTATGTTCTCACGGTGACAGCATGGGTTTTCTCTGGGTACTCTGGCTTCCTCCCACATTCCAGAGTTGTGCAGGTTTGTAGGTTAATTGCCTTCTGCATATTGCCCTTAGTATGTAACATGCAAAACTGGGATAACATAGAACTAATGTGGGTGACCGTCAGCCACAGACTCAGTGGGCCAAAGGGCCCTTCCACACTATATCTCCAAACCAAACACCAAACAATAGGTGCAGGAGTAGGCCATTCGAGCCAGCGAATGTGATCATGACTGATCATCCCCAATCAATACCCCGTTCCTGCCATCTCCCCATATTCGCTGACTCCGCTATCTTTAAGAGCCCTATCAAGCTCTCTTGAAAGTATCCAGAGAACCGGCCTCCACCGCCCTCCGAGGCAGAGAATTCCACAGACTCACAACTCTCTGTGAGAAAAAGTGTTTCCTCGTCTCTGTTCTAAATGGCTTACCCCGTATTCTTAAACTGAGGCCCCTGTTAAACCAAACCAAACATTATGTCTGATAAACAATAGCCTTTTTTCCCCACCGAATTTGGGTATATACATCACTTGTGGCTCAGGATACTTTCCTCGAAACACGAGTACTAATCAAATTGGCACAGAAGGGATCAATGCAGTTTTGTAGATTGATGCGTTACCAACTGTACTATAATGCTGCAAACCTGGTGCAGACTTTGGCTCCCCGTGCTACTCTGCTAAGCACCTGCCACAAATCCAGCAATGAATCTCCCTGCAGCTTATATGGAGATGCAACCTGTGAGGACTGGCAATGGACAGTAGCACCGTGCCCCAAAGCTGCACCCTGGTCTTTGCTGGGAACTGGCAGTAGTTGGTCTATTTAATGATCACCCAAGTCCTATCGTCTGTTTCATTTACAGCTGCCATCTCCTCATATCTTTACTTGGCTACACAGGCTCTACAGCCTGGAGATGTTACGATAATACGATGCTCATATGCCATTGATCACAGTTTTCATGCAAAAGGAAAAATGAGTAGAATAACATTTTAATAATATAATTAGAACACAAGCTTGGTGTAATAGTCATCAAAATCATTGACGCAATGAAGCAAACCTACATAATTTTTAACTCTAGACTCAATAAGATATAAAGATTATTATACATTAAAGTACTAATGTATAGATTTTACCTACAAAACTCCACTTTAGGTTATTTTTAAAAGAATTAGAAAAAAATCAATTCACAGATCAAACTCCTTCAGACAAAGATAAATTTGAAGAACAATCAACATCAAGCAGAGTTGATAATTACTGACCGCTCAAGGTCATCTCCCATCAGATCCTCGCCATCCTCTTCCTCCTCTGCCAGCACATCAGTTCCTAACAATCCTTCCGACTCATCTTCAAATGGTGGGAGATCTCTTCCTGGACTGGAGGTCAAGGCATCTCCTCGCCGAGGGGTTTGATTGGGGCTAGTCGCCATGGTGAATGACTCAGAAGACTCCTAAATTGGGAGTGAGCACAGGAGAACAATATACAATGAAACACACTATTTTGATGTGGTTCTCAAGTTCCCATGTGTTCATGAAATTATGCAGATATCTTAGTTTACAGTAACGGTAAAATCCTGTTGTACCCAAGACCTGCAATTATCCACAAACAGCCTCAAAAGCATAAATTATTTGCAAGTGAATTTACATGCTTGCCACGATGGCACTTGCCCAAAATACAGATGAATGCACTTCCAGCAAATCTGATGTAAAAGATTGCATGTTTAACATGCAACAATCGAAGCAGTACGCACGACTCACAGAAACAGATAAGGCTCTGATGCAGTCAAAATGCTGTTGGCAATGACACTTCAGATCACTCGCTGGGATGTCACAGCCTCAAGTACTCCAGTAACGTGAACACAAAATCTAGATCCGTTTTGCAGTGACATTGAGGATTGTCACAAGTATCATCTTTCAGGCTTTACTTAACTTTTTTTGGAAACCACTACACGGTTACTTTTTAAGAGCAATCCTGAAGCCCTAATCTTCCGATATTATGACATATTTATTTCCTCGGCCAACATCAGCAGTGCGGCATGCAATCTGGTCATGGAATTGGGAGTGAGCACAGGAGAACATAAGAGCTGTCAAATTATTTCTTCATCAAGTATGTATCCAATTCCCCGTCAAAGACTACCATGTGATCTAGTCACTGCCCTGTGAAGTACTATTCATTAAACCCGCCCATCAAAACAAGCATTCCTCATGTCATCTCTGCTAAGTTTATCACCCAAATCTGCAGTCTCATTGGAAATGGTGGCTTCCTTATTTACCGTATCCAAATCCTTCAAACAGCACCCGAGCCAAAACACAACCAAGCTAGGATCATTGTTCCTAGAAATAAGGAACTGCAGGTGCTGGTTTACCGAAGAAAGTGCTGGAGTAGCTCATATGAACATGCATAGGCGATGTTGTGGGTTGGGACTCTTCATCTGAAGAACGACCCCTGACTCGAAACGCCATCTATCCATGTTCTGCTGAGATGCTGCTTGACCCACTAAGCTACTCCAACACCATCTCTCTTCATTGTTCCTGGACCTGTATAAAACTCCCAACTCCATTCAAGTGGCTGAAGGGGTCTCCGAATTGAAGTATGGACTCTGCCTATCCAGAAGTTCAACAGAAATGACATGGTGAAGAACATGTGCAAATCTCAGCTGGACAGATATAATATGTAGGTGGTTGTGCTACAATGCAATAGTTGCGTTCTTAGGAACTCTGGCATTATAGAAAACAGATTATGAAAATAATTGTATCAACAGGGAAAAGGGAATTGGGGTGGAAGATTTCAGACTTAATCTTCACAAGTAAACAGTGTTTTAAGGTTATTTTTGTACCTGCTCTATGTCACATTGTTGAACAGTTAAACAGAGTGCTTAAGTGTAAAAAGTAGCGATTGCTTGTCAATTTCAATAGAAGCGATCGCTTGTCAATTTCAGTAACTACCCTTAGTGAAGCTGACAGGTCATGTTCTGAAGGGACAACAGTGTCCAATTACTGAGGGTTGGGGGTGCAGATTCAATTTATTTTCTTTAGAGACTGTTTTCCAATATTGTAGATTTCTTTCCTAGTCAATTTCCAAAGTAACTTAGGTTAATTTTAAACCTTCTGGCTCTCGATAGAAATCGCTTTATAATCAATTCACATTGTGAAAACACACGTTGTGGCAGAATTCTAATCTAGTCAACGGAATACATTTAGGTTAGCTGTCATTGAGAAAATAAGCAGATGAAGGGTATGGTATTGACATGCCCAAAATTCAATTCATAGCCTATAGTGAAACAGTCCACCAGAGATGTAAATGAATACAGACCTTCCTCCTAATAATTAGTACCTTTTAATCAAACTATTGTTCCATAACATTTGACACTGCTTCCCATTCAAATTAAAATCTAGAGGATGGAACTATAGTACTATAGGCAGCCAATATTAAAGGCCCACACAACGCTGGTCATGCTCTCATCTTGCTACTACCATCAGAAAGGTGGTACAGGATCTCAAAACCTGCAACCACATGGTTCAAGAATGAGTCAAGTGTTTAATTTTCACATGTACCAAGAAATTCCTACTTGCAACAGCATAACAGGTTTGTTAAACACGGTACTCAATAGATAGCCTAAACAACAAAGGTTCAATAAATAATAGTGCAATACAACCCAAAACACCCAGTGTCAACCAGGCAGTTCATGCACTTGAACGCTACACAACACTAACCTCAACTCAAATCATCTTTGTTGCACTAGACTTTTTTGCACTAGAATTAGGGCTAATGATTGATCTAATTTTCATTTATTATCTATTGCATACTAAGTTTACATGACTGTGATGGTGTTGGAAATAAGAATGTCATTGTTCAGTCGTCAGTACACAGGGCAATTAAACTCTTAGACACAGAAAGCTGGAGTAACTCCGCGAGACAGGCAGCATCTCTGGAGAGAAGGAAAAGGTGACGTTTCGGGTCGAGACCCTTCTTCAGACTGGTTGGGGAGGGTTACTTGATGGGAAGAAGCTGTCGAAATAAAGGACAGTAGGAGGATTTCTGAAGAAGGGCCCCGACCCGAAACGTTACCTATCCATGTTCTCCAGAGAGGCTGTCTGACCCGCTGAATTATTCCAGCACTTTGTGCCTTTTTGTTTTGCTGAGTTACTCCAGAACTTTGTGCCCTTGTGTATAAACCAGCATTGCAGCCCCTTGTTTCTACAAAGAACAGTAGATGCTGGTTTAAAAAAGGTACAATGTGCTGGAGTAACTCAGCAACTGCGTTGTCGGTATTGACAATTAAACACTCTTGATGAGGGGAGAGAGAGAGCAACGTTCATGTCCCGGACCACAGGTCCTGCTCTCTCCCCCCCATAGCCGCCCGCTCCGGGTAAATCACCCCCGGGCTTAACCGGGGAGGTGTCAACCCGGCCACATCTGCGTCCCTTGACTCACCGCCATTGTGGCTCCGCGTCCCTCTCCTCGGCAGCGAGGAAGACTTTGGCGCCAAATGCCCACCTGACCCGAATTTCGCGCCACCGCGCGTTTGCGTCATCGCGCTCTCATGCACAGTGATCACTCTGCATATTAATGAGCCCAGGGCCCAACCACGTGGTGGAGGGCTGCTGCATGTTAATGAGCTGACGTCAGCAGGCTGTATGTTAATGAGCTGACGTCAGCAGACTGCATGTTAATGAGCTGACGTAAGCAGGCTGCATGTTAATGAGCTAACGTCAGCTGGCTGCATGTAAATGAGCTGACGTAAGCAGGCTGCATGTTAATGAGCTGACGTCAGCAGGCTGCATGTTAATGAGCTGACGTCAGCAAACGCCGCCGCGCGCGGGAGTCAGGGAGCGTCGGAGGACGACGGGACCAGCAAATCTGCAGCTTACAATGTGTGATAAATCCCACCTAGTAAATATCGCCAACCCGGTTAAATCAGTCCAAGGACAAAAAGAAAGAACAAAATGTCAATGAAAAATAGGAAAAGACAAGATAAACGGGTTAACGACCTTGGTCCCGCTCCCGCGATGCAGCTGTTGGCTGTTGGTCGGTGACGCCAGAGCCGCCTCATGCATTGATTGGGTGGCCGAGCTGTCGATTACGCTGCAGGTAAGAGACAGTCACCAAATTGCTGCTCAGGTTAAAATAAGAAGAGGTTCACATTTCTGTCGGTAGTCACAGGGGATGCTGTCACCCATACATGCTCTCCAAATATGTCTGATGCCTCGACTCCGAACGTCACCCATTCCTTCTCTTCAGAGATGCTGCCTGTCCCGCTGAGTTACTCCAGCATTTTGTGTCTCTCTCTAAAGATGCTGCCTGACCCACTAAGTTATTCCAGCGCTTTGTATCAAATATTTATATGTTGAACTGCAGAAACAGGAACTACAGATTAAAGTGTTGGAGTAACTCAACAGGTCAGAGCATTTCTGGAGAACACTTATACAGCCATCAGGCTATTAAACACTACAACTTCAAATAAGCTCTGAACTACATTAGACTATTGTTATTATTATTGTTGCACTACTATTGTGTGTTTTTTGAGTGTATATATATCTATATATATACACACACACTCAATATATATATATATACACACACACTCAATATATATATATATACACACACACTCAATATATATATATATACTTGTGAGTACACTGAAATGTTTTTCTCTCGTTTATACTGTTTACAGTGTACTATGTTTACATATTCCATTGTGCTGCAGCAAGTAAGGATGTCATTGTTCCTGTCATTGTTCTATCTGGGACATAAAACACCCTTGACTCTTCTTGACTTTTAGTTTACAATTGTCACGTGTTCTGAGGTACAGTGAAAATATGTCACGTGTCCATGTTCTCGAGAGATGCTGTGAACTGTTGTTCTAGCATTTATGTCAAATATTTATATCTGTGTAGAAAGGAACTGCAGATGCTGGTTTATAACATAGACACAAAATGCTGGAGTAACTCTGCATGTCAGACAGCATCTCTGGAGAAAAATAATTTACTTTTATATCCAGTTTTTGGACTGACCCAGAGGAAGAGTCTTAACCTGAAATATTGTCTGCCCATTTCTTTCCACAGATGCTGCCTGACCTGCTGAGTTCCTCCAGCACTTTGTGTTTTGACTTGCAAGTTTAAATTTGTTAACAATAAAGCCCAAAGGAAAGTCAGTAGAAATTGCTGGTGAGAATGGGAAACGGGTAGAGACAGACTGGAAGGTGATAAGTGGAATATAAGGGAGGGATAATGAGTAGAACAGGTTCTTCTCAAGAGTCAAGACTGTTTAATAGTCATATGTACTGACAGCAGACAATGACATTCTTACTTGCAGCAGTATAACAAGTCAGTAAACACACATATAATATACCAAAATAAAAGAATTAATAAAGCCACTACTAGTGCAAAAAATCCTGGAAGTCCTTAGTGCAACCAAAGATAGTCCATAGTTCACAGTTGGGATTAGTGTTGTGTAGTGTTCAAGAGCCTGATGGTTGCCAAGAAGAAACTATTCCCCAGCTGTAACAGGAACAGAATAGTGAAAATATTCAGCAGCATCTGTGGAGAGGGAAGTTAACATAACATTGTGGATTGCTTCTGCGAATGTTAATTGATGCCAGGTCATTTGTTAATTTCAATATGAGTTTGAGAGATTTTTAATAGAGAAACCAATTTGTCACTAGGTCCATATCTTTCTAGATAAGATCCAGAGTCCTAAATATGAATTCTTGATTTCTTCAGTCTGAAGAAGGGTCCCGAACTGAAAAGTTGTCTGTCCATTCTGTCCACAGATGCTGCCTGACCCACTGAGTCCCTCGAGCAATTTTGGGTTTGCTCAAGATTCCAGCATCTGTAGTTCCTTGTGTCTCCATATCTTTCTATGCCTCATCTAGACTTTGTGTCTTCCAAATGTCTCTTCAACACAATGATTGTATTTGATTTATACCACCATTTTGGGCAGCGTATTTCAGACAGCAAGCACTCTCTGTGTCAGAGAAACCCACTCTCAGATCCGCTTTAAAAACTCCTTCCTCTTAATTTTGTTTAATAACCAAATAAGTGAAGGAAAAATGAATAAAGGATGCTGAGCAAAAACAAAAGTGCTCAAGAAACCCTGCAGGCTAAGATGTATCTGTGGAGTAGGGAATCGACATTTTGGGGGAAAAATAGGTTGAAATGTTAAGTCATAGGGTGTTTTTCCTTTGTCATAGAATGGCAGTGCAAGTTTGAAAGGCGGAATGTTCTGTGGTCCTGTATTATCTCCAGACTTGACTATGTCAACACTCTACAACTATGTAGGTGAGGTGTGTTCAGTTCAGTCTGTTGCATTTGACACCCACGGAGTAGTCCCTGCACTGTTGAAACCAGAACACAGCTTGGGCCACTGCTTGGGTACACAAAATTGCTGGAGGAACTCAGCGGGTGCAGCAGCATCTATGGAGCGAAGGAAACCCGAAACGTCGCCTATTTCCTTCGCTCCATAGATGCTGCTGCACCCGCTGAGTTCCTCCAGCAATTTTGTGTACCTTCGATATTCCAGCATCTGCAGTTCCCTTTTGAACCCCTTGGGCCACTGCTTTGCAGGTCTTCTCTCTTCAGTCCCTGAGCTTTGGAATACCCATTTGGAGAATGGAGACTAATGAAAGATCTGGTCTGAATGGATGCAGAGGGGATGTTTCCAGAGGAGAATTTCCTTAACCAGTGGGTGATAAATCTGTGTAATTCTTTGCTACAGACGGTGGTGGAGGCGAAGTCATTGGGTATTGGGTATTGTTTGGCAGTACAAGTTTTAAAGGCTGAATATAGTCACAAAATGCTGGAGTAACTTAGTGGGTCAGGCAGCATCTCTCGAGAAAATGGACAGTTGATGTTTCAGGTCTGGATCCTTAAGATTTCCCATAGGAGAGAGGAGCAGAACTTCTTCAAAGTAAGCATACCTTGAGGAGATTTAGTCGTGGAACAGACACAATGTAATTCCTGTCAACTGCAAGGTATAAATCAGACATTACTATGTTCTTGATTAGTAAGGCTGTCAAAGTTTATGGCAAGAAGGCAAGAGAATGGGGTTGAGAAAGAAAATGATCTAATGGTGGAACAGGCTTGATTGGCTTGTTGGAGCACATTGCTGGAGTGTTTCTGATATTAAAATAGTATATCTCCTTCAGGAAAGATATAATTAGCCTCAAAGTGCATTGGGACATACTGAAGTGTATAATTTACTCTGGACATATCTTCCTTTATGCATTTTACAACTAAAAATACTTGTTACATTATTTTTAAATAAAAAAGACGTGGCAACTATGAACGAGGCACACAGAGGGTTGTGAATCTTTGACATTCTCTGCCCTTAAGGCTGGTAGAGGCCAGAACAAGTGGGGGTTTTTTTTAAACACACACACAGTGCTGGAGTAGCTCAAGCACAGAAGGACATGGACAGGTGATGTTTCAGGTCAGGACTCTTCTTCAGTCCCCTATCCATGTTCTCCAGAGATGCTGCTCGACCTGCTGAGTTACTCCAGCATTTTGTGTCTTATTTTGGTATAAGCCAACGACTGCATTTCCTTGTATGACATTAGATATTAGATAGATAAATATTTTAAATATTAAATAATTAAAGATTATTAAGGAACTGACACAGGAGTTGGAATCAGCCATGAACATAGTGAATGACGGGACAGGCTTGAGGGGCTGAGTGGTATTTTCTTGTGTTTCCATGAACTAAAGGGAATGCAGATGATGGAATCTGGAGCAAAAAAAAAAAAGAAACGATCTGCGGAAGGAACTCAACTGGCCGAGCACCTCCTCCAGCAGTTTGTGGGGTTTTTTTTCTGAGTTCTCTTTTGCGCCGTATAATTCAACGAGAGGTTTGAAACTTTTCCCCAATTCGCTTCGTCGGCTCTGCAGTCGCGCACTTTGGAGACAGTCCCAACGATGTGGACGGTGCGGGGAGGAAGTGGCGGTCCAGCAGGAAACTGTGCGGAGTTTGTGTTGGAAGAAGGTTCCAGTCAGGTGATTTGCTGACCCTGCACAAGTCCACAATGCAGCCAGAGAGAGGGAGAGCGACAGACATGACGTTCCTGCAGTGTGGGAGCCGGTCGCTAATTTAAGTGTAAATTTCCCTGCAGTAACGCCGCGATCTGTAAGTAACTGTCAGCATCAAGCCGATCATGTCAGATTAAAACTAACAGCAATTGACACATAGTCCCATTGCAACAGTGTGCCTGTTACATTGTCACATTCTGATTGGTAGCCCCTTTCACTTCATATTAAGCGAATCTTCTCGTTTTAATGGTGATGGTTTGTTTTTAAATTGGATTAGTCTCCTTATCAGCCTGGAGCCAAATTGTTTTATTTTTTTAAAAAAGGAGTATCGACTTTCAGGTTAAGAAGGGGGAGTTTGGCCTTGAAAGTAAATCGAAAGCGAAATAAAATTGGTCGCGTTATTCAGCGCCTCATGAAGGAAGATTAATTAGGCAATAGCGCAAGAGGCGATGTGCACTTTTTTTTGCAATGCAGTTTATTGTCTGAAAGTAGATTTTTTTTTGTGCCTGTGAAAATGGACAAAGCGGGTCGTGTATATTGAATTGATTGGTTGACTGCATGGGTTATTATTGTCACGTGTACCAACTTACAGTGGGGGGAAAAGCTTTGTGTGCAAATCATATATTGGGTAGTGTAAAAGAGAAAATAATTAGAGTACGGGACGTAGTGTTATTGCTGCAGAGAAAGTGCAGGTAGAAAAGGTCGCAACAAGGTAGATTGGAACCACAAGACTTGCAGATGTTGGAATTTTGAGCAAAGCACAAACTGCTGGAGGAACTCAGCGGGTCAGGCAGCATCTGTGGGGGAAAATGCACATATGCAGTCTGTGTTTTGCTGCAGACTGAAGAAGGGTCTTGACCAGAAATGTCATCAGTCCATTTCCCTCCAAGGATGCAACCTGACCCGCTGCGTTCCTCCAGCAGTTTGCTTTTTGAGGTAGATTGGACGATGGGGCAGCGCGGTGGTGCAGCTGTTGCCTCGCGGCGCCAGAGACCTGGGTCTGATCCTGACCTTGGCTGCTGTCTCTGTGTGGAGGTTGCATGTTCTCCCTGTTACCTTGTGGGTTTCCTCCGGGTGCTCCAGTTTACTCCCACATTCCAAAGACATGCAGGTTAGTAGGTTCATTGATTCTCTGTAATTTGCCCCCGAGTGTGTAGGGAGTGGATGAGAAAGTGGAATAACATAGAACTAGTGTGAATTGGTCAGCATGGACTCTGGGCTGAAGGACTTGTTTCCATAATTTATGTAAATAAAATCCATCCCAAGCATGAGTCTGAGGAAGGGTCTCGACCCGAAACGTCACCCATTCCTTCTCTCCAGAGATGCTGTCTGGCCTGTTGAGTTACTCCAGCATTTTGTGTCTACCAAGTAAATGGGAGGTTTGTTCAATAATCTGATAACAACGAGGAAGAAGCTGTTCTTGAATCTGGTGGTATGTACTGATATGATTGTATGATCAACATAGGGTGATGTTTATGGGAAAACATGCAGGATTATTGTGACAAGGCCGTACCAGGTAGTCTGAAGATCACCAGTGTTTTAATTTAACATTCTGAGAAGTCAGATATAATTTTTAAACACTAGCTGTATTAAATTTCAGTTTTGAGGTTCCAGGGTTGTGAGTGCATGTCTGTTTTCATTTAACTTAAAACAGAACAGGCCGTAAGACACAGGAGCAGAATTAGATAATTCGGCCCATCGAGCCTCCTCCGCCAATCGATCATGTCTGATCTATTTTTCCCTTTCAACCCGATTTCCCCCCCGTAACCTTTGACGCCCTTACTAATCAAGAACATATCAATCTCTGGTTTAAAATTACCCTATGACTTGGCCTCCACAGTTGGCTGTGGCAATGAATTCCGCAGATTCACCACCCTCTGGCTGAAGACATTTCTCCTCATCTCCATTCTAATAGTATGTATCTTTATTCTGAGGCTATGCCATCCTTCAGCAACCATGTCTATGGCAACCATGTTTCCAAATTATGCTCACCCCATCGTCTATATTCCTCCATTCTCTGCTTGCCCATGTGTCCGTCCAAAAAAATGTGGGTGATGTTTCGGGTCGGGACCCTGTCTGAAGAAAGGTCCCAACCGAAAACGTCACCCATCATTTTTCTCTAGCAATGTTGTCTGACCCGCTGAGTTACTCTAGCAATTTGTATCTATCTATCTTCACTATAAGAACCCTGTTGTTTTTGCACAATCTGTCGACATCTCTGTTCCTCTAGCTCCTGTGGGCTATTGGAAGGGCTATACGATAACCTGGTCACAATGGTTGGAGGAAATGGTGAGGGTGTGGGGTTAGGGTTGTTGAAACCATCGTGGATACTGAAGGTAGACTAGACGACCGTTTCGCTGAACACCTTCGCTCAGTCTGCCTGGACCTACCTGATCTCCCGGTTGCCAAATGCTTTAAATCCCCTTCCCACTCCCACACTGACCTTTCTGTCCTAGGCCAACTCCATTGTCAGAGTGAGGCAAAACACAAATTGGAGGAACAGCAACTCCTGTTTCGCTTGGATAGCTTGCAGCCCTGTTGTGTGATGTTGATTTCTCTAATTACAAGTGACCCCTGCATTCACTCTCTCTCCATCCCTCCCCTACCCACATTGTACCTGCTTCAAAGTCGCTTGTTGAGTCTCATTGTCTGAACTTGTTCTCACCTAACAAACAGCGGGCGGTGGCCTGCCTCCTTTATCATCGTAGCTTTTTTGCATATGTTTCATTCATCTGTTTATATTTCTCTACATCAACGTTTGTATCTCGTTTCCCTTTCCGCTTACTCTCGCTCTGAAGAGGGGTCGACCCGAAGCAGCAGTTATTCCTTTTGGAGAAAAGTCTGACCCGCTGAGTGACTCCAACATTTTGTGTCTATCCACTGGTGTTAACGTGCTTCTAGAAGCTCCATGTCTGAAAGGAGACGGGAAGATGGATTCACTTGATCTGCAGTATTCAGCAGGAGACGGGGCAGTTATAAGGCAAGACTCCCAGCAAGCACACTCAGCATCAATAAACAGCTTTGGATTCACTGCACGCTCTCCAGCTCATGACCCACCTCCGCCAGCTATTCTGCCATAAGGAGGCTACCAGAAGCATAGGGTCACCGGTTCTCATCGTGTCCTCCAGTTCATTCCATGCTTCCGAACTATTCTGAATAATGAACAGAACCAGAACTGCATGGCCACTGCCTCTGCTATTCCATACACTATTGCAATGTGATATCCTCTGCTATTGAGGGAGTGCAGCGTAGGTTCACAAGGTTAATTCCCGGGATGGCGAGACTGTCATATGTTGATAGAATGGAGCGGCTGGGCTTGTATACTCTGGAATTTAGAAGGATGAGAGGGATTCTTATTGAAACCTATTAGATTATTAATGGTTTGGACATGCTAGAGGCTGGAAACGTGTTCCCGATGTTGGGGGAGTCCAGAACCAGGGGCCACAGTTTAAGAATAAGGGGTAAGCCATTTAGAACGGAGATGAGGAAAAATGTTTTCACACAGAGAGTTGTGAAGTCTGTGTAATTCTCTGCCTCAGAGGGCAGTGGAGGCTGGTTCTCTGGATGCTTTCAAGAGAGAGTTAGAGCTCTTAACGATAGCGGAGTCAAGGGATATGGGGAGAAGGCAGGAACAGGGTACTGATTGTGGATGATCAGCCATGATCACATTGAATGGCTGTGCTGACTCGAAGGGCCAAATGGCCTACTCCTGCACCTATTGTCTATTGTCTTTTGTTCAACATAAAAGCACCTCAGTGGTATAGGGTGGGGGAGAGATATTGGCTTGGATGCACCTCAATGTTTAAGGGGAGGAAATTATTCAAATGTTCAACATTTCATGTATTCGCCAAGGAGAGTGACGTTGGTGAGCTTAGGAGGGTATGTTGATATTTAAAGGCATGTCAAATTCAACAAGGAGATGTAGAAGCAAAGAACTGCAGATGCTAGTTCATACACAAAAGTGACAGAGTAACTCAGCAGGATAAGCAGCATCCCTGGAACATGGATCGGCAACATTTTGGATCGAGTGAAGAAAGGTCTCGAACCGAAGCATTGCCTATCCATGTTCTCCAGAGATGCCGCCTGACCCGCTGAACTACTTCAGTGCTTTGTGTCCTTTTGTGTTTCAACAAGGAGATGTTGGTGTTTTGAAAAACATTAATGAGGCACAAAGACGCAGCACATACGACTGCTGCATCACAGATTCAGTGACCAGGTTCAATCCTGACCTCTGCTGTCTGTATGGAGTTTGCCTGATCTCCCTGTAATCATGTGCTCTGGTTTCCTCCCACAAACAAAAGATGGACTGGTTGGTAAGTTAATTAACCACACTAAATTACCCCTAGTATTGGTGTGGGGTAAGACAATTGGGGGGTGCAGTTATTGTGCATTGTTACAAGGAAGCAGTGAGGAATGGAATATGATGGATTGAGTGTGGCATAGACTTTTAGTTTACAGATATAGCATGGAAACTGGCTCGTGTTCACACCGACCATTGATAACGCGTTCACACGAGTTCTATGTTATTCAATTTTCTCATCTATTTCCTACACTCTAGGGGTGATTTACTATGGTGCAGGGCAGAGCTAGTTCTACATGTATGAATGAAAGCTGACCATGTCATTATGAATGATGTTCTGGGGAAGGGTGCGCAAATTAGGAAATGGAGGAGGAATAAAATCCATTGTTTTTTGTCCTCCAATTATTGGCATTCGAGGGGTGATAGGCATTAGAGCCAGTGATCACCTATTCAGCTGCGTATGTTGGTGGAAGGGGCAGAGAGATCGTTTTAAGGAGACGGCTGGTAGTTGAATAAATCTAATGCTTTCCTGTTCTAATTCTGGAACATTGGGGAGTTTTATTAGTTGAGAGAGGAGGTGGGGGAAGACCAGAATAAAGATCATAATGTGTACACAAGGAACTGCAGAAGTTGGTTTACAAAATAAGTCTCAAGTTCAGTTTAGTTTATTATTGTCAGTTTATTATGTGTACTAAGGTATGGCTTTTGTTTCTTGCGAACCAGTCAATGAAAAAAACTGTACATGATTACCATCAAGTCGCCCACAGTGTACAAATAAAGGATACAACATTGAGTGCAAGATAAAGTCTGATTAAAGATAGTTCAAAGGTGTGCAATGAGGTAGATGGGAACTCTCTAGTTGGTGAGAGGGCAGTTCAGTTGCCTGATAACAGCGGGGAAGAAAGTGCTAGTGTAACTTGGTGGATCAGGCAGCATCTCTGGAGGACGTGGATTGGTAACGTTTGAGTTGGGACCCTTCTCAGACTGATTATTAGAAGGGGGAGAATATCCTACCCTCACCCCTCCTGAATCTGATTTCTGGATCTGAAACATTAACTCTTCCTGTTTCCCCAAATGGCGCATGACCATTCTGAGTACTTCCAGCATTTTCTGTTTCTATTTCAGTTGGCATGTTTGGTCAATAAAACGTGACCTTGTCAGAGACAACCAAATGGCAGTGCATGTTCTGCAGAGACTGTACCTTCAAAGTAATTTGGACAATAGTTGCAGAGCTGTATATGAGTAATCCTTGCCCCCCCCCCCCTCTCTCTCCATCCCTCCCCCACTCTAGTCGTCGTGCTATTTTTACTGTCGTCCTGTTGAGTTCCACTGACTGCATAAACTCGTTATCACCTATCCCACTGCCAACAACGGACCATTGTGGGCTCCACATTTCCTTGATTATCGTTGCTTTCTGCATTTGTCCTAAGTATTGTCTATATCTCTCATTCCCCTTTCCCCTGACTATCAGTCTGAAGAAAGATCTCGACCCGAAATGTGACCTATTCCTTTTCTGCAGAGATGCTGCCTGACCCACTGAGTTACTCCAGCTTTTTGCGTTTGTCTTCAGTTCTTCAGCAACTGCAGTTACTCCCCACACACTCTGAGTCTTCCATGCTGGCTCTAATGCCTATCTACGCTGATTCCACTTGCTTGCATTAGGCCTATATCTCTCCACTTCTTTAATAACCAAGTACTTACCCAAATGCCTTTTTAAATGTTGTAATTGAGTCTGCCTCCACCACCTCCTGTGGCAGCTCGTTCCATGTTATCACCACTCTGTAAAACAATTTTCTTTATTTTTTTCCCTCTCACCTTAAGCATGCCCATTAGTTCTACACTCATCAGCCTGGGAAAAAAATACTTTGACTGTCTACCCTTTCTATGCCTTTCATAATATTATAAACCTCTTATAAATTCGCCCGTCTGCCTTCTACACGTTAATGAGAGTAAACTAACCTATCCAGTCTTTAAAGCTCACCACCATTCCAGACGACATCTTGGTGTGTCTCTTCTGCACTCTATATCTTCTGAAACGAGGCAACCAGAACTGTTTAGTTTAATTTATTATTGTCATGTGTATCGTGCACAGAGCAAAGCTTTTTTGTTGCGCGCTATCCAGTGGAAAGACTATACATGATTACAATCATCCGTCCACAGTGTGTAGATGCAGGACAAAGGGAATAACATTTAATGCAGGGTAAAGTCCAGAAAGTCCTATTAAAAGATAATCTGAAGGTAGATGGTAGTTTAGGATCGCTCTCTAGTTGGAGATAGGATGCCTGATAGAAAATGTCCCTGAGTATGGAGATATACATTTTCAAACTTATGTATTTCTTGTCTGATGGAAGAACAGGGAGTGGCCGGGGTGAGATTGGTACTTAATTATGCTGGTGGCCTTGCTGAGGTAACGTGAAGTGTAGATGGAGTCAATGGAAGGGAGGTTGGTTTGTGTGATGGTCTGGGCTATGTCTACACCTCTCTGCGATTTCTTGCAGTCTTGGATGGAGCTGTTCCCAAACCATGCTGTGATGGATCCCGATAAAATGCTTTCTCCGGTGCAACTGTTGAAGTTCGTGAGAGTTGTGGAGGACTTGCCGATTTTAGGAGCCTTACTGTACACAATACTCCAATACTGCCAAAGCAATGATTTGTACATTGCAACATCATATGGAGGTTACATGGGTTGTTGGAAGACCTGACCTACAGATATCCATCTTTATGCAATTATCCCCATAATTTTTTTATGCGTTCTTCAAGACAGGATAGTTACAGATATGCAAACATCTTCTGCAGTCTGTAGTAACTAGTTATTTCGAAAGACAATTGGTCTTCAAAAGAAAATCTATTTACATATTTTTGTAAAGACGGCACTGTGGTGCAGCGGTAGAGTTGCTGCCTTACAGCGCCAAGGACCTGGGTTTAATCCTGACTGTCTGTATGGATTTTGTACACTCTTCATGTAACCACGTGAGCTTTCTCTGGGTGCTCCAGTTTTCACGTACACTTCAACAACGTGCAGGTTTGTAGGTTAATTGTCTTCTGTAAATTGTCCCTAGTGTGTGGGATAGTGTTAGTGTATGGGTGGTCGTTGATCGGCGCTGTCTCGGTGGGCCGAAGGGCCTGTTTATACGCTATATCTCTAAACTAAACTAAATGCAACTAAATGTAACTGCAGTAATCAAACCATTGTCTTTAAGATTGCAGGCTGCCAGCTCACAGCAGGGGGACGGACATCTAAGAGCTGAGAAGTTTAAGGAAAGATTTAATCCAGGGAAAAAAAAATCAGGAGTAATTTAACTGCAATAAATAAACCAAGTAGAGGCCCGATCCACAGGCTGAATGGCTGATGATGAGAAGATTGAATTCAAGGCATTGAAAGTATAAGGTGCTGGATAACTTGGCAGATTAGGCAGCATCTCAGAGAGAATATTCCCAGCATTTCCTGTTTTTTTACTTCTGGTTCCAGATGGGGCTACATCCTTTTACAAAGTGAGTTATATTAAGTTATGCTGAGAGGCCTAGATAGGGTAGGCAGGACCTTTCTTCCCCAAGGTGGAAATGTCAAAGACAAGAGGGCATAATAGCTAAAAGATGAGAGGGGCAAAGTTTAAAAGAGATGTGTGGGGCAAGTCTTTTTGCACAGTGGGTGGTGGCTGCATGGAACACACTGCCGGGGTGGGTGGTGGAGGCAGATGCCGTGGTGATGTTTAAGAGATTTTTAGTTAAGCACATGGATATGCAGCGATATGAATCACGAACAAGCAGAGGAGATTAGTTTATCCTGGCATCATGTTCAACACTGACATTGTGGGCTGAAGGGCCTGTTCTTGCGCTGTACTCTTCTTCTATGTTCTATGTAATCAGTTCCTGTGGGGTTTTATAAACAAGTTGGATCAAACAAAAACTATACCAGAGTTCTTTCAAATTATCACAACATGCTGAAGTAACTCAGCTGGCCAGGTGCCATCTCTGGAGAAAAGGAATAGGTGACGTTTCAGGTGGAAATTCTTTCAAATAGTCCTTGCCTTAAAAGATTCATTTTGTTTGGATCGTATGCTATTCTGGAAGCGAGGGTCTGTAAAACATATGTGCAAGTTAGCAAGTGAAGAACACGGCACATGGATATGCAGAGGATGGAGGGATATGGACCACATGCAGTCAAATATCTTGACATTACGTACGGCCCATACATTGTGGGCCAAAGGGCCTGCTCCAGTGCTGTACATTTCTAGGTTCCATCCTCTGGAATAAACGCCCTGAAAGGGTAGAGGGAAGAGTGGTAGCGATGTGGAATGAGCTGCCAGTAGAAGTGGTGGAGGCAGGTTCGTTGGTATCATTTAAAAATAAATTGGATAGGCATATGGATGAGAAGGGAATGGAGGGTTATGGTATGAGTGCAGGCAGGTGGGACTAAGGGAAAAAAGTTGTTCGGCACGGACTTGTAGGGCCGAGATGGCCTGTTTCCGTGCTGTAATTGTTATATGTTATATGTTATATGTTAAGTTTGAATCATTACATTCTCAGAAAATCATTTTGTTCACTGCTTTTGGGACATGCGCTGACATTTGAACTAACTGGACGGTTTATTCAATCGAGCTGTCAAATACACAGAGTGCGCGATGCATCTTTCACTTCTGTGATTCTCTTTCCCACTGACCATGCCCCTACCAACAGCTGCACAACTTTTCTTTTGTGGAAATTGGGCTGGCTGAAAGCTTTATCGTTAATGCCGTTAAGGGTGCTAAATGTGAACAAAAGCCAGGGTTTAGGCGTAAATCTGCAGACGTCTGATTTGTACAGCTGGTGATTTATGATACAGCAGGACAATGTCAGCCTTGCCTCGTTCTTGTCTTTGACTGCTAATCCCGGCTGAGTTTGTTGAGCAGTTGCTGCACTCCATCTGACCTCTAAAGGAGGAATCCCTACTTAAATAACAGCTTTTACCGCTGCAGGATATATTGGCAGGGCCGGGCTTTGACCAGCTCCCACCTCTTCTCTCCCCCCGCACACAACGTCTGGAGAAGGGTTCCAACCCGAAACACCACCTATCCATGTCCTCCAGAGATGCCGCCTGACCTGCTGAGTTACTCCAGCACTTTGTGTCTTTTCTTTTATAAACCAACATCTGCAGTTCCTTGTATTTATGTTGGTACTGGTGTTGCTTTATTAATGTCAGGTGTACTGAGTGGCACACAGTGGAAAGCTTTTGTTTTGCATACTGTCCAACCAAATCAAATAACACTATACATAATACAGTCAAGCCACACACAACCGGTAGTGTGAAGAGAAAAATACTAGAGTTCAGAATATAGTTTTCAGCATTGTAGCATTACAGTTGCAGAGAAAATGCCCACTGTACAATGCGGTAGGTTGGAAGATTTGGACTACTTCATAGTTTATGGGAGGACCATTCAGAAATCTGATGATAGAGTGGAAGAAGCTTACAAGCTTCTGTATCTCCTCCCATGGGAACGGGGAGAAGACGGAATGACCAGGGTGAAAATGGTCCTTGATTATGTTGGCTAGTTACCGAGGCAATGTGAAGTGTAGATGGAGTCAATGGTGGGATCTGTGTGATGGACTGGACTACATCCACAACTCTGCAATTCATTGCTGTCTTGGGCAGAGCTGTTCCCAAACCACTTTATGGCATGTGAACCATATTAACTGTTATTGAAAATATGGGGCCAAATAGTGCACAGCAAGTTCCCAGAAATACTAATTAAATAGTGATCTTGGTACAGAACTGCTAAAGTAAGGGTAAGTTCTCTCCTCTCTCCCCTTACCTCAGTTATTTCTAACGAAATCTACAGCAGAATTAGGCCGTTCGGCCCATCAAGTCTAATCATGGCTAATCTATCTTTCCCTCTCAATCCTATTCTCCTGTCTTATCTCCTTAACCCCCAACACCCGTACTAATCAAGAATCTGTCAATCTCCGCTTTACAAATACCAATTGACTCGGCCTCCACAGCCATCTGTGGCGATGAATTCCACAGATTCACCACCCTCTGGCTAAAGAAATTCCTCCTCATCTCCTTTCTGAAGGTACGTCCTATTATTGTGAGGCTATGGTCTCTGGTCCTAGACTCTCCCACAAGTGGAAATATATTCTCCACATTCACTCTATCCAGCCTTTTACTATCTGGTCAGTTTCAATGGCTTTCATTTACTGACTCTCCCCCCATAATTCATTAACTGCATTGTAGTCTGAATTTCTGCCGATCTTCACCTGAGGTATATTCAGCAACTCCACCTCCAAAGCTTGGGGCTAGATTCATAAGTCTCTGATAGAAGAATTTTCTCTTCTCCTAAACTGAACAATCCCTTATTCTAAAACTATGACCTGCTAGTTACCCATACAAGAGGGCAGCACAGTGTCGCAGTGGTAAAGTTGCTACCTCACAGTGCCAGAGACACGGGTTTGATCCTAACTACGGGTGCTGTCTGTTTGGAGTTTGCATGCTCTCCCTGTGACCGCGTGGGTTTTCTCCGGGAGAATCCGTTTCTGGGAGAAAGTTTCCTCCCGCATTCCAAAGACGTGCAGGTTTGTTGGTTAATTGGCTTCTGTAAATTGTCCCTAGAGCATAGGATAGAACTAGTGTAAGGGTGGTTGTTGGTCGGCCCAGACTCGATGGGCCGAAGGGCTGTTTCCACACTGTATTTCTAAAACTAAAACTAAACAAGACAAGTCCTCTCAACATTCACCTTGTCAATCCATCCTCAGTTCAATAAGCTCTTCTCTCATTCTTTATAAAGATCATTAAAATGGAGTCACAAGAAACTACTGATGCTGGAATCTCGAGCCAAACACAAAGTGCTGGAGGAACTCAGCAGGCCAGACAGCATCTGGGGAGGGAGTGGATGGACCACATTTCTTCAATGCTGACCTTTCTGTCATGGGCCTCCTCCTCAATTGCCAGAGTGAGGCCACATGCAAACTGGAGGAACAGCACCTCACAGCTTACAAACCAACGCTATGAACATTGAACACTCCAATTTTAAGTACTGTTATACCTGGCGCCCAATCCAGGTGACTCTCTGCGTGCTGGGCCCAGACGTGCATCTACAATCACTCCATTACAATCGCTCCACTCGTTTAAACCTCTACTCCTACAGCAGCAGCTCTTACTCTAAGTATTGCTCTTCTTGATCTCCTCTCAGATCTGTTGATTATCCTCGGACTATACATTATTCCCTTTATCCTCTATCTGTACACGGTGGGAGGCTCGATTGTAATCCAGAACTGGTCCACAACCAGGGGCCACAGTCTTAGAATAAAGGGGAGGCCATTTAAGACTGAGGTGAGAAAAAACATTTTCACCCAGAGAGTTGTGAATTTGTGGAATTCCCTGCCACAGAGGGCAGTGGAGGCCAAATCACTAGATGGATTTAAGAGGGAGTTAGATAGAGCTCTAGGGGCTAGTGGAATCAAGGGATATGGGGAGAAGGCAGGCACGGGGTTATTGATTGGGGACGATCAGCCATGATCGCAATGAATGGCGGTGCTGGCTTGTATCAAAACAAAAGATGATAGTATCAAAACAAAAGATGAAGCGTACAAATTAGCCAGAAAAAGCAGCCTACCAGAGGACTGGGAGGAGGGGAGGACAAAAGGCTTAATTAGGAAAGGGAAAATAGATTATGAAAGAAAACTGGCAGGGAACATAAAAACTGACTGCAAAAGTTTATATAGATATGTGAAGAGGAAAAGATTAGTCAAAACAAATGTAGGTCCCTTGCAGTCAGAAACAGGCGAATTGATCATGGGGAACAAGGACATGGCAGACCAATTGAATAACTACTTTGGTTCTGTCTTCACTAAGGAAGACATAAATAATCTGCCGGAAATAACAAGGTTAAATGAGATGGAGGAACTGAGTAAAATCCAGGTTAGCCGGGAAGTGGTGTTAGGTAAATTGAATGGATTAAAGGCCGATAAATCCCCAGGGCCAGATAAGTTGCATCCCAGAGTACTTAAGGAAGTAGCCGCTGAAATAGTGGATGCATTAGTGATAATTTTTTTAAACTCTTTAGATTCTGGAGTAGTTCCTGAGGACTGGAGGGTAGCTAATGTAACCCCACTTTTTAAAAAGGGAGGGAGAGAGAAAACAGGGAATTACAGACCAGTTAGTCTAACATCGGTGGTGGGGAAAATTCTGGAGTCAGTTATTAAAGATGGGATAGCAGCACATTTGGAAAGTGGTGAATTCATTGGACAAAGTCAGCATGGATTTATGAAAGGTAAATCATGTCTGACGAATCTTATAGAATTTTTCGAGAATGTAACTAGTAGAGTGGATAAGGGAGAACCAGTGGATGTGTTATATCTGGACTTTCAGAAGGCTTTCGACAAGGTCCCACATAAGAGATTAGTATACAAACTTAAAGCACACGGTATTGGGGGTTCAGTATTGATGTGGATAGAGAACTGGCTGGCAGACAGGAAGCAAAGAGTAGGAATAAACGGGTCCTTTTCAGAATGGCAGGCAGTGACTAGTGGGGTACTGCAAGGCTCGGTGCTGGGACCCCAGCTATTTACAATATATATTAATGATCTGGATGAGGGAATTGAATGCAACATCTCCAAGTTTGCGGATGACACGAAGCTGGGGGGGCAGTGTTAGCTGTGAGGAGGATGCTAGGAGGCTGCAAGGTGACTTGGATAGGTTGGGTGAGTGGGAAAATGCATGGCAGATGCAGTATAATGTGGATAAATGTGAGGTTATCCACTTTTGTGGCAAAAACAGGAAAGTAGACTATTATCTGAATGGTGGCCGATTAGGAAAAGGGGAGATGCAACGAGACCTGGGTGTCATGGTACACCAGTCATTGAAAGTAGGAATGCAGGTGCAGCAGGCAGTGAAGAAAGCAAATGGTATGTTAGCATTCATAGCAAAAGGATTTGAGTATAAGAGCAGTGAGGTTCTACTGCAGTTGTACAGGGTCTTGGTGAGATTGCGTACAGTTTTGGTCTCCTAATCTGAGGAAAGACATTCTTGCCATGGAGGGAGTACAGAGAAGGTTCACCAGACTGATTTCTGGGATGGCAGGACTTTCATATGAAGAAAGACTGGATAGACTCGGCTTGTACACGCTGGAATTCAGAAGATTGAGGGGGGGATCTTATAGAAACTTACAAAATTCTTAAGGGGTTGGACAGGCTAGATGCAGGAAGATTATTCCCGATGTTGGGGAAGTCCAGAACTAGGGGTCACAGTTTAAGGATAAGAGGGAAGTCTTTTAGGACCGAGATGAGAAAATCATTTTTTACACAGAGTGGTGAATCTGGAATTCTCTGCCACAGAAGGTAGTTGAGGCCAGTTCATTGGCTATATTTAAGAGGGAGTTAGATGTGGCCCTTGTGGCTAAAGGGATCCGGGGGTATGGAGAGAAGGCAGGGATGGGATACTGAGTTGGATGATCAGCCATGATCATATCGAATGGCGGTGCAGGCTCGAAGGGCCGAATGGCCTACTCCTGCACCTATTTTCTATGTTTCTATGTCTATGTTTCTATGAAGGGCCGAATGGCCTCCTCCTGCACCTATTTTCTATGTTTCTATGTAACCACGCATGGACATTCGGTTGACTGGATAGCACGCAACAAAAAAGCTTTTCACTGTATGTCGGTACACGTGACAATAACCTAGTTTAGTGTAGTTTAAACTACACCCTCAGCCTCCGACATTCCGGAGAAAACAATCCAGGTTTCTAAGTCATTAGAAGAGTTAACCAAGGAACAGTTAAGTGAACTAAAACCACCAGTGAAGTGTGGCGGAAGGAACGACAGATGCTGCTTTACTACAAAGATAGACACAAAAAGCTGGAGTAACTCAGCAGGTCAGACAGCATCTCCGGAGAAAAGGAATAGGTGACGTTCGGGTCGAGGCCCTTCTTCAGACAATCAGGGGACAGGGGAACTAGAGATATAAAAAGGGACAAGGAACAAATGAATTAAATTTATGAAAAGGACAAATCAAAGCCAGCAACGATGATAAATGAAAGGTGGAGCTCACAATGGTCACTTGGTGGCTGTGGAGAAGGTGATAATGAGTGTTTATAAACAATGAAACTAGGCAGGATGAGAGTGAAGCTAGTAAGATGATCAGCGTGGGGGAGGGATGGAGAGAGAGGGAATGCAAGGGTTACTTGAAGTTAAAGAAATCAATGTTCATACCACTGGGTTGTAAGTTGCTCAAGCGAAATATGAGGTGCTGTTCCTCCAATTTGCGTTTGGCCTCTCTCTGACTGTGGAGGTTGCCCAGGACAGAGAGGTCAGTATGGGAAGGGGAGTTCAAGTTAGAGATCACATAGGTCAAGGCGGACTGAGCGAAGGTGTCTCGCCAACACATTGGTGCTTGGGGAGCTTGTTTGCTGAGCTACTGAAGCTGTACTGCAAATCTGCTCTTGGATGAGGTATCTGACCTGCATCTATACTCCACATCACTCTCAAGATTAAAAATAATCCTTTAATATTTTTTTGTTCTGTTTAGGCGATGGCTTGGAGTATTTCGGGCTTGTTTACACTCTTGCAGATAAGTGCCTTCGTCAGTAAGCAGAGGATTCATGTGACTGTTGACATGTTGATAAGTACGCTTTTCTGCAGCGTTGCAACTTTTAGTGTTATTGCTGAGCTCGGTGTGGAAATAACGATACAAACTCGAGGTCAGCTGATAGTAAAAGCATCCACCAGTACTGTTTTAAAAACCTCTTGCCAATATTTTGATTGTGGGCTGTTATCAGCACTATTGACATCTCTGGAGAACATAGTTGGATGATGTTTTGGTCGGGACCCTTCTTCAGACTGAAGAAGCATCCCAACCAGAAATGTCCCCCATCCATGTTCTCCAAAGATGCTGCCGTATCTTGCACCCCAGAGAAACCCCACTAATTCCACAATGAAGATCCACAAACAATAACAAGAAGAGCGTGCACTCATGTCATAACATGTTTTCAGGCATTTTCCTGGAGTGTTAATAGGTTAAAAAAAAAGTGACAGCAAGTCTCACGACGTATTAGGACAGGTAAACAAAATCGTGGTCAGAAAGGTAGGCATCCTGTAAAGGCAGGGAAAAGCTTTGGTTCTTTACCCTTTTTTAGCTGTGGATGTCAATTCAAGGCTCAGATGTGAAGATTACCGTATTTTCCGGCAATGAAGACGCACCTGCGTCGAAGACACACTCCCATTTTGAGTTGCTAAATTTTGAAAAAATGCTGGCAGGACAAGATCAAGGGTTTGCTTTAGTCCAGGGGTCGGCAACCTTCTTTGCATAGGGGCCAGGACCCATGTTTGTGAGTGGATGGCGGGCCACATCTATCGCCATAGTTAATAAATGGAGGTAATAATACATACTAACTAAATTAGTAATTAGTAATAATACATACTAATAATACATAAATTAGTAATAATACATACTAATAACACATAGTTTTCACGTGTTTTTCAATTAGTTTTCTGCAGTTTCCAGATCGTCTGCGAGCCCCAGGACTAGCTGCAGTTCCCAAATTGCCTGCGAGCCTCGGGTCTAGCCAGGCACGGAAATCGCTATCAAAACATGGGGGGGAACGGGGGACACAATTTATTGGCGGCCGCGCGCACACTCACACACTCACACATTCACTCACTCACTCACTCACTCACTCACTCACCCACTCACTCACCCACTCACTCACCCACTCACCCACTCACTCACTCACTCACTCACTCACTCACTCACTCACTCACTCACTCACTCACGCGAGGCTTTGGTGGCTTCAGCCGTAGGCCCTGTGGTTGGCAGTCGCCGAAAAAATCGCGTAAGTGGGACAGGCCTTTTAATTTCCCATCAAGTCTTCAGCTCCCACTAGTAGAGATGCAGGTGCTTTGTGATAAAAGCTTTTTCCTAAGATGGATTTCCTTCTGAAATGTAGCAAACTATATTGATCGTGATTGACTCCAGGTGGCTATTTTATTTCAAGAGTTAAAACGTAATGGCAAGTATTATAAATGGCACATATAAAAGAAAGCTAACAAACCAATGAAGAAACCGTCATTGTTGGTATAATTTTCAGTAGCAGTCATCACCTGTTTGTCCTCTGGTTTAGTTGTGAACAGGTGTGTTGTTGTCTTGTGGATCGCTGAAAGAAATTACCTGTTAAATTGAATGTGATTACTAACAACCGAGAACAGCTTTTATAAAGCGTGAATTGCTACATTATTATATGCATATCATTCAGTTTCTGGAAAGTTAGTTTGCCACTGGTGTCGTGGAATCATACAAAGAAAAATCATGGGTGACGTTTCTGGTCGGGACCCTTCTTCAGACTTCAACCACTAGAGCTGCTGCCTCACAGACCCGGGTTAAATCCTGACTTTGGGTGCCATCTGTGTGGAGTTTGCCCATTCTCCCTCTGACCATGTAGGCTTCCTCTTGTTCGAACAAGGGTCCCGACCCGAAACGTCACCCATCCTTTAACACCAGAGAAGCTGCCTGACCATCTGAGTCACTGCAGTACTTTGTGTCTTTCTTTGGTATATACCAGCATCTGCAGTTCCTTCCTGCACACTCGTAGAATCATATAATGGTTGTAACACTGAATGAGGCCATTCAACAAGTCTACGAAGATTGTAAGGAAGTCATATGTAAGTGGGCAGCATAGTGGTCTAATTCTTTTCAGAGTCTGAGCTAGCTGACCATGCATGCGTGTGGTCGGATGGGAACTGATTGCAAAATACATGTCTCACAAAACATTGGGGGGGGGATCGTCCCCCACCTCTGAAAACGTGGAGGGGACCCCCCCCCCCCCCCCGGGATTTCCACCCCTGCGTCTAGCTGCAGTTCCCAGGTCGCCTGTGAGCCCCGGGTCTAGCTGCAGTTCCCAGGTCGCCTGTGAGCCCTGCGTCTAGCTGCAGTTCCCAGGTCACCTGTGAGCCCCGGGTCTAGCTGCAGTTCCCAGGTCGCCTGTGAGCCCCGGGTCTAGCTGCAGTTCCCAGGTCGCCTGTGAGCCCTGCGTCTAGCTGCAGTTCCCAGGTCGCCTGTGAGCCCCGGGTCTAGCTGCAGTTCCGCTGTCCGGTCCCGGCGGCCGCTCGCAGCCACCCGAGCTACTGAGTGAGTTGCTGGCATGATCCCCGACCCCCTCCTTCTCAATGCCCCTGCCCACCCCGCAACTTTAGCCATGGCGGCCCAGCCGTGCTGACCCGGGCCAGACTCCCCACATGCTGTGGAAGGAATTCGCGCCCCCCCCCCCCAGTGGTGCTGTCTTTTACAGCCGCTGTACTGGGGGATAGCCAAGCCTATGTTTCTTGGCTAACAATCTAACCTTCGGCCTCCAAGTCGCAAGTAAATGTTCAGCCTTATTTTCGGGTAAAAAATACGTCTTCATTGCCGGGAAATACGGGTATTTATCTGCGAAGGACTTGAGGTTTACTTGGACGGGTAGATATATAATAAATAAACAATAATAATAATAATAATAATGATAAATACTTTATTGATCCCTCGGGGAAATTAAGATGTCCAGAAGCCAACAACCAACAAACCCACACATTCAGAACGAGAGCAGACAAATAATACATAAAATACAATGTGGACAACACCTGAAAGCAATAAATACTTAAAAAGAGCCAATAATTAACTCATACAGTTAATTATCCCATACAGCCTAGCGGTCAGTATTATAAAATCTAATGGCTGCAGGGGTGAAGGATCTCCTGAACCGCTCCGTTCTACAGCACAGGGAGAGGAGCCGGTTGTTGTTCCGTGTGCTCTTTTGACCCTCCAGAATTTCATGGAGGGGTGCCCGGAGTTGTCGAGGATGACCTGCACCTTTCTCCTCATACGCCTCTCAAGTACGTCCACCACAGAGTCCACTCTTCCCCCCCCCAGCACTGAGCTAGCTCGTTTTACCAGCTTGTCCAACTTCTTGCTGTTTTTAGCACTGATGTTGTTGCCCCAGCAGACAACAGCATAAAAAATGACACTTGCAACCACAGTATAGTAAAACATGTACAGCATATCATTGCGCACATTTAAGGATCTAAGCCTTCTGAGGAAATAGAGTCTGCTCTGTCCTTTTTTGAAGAGGGCATCGGTGTTGACAGACCAGTCCAGTTTGTTATCAAGGTGCACTCCCAGATATTTATATGTCTGCACCACCTCAATGTCCACCCCTGCAGTGTTGACCGGCTGAAGGGGGAGCTTGGCCCTGCCAAAGTTAACCACCATCTCTTTAGTCTTGGTTGTATTCAGGATGAGACAGTTCTCTTTACTCCAGACACAGAAAACACTGGTCAAGTCCCTGTATTCCTCCTCGTGTCCGTTCCTTACACATGCCACAATCGCTGTGTCAT
Organism: Amblyraja radiata; assembly: GCF_010909765.2. Classification (NCBI taxonomy): domain Eukaryota; kingdom Metazoa; phylum Chordata; class Chondrichthyes; order Rajiformes; family Rajidae; genus Amblyraja; species Amblyraja radiata. Next base: position 27,654,231 of record NC_045973.1, read on the forward strand.
CTGAATATTTCTGTACGTGGCATGTGTCAGACCTATATTTGAAGTCGGCAGTATACAGGGTGAAGAGGAACGGGGCCAAAACCGTTCCCTGTGGGGCTCCATCATTGCACACCACTGTCCCGGAAACACAGATATATATCAAATAACAGTGCAAAGATAAAAATAATGCCCCCAAATCTATGTAGTTTGGAGGCTGTAGTGTGTAAAGACCTCATGGTTGTAGGGAAGAAGCACCTCCTGAACCCGGATGTCATGGTTTTCAGGCTTCTGTACCTCCTTCCCGATGGTAGCAGTGAGATGAAAGCGTGGCGTGGGTCTCTGATGACGCTTGCTGCCTTTTTGATGGTGGGGAGATCAGTACCTATGATGGACCAGGCAGTGGTCACCACTTTTTGCAATCTTCTTCATCCTAGGGCGTTCGAGTTGCCGAACCAGGCTGCGATGCAACCAGTCAATATGCTCTCTACTGCATTTAATGTCTTGTGAATCATGGGGTTGTGGGGAATTGAGGGGTGATTTCCTTGAGGGATTTGATATTTAATTTAAAACGTTGCTGCCAAGGCAGAACAACGAGTACAGTGATGATGAGAGAACGGGAGTAGGACGTCCCAATGGCTGTCCTCTTCTGTCCGTTTGGCGTCTTAAAGTTTGTTTTTTTGTTGGACAGGGTTAAGCCGAAATGAAGTCGGTATCGTCTGTGGTGAGGTTTGCAGATTACAGCAACTCCACAGCCGCCGTGCCTGAAAATTCCACCATGTCTACGGGCATCACCTCCGCAGCTCCGATACCTTGGTGGATCTCCACGGCAACCACTGGCACGGCGGCCAATGTCACCCAGCCACACCAGTGCCTCATCGTGCTCTATGAAGACATTGGTGAATCACGGTAAGAACGCAGAGCAATATAGCACAGGAACAGGCCCTTCGGCCCACAGTGTCCATGTTGATCATGTTGCTAAGATCAACCCTTATGTGCCTGCATATAATCCGTCTCTCTGTATTCCCTCCCCCACCCTAGTCATCTTTGTAGTTTCACAGGTAGACACAAAATGCTGTAGTAACTCAGCGGGCGAGGCAGCATCTGTGGAGAGAAGGAATGGGCGACGTTTCGGGTCGAGACCCTTCTTCAGGGGAGGGGGCGGGACAAAGATAGAATGTAGGCGGAGACATTAAGACTGGTGGGAGAACTGGGAAGGGGAAAGGGATGGAGAGAGAAAGCAAGGGGTATTTGAAGTTAGAGAAGTCAATGTTCATACTGCTGGGGTGTAAACTACCCAAGCGAAATATGAGTTGCTGTCCCTCCAATTTGTGCTGGGCCTCACTCTGATAATGGAGGAGGCCCAGTACAGAAAGGTCAGATTTCTGAATGGGAGGGGGGGGGGGGGGAATTGAAGTGCTGAGCCACCGGGAGATCAGGTAGGTTAAGACGGACTGAAGTTTCACAGTTTGTATCTCTTTATCACCTTTTCCAAAGCCAACAATGGACCATTGTGGGCTCCACCATTCCTGTCATCGGTGCTGGCGATGATCTGTTCAGTACCTATTCATATCTCTAGTTTCCCTTTCCCCAGACTCTCAGTCTGAAGAAGGGTCTCAACAAGAAATACCACCTATTCCTTTTCTCCAAATTCGCTGTCTGACCTGCAGTTACTCCAGCATTTTATGCCTATCTGTCTTTCTTCGGTGTAAACTAGCAACTGCAGACATCACCAGCCTGAAGAAGAGTCTCTACCTGAAACGTCACCCATTCCTTCTCTCCAGAGATGCTGCCTGTCCCGCTGAGTTACTCCAGCATTTTGTGTCTATCGGCAGTTCCTTCCTATGTACATAAACCATATTGCTCCATCCCCTGCATATCCATGTGCTTATCCAAAACTCTCTTAAATGCCATTATCTGCCTTCACCACCACCCCCGGCAGCATGTTCCAGGCACTCACCATCCGCTGTGTCAAAAAAAAACATTGCCTCTTTTACCGTAAAGCTTTGCCCTGTAGTATTTGATATTTCTATCCTGGGAAATAGGTTCTGACTGTCTACCGTATCTATGCATCTGATAATTTTATGTCCAGGTCCACCACCGATTTTCCGGCACCCTTGGTTCCAGAGGTTTGTCGTATTATCCATTTTGCCGGACCAACAGAGGTCCTGACCTCGAGAGGCCGTGATACCGGCCCGCAAAGCCGTCCTCGGCAGTTGGCCATGGGAACTAATCTGCCGGCTCTGGCCTGGCCGGAGTTCCAGACCCCCGACCGCAGGGGGCAAATACGACCTGCTGATCGCCCACAGAGGTCCTGATAACGTAGAGATCGGTCGCCTCGCGCGGCATGGGCATCACATTTTCAGGGGTCCTCCGGGGAGGGTTTCACGTGCACTCACGTAATTTTGTCTGGATTAAAGGAGGTGCTGGACCACCAGATGGTGGACCGAGGCTATTTATTAATTAGACATTGTTGACCTTGAATTGAGTAGTATTCTGTGCCAAGGGCAGTGGAGTGAGCAGTTATGAACAAATCATTTTGTGGTGTCTCCAGGGTCGCTTACAGGCCAAAGATAGACACAGTGCTGGAGTAACTCATCGGGTCAGGCAAGCGAGCGGGGGAAACAAATTATATTCCTCACTTCCCTTTAATCCTTACAGCAATTATTTTAAATCATACGAGCGAGTAATGGATGGGTGGCATGGTGGGCTAAAGGGCCTGTTTCCGTGCTGCATCAGTCAATCTTCGAGGAGGTACAGTAAAAGCAGCTGTATGTGAAGTTTCATCCAGATCTTCAGTCGCTTGTTAATGGTGCTTTATTGTCACATATACAAACACATAGCGAAATTCTTTTTTTGTATACAGTTCAGTAAAGTATTGCCATACCTTAGCACGATCCCCAGTTAGCGAAGTGTACAGAAATAGTCCACTGAGACTGCTTGCAAGAGGTGGCAGGTTTTGGCGTGATTCCAAAGTCCAGTCTGGTCCGCGCTCTAGGTTTTATGGAGTGGAGCCTGATCCAGGCGAGCCCCAGGCTGCTGCACGGCCTCCAGCGTTCGCCTTCATCCGGATCATCCAGCGAACCGACGTCCCACTCCTTGCCCGTCCACCCTTGTGCCCCGCTTGCTGGTCCTAATTGGAATCCCCCTCCCTGAGGATGTTATGTGACGTTCATCAGCCACCCACCCTGCAGCATTTTGCCACCTTGCCTGAGGCCAGCTGACAGGGACATAGAGCTGCAATTACTTCAGTGGAGATCTTGGTTTTGCTTGTGTGTCTTGGGCGGGTGTGGGGTTGCATTTCCCAGCAGAGCCTTTCGAGATCGTGGTGCAATTCAAATAAAATTAGGGTGGCGCAGTGAGACAGCACAGTGGCACAATGGTAGAGTTGCTGCCTTACAGCGCTAGAGACTCGTGATCGATCCTGACCTCGGGTGCTGTCTGTACGGAGTTTGCACGTTCTCCGTTTGCTCTGGTTTTCTCCCACATCCCAAAGACAAGCAGGTTTTTAGGTGAATTGGCAATGGTAAAATTGTAAATTGTCTCTAGGAGCGGACTCGATGGGCCCAAGGGCCAGTCCCCACGCTGTATCTCTAATGTCTAAAGCAGAAGTATTTATCTCAAAAGGCAGCTGTGTAATAAAACCACTCTGCGGGTTGCCTGGTGAGCTAATTGAATTGCTCTGAACATGATTTTCTCTCTCCAAACTCAATTCCCTTTAATGGATATTGGAATTGATTTGTGTTTTAAAAAGCCCTGGGGATCAGAGAAAGCGGTGCTGAATCGCTGTGCTTCAAACCTGCCATATATTGCTATTTTTTCCCACCTTCTTAGCCTAGATTCTTGGCTCAGTTTCTGTTCGTAATGGGGAAAATTATTTGCTTGCTGATGAATGTACGCTTGCTTTTGAGACTCTGTTTTAATTGTTCGATCTCGAATCCTCGAGCCTTCACCGTGATATTCTCTTTCCAGCTTCCGAATTGTGGGATTCTGCAGTTGCTTATAGACCCTTCCGCAAATATCTAGTGTTCAAACAGGCGCCTGGGGGCTGCCCTTCAAACCCCATCCCACTTATTGATGTTTTTGTTCATATGACACGGTTAATATTCGTCCGCTAACAGTACCCATGTGGCAACTTGGGGACATCCGTGTTACACGTGTTCTATCAATATGTTCTGTTCAGTTCAGTTTTAGTTTATTGTCACATGTACCGAGGTACAGTGAAAAGCTTCATGTTGCTGTGAAGCAGATGATCCTGTCAGGGTTATACATTATATTGAACTCTTCTTCCCTCCCACCTCTCCTCGTGACAGGGTTCGCTTCTGGGACGTCTTCCTCCTGATCCCCAATGTGCTTTTCTTTGCGTTTTTGCTCTGGAAGCTTCCGTCGGCTCGAGCAAAGATCCGGGCTTCGTCGAGCCCCATCTTCACCACGTTCTACATACTGGTGAGTTCCCCGCCACGAACCAGCAGACTGGTGCGATGCGCAACGTAGCCAAACGGGGAAAAGCAGGTAATTTACGGACTCTGATTTTCCACCCAGTGTCTCTTGTACCACCTCAAGCCACTTCCACTTGCACCCCACGCCCACCCCTCCACTGTTGAAGGGATCAGCAGACTGCTTTGTGAATCCACACTGAGCAGGTGGAAGAGTTAGCTGTGCGATAATTCTGTGGCGCCAGCGTTTACTTATGTGTCCTCTGTCAATCGTAGAAGGAATGTGTCTTTAGTTTAGTTTTATTGTCATGCGTACAGTGATACGGTGAAAAGCTTTTGTTCTTGTGCTATCAAGTCAATGAAAAAAAGTCTATATCTGAATGCAATCAACCCGTCTACGTGCAAAGATAAACGGGTACAACATTTAGTGCAAAGATAGCCAATAAAGTGCGGTTTACAGGCGTAAATAAACAACGGATGGAGGTGGATAGGGATAGGGGGTAAACGAGGTGTGGCGTCAGCAGGGATGAGGCCTGGTTCAGCAGTAACCACGCCGACACTCGCAGTAGGGTGAACTCATGTGATAGATTCTATTTACAGTGGTAAGTAAGTCCAGGACCGCATGGGGGCACTGTCCCTTGCCGTCAGAGTGCATGTACGATGAGGCGGTCGATCTGGGGCTTGACAGGGTTCACGTGGCCAACCTACATCAGCTGTTTCCAATACTGCTTGGGATTGGCCTCCACTGGTCAGTCAGCCAGTGATAGGGATAAGAGCGGCATCCAAGAGAGGGCGCTGTGACAGGGTAAATGGGACTGGCTTAGATGGTGCATCTTGGACGGCATGGACGAGTTGGGCTGAAGGGCCTGTTTCCACGCTGCATGACACTCATTCATTGCAAGTCACCAATCCCACCCTGTGGATTGGGTAGCATGCGAAACAAAATACTATACATAAATAACCCTTGGCACACGTGACAATAAGACTGAAACCTAAACCTGTTAGGAAACTATGCCCCTCTCTGCAGCTACACTGTCGAGCTTCAATACCTCCGATAATGGTGATCTTGAGCCTTCCATCGCATGTGATTCCAACACCCACCCCACTTGGGTCGCCTACATCCCAATGTTCACAAATCATGGGAGCAGAATACGGCCATTAAGCTCACCGAGTCTGTTCTGCCATTCGATCATGGTTGATATTAATCTATTTGATCTCGATTTGGAAATTTTCAATAGCGCAGTCCAGTATAAAAAAATCACATTCTTTCTCCGTGAAGGAAATGGGATTAAAGAGTGACCAAGATGATCCCAACTTACATTTTTTTTTTGTATTTTGGGGAGAAAGTTTTTTTTTAACCACTTCCATGGCATTGTTTTGCATTCTTCTCCAGCTGAGATCTAGGGCAAAGGGTAAACAGAGTCAAGTGTGTTGAATTGTTATATGAACTGACAATGGAGCAATTAAATTCTTACTTGCCGCAGCATAACAGACCAGTAAATGCAATACGCACATGTAATATATAATCAACAAAAACTAATTCAAATAATTAATAACCACAATCCTGATACAAAAAGAAACAATATTCTCAGTGCAACTCCAGACAGTCCATAGAAGTTGATGTTTGTGTTGTGCAGCGTTCAAGAGGCTTCTGCTTGTTGGGAAGAATCTGTTCTTGAATCTGGAGGTCACGGTTCTCAGGCTTCTGTACCTTCTTCCCAATGGCAGGAGTGAAATGAGAGTGTGGCCAGGGTGGTGTGGGTCTTTGATGATGCTGGCTGCCTTTTTGAGGTCAGTACCCGTGATGGACCAGGCAGCTCCAGTGTGAAGTTCATCCTGTTCCTGCTTTTTGTCCTCCTGAATATTTTTAGAGAGCAGCTTCTCGACACCCAGCAAGGAAATGATTCTTGACACAACCTCAAAACGGCACAATGCTCTCCCTCTTATTTTTAGTTCTCTCTTTACTTTGGTGGACGAAATGGTTCACCTGATAAATTCTGGAACATCTCAATGCGACCACCTCCTATCTTCAGTGCCTTCTAATAGGGTGGTCTTTCTTCTGCAGGTATTTGTCGTGGCAACGGTAGGAATCACACGCGCTGTGGTGTCCATGACAGTCAGTGCATCCAATGTCGCCATAGTAACAGATAAGGTAAGACAATAAATCCATTGCAATCCAGTCCTGGAGGAACTCTGCAGGTCAGGCAGCATCTGTGGAGGGAAATGGACAGATGATGTTTCGGGTCAGGACTCCTAGTGGTACAACTCATCCATGCCGACCAAATTGCCACGCCAAAGCTCGTCGCGTTTGCCAGCGTTTGGCCCATATCGTTCTAAACCTTTTCTATCCAGCTACTAAGTGTCATTTGAATGCTGCTGTAGTATCTCCTTCAACTACCTCCTTTGGCAGCTCGTTCCATATACCCATCACACTCTGCAAAGAAGTTGCCCCACTGGTTCCTGGTCGGGTCCCTTCTTTAATCCTGAGCAAAAAACGTCTGTCCATCATTCCCTCCACAGATGCTGCCTGATCTGCTGAGTTCCTCCAGCACTCTTTGCTCAAGATTCCAGCATCTGAACTTTATTGTGTTTCCAGTGTAAAGTGATGTTTCTCTTTGACATTTCCCTCGCAGATCCTTTGGGAGATATCGCGATTCTTTTTGTTGGCGACAGAGCTGAGTGTGGTAATACTCGGCCTGGCCTTTGGTAAGTACGCACTTGTGTCAGTTTGGTGGTTTAGTTTAGTTTAGATACAGTGCGAAAGCAAGCCCTTCGGCCCCGCGAGTCCGCGCCGACCAGCGATCACCCCGTACACCAGCACTATCCTGCACAATAGGAACAATTTACAATTTTACCAAAGCCAATTAACCTACAAGCCCGTACATTATTGGAGTGTGGGAGGAAACCGGAGCACACGGAGAAAACCCACGCGGTCACAGAGAGAACGTATAAATTCCGTACAGACAGCATCCGTAGTCAGGATTGAACCCGGGTCTCTGGCGCTATGAGGCAGCAACTTTAAGTATCTTGACGTTTTGTAATGTAATGATATTGACTGAGTCTTTGTTTTGTTTCCCCTGGATTTAGGGCACCTTGAAAGTAACTCCAGCATCAAGCGGGTGTTGAGTATAACGACTGTACTTGCCCTCGCTTACTCGATAACACAGGTCTGTCTAAATATTATATCACAGGTTTCACACTCGCTTTTAAACTTTAGACTTTACTGATACAGCATGGAAACAGGCCCTGCATCCCACCGAGTCCATGCCGACCAGTGATCGTTTTGTACACTACCACTATCCTACACACTGGGGAGAATTTACAATTTTACCGAAGCCAATTAACCAACTACTCTGCACATTTTTGGGATGTGGGAGGAAACCGGAGCACCTGAAGAAAACACACAAAGTCAGAGGGAAAATGTACAAACACCGTACATACACCACCCTTAGTCAGGATCGAACCGGGACCTTCGGCACTGTGAGGCAGCAACTCTACCGCCATGCCACCGTGCCGCCAAACTTGGGGGGCATTGAGTACACAAACATGTCCACCACTTCAGTATTCCATTTTCCTTCATAAATTAAAGACTTCCTTTCGAGGTTATAAAAGTAACCTGCATGGGAAGATAAGAGGGAGAATGGTGAATGAGGAACATAAATGTCCACATCCATGTCCACATGTGGCCTCCTGTACATTGGCGAGATCAGGTATAGACTCGGCGACCATTTTGTTGATCACTTGCGCTCAGTCCGCCAAGGCCTACTGGACCGCCCGGATGCTAACCCTTCTCATTCTCACATTGACCTTTCTGTCCTGGGCCTCCTCCATTGCCAGAGTGCAGGCAGAAGTAAACTGGAGGATCAGCACCTTATAGTCCGCTTGGGTAGCTTACAACCCAATGCAATGAACATTGAGTTCTCCAATTTTGGGTATCCCCCAACTAGTCCTCCTCTGTGCCCCATCTGGTCTCCCATGACCTTGCCCCGCTACTTTCTTCCCTCAGGCCTCGCATTCCATAACTGTTCAAACCTGTCGCACGCCTTCTACATTTATCTCTCCATAATTACGGCCTGACCCGCTGAGTTACTCCAGCACTTTGTGTCTTTTTTTTATACATTTCCCATAGCTTGTCTTATCAACATTTCTATACACATTTGTTATCCATTTTTCTAGGGAACTCTGGAGATCTTGTATCCTGATGCACATCTGTCTTCTGAGGACTTCAATGTCTATGGTCACGGAGGTCGTCACTTCTGGCTAGCCAGTTCGTGTTTCTTCTTTCTGGTAAGAGCGCCTTGCTTTTCAAATTTGTTTCCATTGGTACGTATCCAAGTGTTGATTTTCAGCTTGCTAATTCTCCTCCCTACTTGAGTCCTCAGCTGAATTCTCTGCCACATCCGCTGCGAAGATGAGGCTTTCCACTCTTGGACATCCAAGGTGTCTTATTTCTTCTGTAAACATGGTTTCCACCCCTGCTTTCGTTTAGCTTAGATATTCAGCATGAAAACGGGCTCTTTGGCCCACTGGGTCCACACCGACCAACAATCATCCCGTACACTAGTTCTATCCCACATTCTAGGGACAGTTTACAGAAGCCAATTAACCTACAAAGCAGGAAACTGGCGCATCTGGAGGTCGTCACGTGATACGTTGTACGTGATCACAGGGAGAACGTGCAAACTCCGTACAGGCTGTAGTCGGGATCGAACCCTGGTCTCTGGCACTGTAAGGCAGCAACTCTACCGCTGCACCACTGTGCCGTCTCACTGCTGTTGTAGATGGAGCCCTCACCCGTGTCTGCTCTGTGGTCCGCACCTCCGCTCTTCACCCCCACTGTGGAACAAGGATGGAGTTCCTCTGGCTTTCACTCCACCAGCCTCCACATCCAATACATCGTTTTCCCACTTTGCTCAAGATTCTAGCATCTGCGGCCTCTTGTGTCTCCAGATACACAGTTGCTTCCTCCGGTTTTGTTTGCTTTAGTCTTTAGAGATACCGCATGCTAACGGGCCCTTCAGCTCACCGAGTCCGCGCTGACCAATATTCACCCATACACCAGCGCCCATACGACAGGGCCAATTAACAGTTTTTTACAGAAGCCAAGAAGGAAACAAAGTGCTGGAGTGATTCTGGAGCATCTCTGGGGAACATGGATACATGATAGACTTTAGAAATACAGCGAGGAAAATGGCCCTTTGACCCACCGAGTCAGTGCCTGACCAGTGACCACATCATCAACTAGCATTGTCCTACACACTAGGGACAATTGAACATTTTGACCAAAGCCAATCGACCTACAAACATGCAAGTCTTTGGAGTGTGGGAGGAAACTGGGGCATTCGGAGGAAACCCACACGAGACAGTACACAAGAAGACAGTACAAATTCCGTACAGACAGCACCCGTAGTCAGGATCCAACCCGGGTCTCTGGCGCTGTTATGCAGCAAACTCTACCACTGCATCATTTGCCGCCCACAGATCTTTTGGTTGGAGACCCTTGGACAAGTTGCATCATAGCATTAACCCTTGAAGATCACACCATTGATCCTCAATTCATTCTGGGATAGGTGACGATGCATTTCCTCCGCATCTCTCTTTGCGAAGGAGTGTGTTCGTAGAGGGAGATTGACTGGATCCGCGGTTGAGGAAGAATCTGAGGGCTTTACAACCTACCTGGTGGAGTGGAGGGTGGAGATGTAGAGCAGACATTAGTAAAGGTGATGGAACGAGGGCCTGGAAACCAAGATTCATTAAAGAGTCGAAGATAGACACAAAAAGCTGGAGTATCTCAGTGGGACAGGAAGCATGTCTGGAGAGAAGGAATAGGTGACGTTTTGGGTCGAGACCCTTCTATTCATTAAAGAGTCGAAGGGTGTGTGAGATGCTGCCTGACCTACTGAGTCACTCCAGCACTTTGTGTCTATTACACTCCACAGATGATGCCTGACCCACTGAGATCCTCCAGCAGTTTGTGTCTATTACACTCCACAGATGATGCCTGACCCACTGAGATCCTCCAGCAGTTTGTTTTTGAACCAGATTCTAGCATCTGCAATATTGAATGCCTCTATCTTTGTTCCTCTTTGACAAAGTACATGGGTAGGTGATGTTTGCCATTGGTTTGGTTCATGTTCAATCACATTGTTGCAGTCTTTGGGGCATTTTTGATATGTTGAGGTTGTTGTGTTGAATGTTGACCACCACGTAATGGAGGAGAGTAGTTTATAAAGTCCTTTCTAATTGTGTCTCATCTTCTTCAGGTTTACTCGACGATTGTTATTCTTCCAAAAACTCCTTTACGGGAGAGAATCTCCTTGCCCTGTGAGTAATGTCACTCGCTCGTCTACTTTACCAGTCAGTGTTTGTGACTTATTTGTGCTCGGTCCGCCAATGCCTGCAGGATCTCCCGGTTGCTAATCATTTTAACTCCTTTACCATTCCCACACTGACCTTTCTGTCCTGGGCCTCCTCCATTGCCAGAGTGTAATTCTGAAGGCATCTCCAGATTGTAAAAGCTGTGTAAGTCAGGTTCTATACACAGCTACTGTCTCATTGATAATGCATTATTGGTCAGAGAGTAGAGCTGCACACCACCGAAACAGGCCCTTCGGTCCACCTTGTCCATGCGATCAATTTGGCATATTGGGCTAGTCCCATTTGGCCCCTAGCCCTCTAAACCCTTTCTTTCCATATACCTGTGCCAATGTCGTTTGAATATCGTAATCATATCTGCCTCTGGCAGCTTGTTTTAAGACACAGGCTACCCTCTGAGTGAAAAAGTTACCTCTTAAAATAGAAGTAAAGTCCCTCTTAAATAATTCCCCTCTCACCTTAAGCCCATGTCCTCTAGTTTTAGAATCCCTGGTCATTGTTGAAACTGCTCCGTCCTCTTGTCTGTAAGAAAGTGTGGTTTGTTTTTACTTATTTACACATTAGACTTTGGAGATACAGTACAGAAACAATGCCTTCCGCCTACCGACCCTGCACCGACCCTGCACCGACCCTGCACCGACCCTGCACCGACCCTGCACCGACCCTGCACCGACCCTGCACCGACCCTGTACCGACCCTGCACCGACCCTGCACCGACCATCAATCGTCCCACACACCAACATCATCCCATACACTAGGGACAATTTTTACCTACAGACCTGTACGTCTCTGGAGCACCTGATGAAAACTCACACGGTCACAGGGAGTTCGTACAAGCTCCGTACAGACAGCACCCGTAGTCAGGTTCATACCCGGGTGTCTGGCGCTGCGAGGCAGCAACTCTACTGCTGCGCTACAGTGCCGCTCTAATTTCTAATCTCTATCCCGCCCTGCAGCCAAGAAAAGCTTCTATGTGTATGCGGGGACGTTGTCGGTGTTGAACCTGATCCAGGGGCTCGGCAGTGCGCTGCTCTGCTCCAACGTGATAGCGGGACTCTGGTAGGTGTGGGCCATCGTTGCGGTGGGATCGAGTGAGGTGTGTGTCTGAGCTGCTACAGGGACTCGGCCAGACAATGGAGTACGTCTCGCAGCTCCACAGAGTGCTACAATGGTCTGCTAGCGTCTGTGACAAGAGAATCAATTTAAAGTGGCGCATAGAACAGGCCCTTTGGCTCACTGTGTCCGAGCCCAACATGATGCCACGTTAAACTAATCCCGTGGTCACAGGTAGAACGTGCAAATTCCACGTCCAGAATGGTACCTGGGGTCAGGATCGAACCCAGGTCTAATGCACTGTAAGGCAGCAGCTGCACCACTGTGTCACACAAGATGGCATGTAGGCTCGAAGGTGGCAGCAGTGGAAGGTGAAGGGGAAGATCGGCAGCTGTGATTGGTCCAAGACCTCCTCTCCCTCGCCCTGTGAGAGTGCCTGAAAAGATGACCTATTGTACCCATGTGTAGGATGATCTGATGGGTTTCATGAATAACGAGCAATGCAGTGTCTCTGTGAAGGTGACAATAAAGAAACCGTTGAAACCCTGCAGATGCCGGGTATCCCAAACTGACAAGGGAACTGCTAAAAGCACTCGGCAGGTCAGGCAGCATCTCTGGAGTGAGAAACAGAGTTAACGTTTTGATCAGTGATCTTTCATCTGTTTGTGAGGCATGCTACCAACATTCTCGCACCATTCTCTCTATGCCCCAGAATTGCTTAAAACAAATCCAGTCTGAAGAAGGGTCCCGGCTGTCGGGAAGAAGATACAGGAGCCGGAAAACTGTAACATCCAGGTTCAGGAGCAGCTTCTTCCCTACAGCCATCAGGCTATTAAACACTACAACCTCCAAATAAGCTCTGAACTACATAGACTATTATTGTTATTATTGCACTGTAAGTGTGTCGGGGGTAAAATGAGAGCATGGCCAGGTTGGTGTGGGTCTCTGATGGTGTTGAGCTGGCTGCCTTTTTGAGGCAGCACCTCCTGTAGATCCCATCAATGGTGTTGAGGTCAGAACCTGTGTTAATGTGCCGGTAAAGCTGTAGCAAGTAAGAATTTCATTACTCCATTGTGGGTACGTGTGTGTTTAACACTGGTTGACTGAACCGACCTGAGGTTGATGTACACTGTGTGACATTCTCCTCCCTCCTGTTACAGCTGTGTGGACATCACAACATTCCTGTACTTCAGCCTGTTTGCTCCACTGATGTATGTAACATTCCTGAAAGGATTCTTTGGGTAAGTTGGGAGTACATGTGACTGCCTCGGTCAATGCAGCTCAGTTAGTTTAGTTTGGAGATACAGCGCAGAAACAGGCCCTTCATGCCACGAGTCACATGTTCAAGGAGAAGAATTAGGCCATTCGGCCCATCGTATGGGTGTGAGGAGTAATGGGGAGAAGGCAGGAGAATGGGTTTGAGAGGGTAAGATAGATCAGCCGTGACCGAATGGCAGAGTAGACTTGATGGGCCAAATGGCCTAATTCTTCTCCTATCACTTATGAACGTATAAACTAAACTAAGCAGCGGGGCTGAGAAACGAGTTGGTTTATCACCCGGTGTGGGAGACACTAATGGCTGTCGTTGTCTTCTCTCACCCCTTGTCTCCCGCAGCTCGGAGCCCAAGATCCTGTTCTCCTACAAGTCACAGGTGGATGAGCCGGATGACGTGGATGTTCACCTCCCCCAGACCCACTCGGGCTCGAGGAAGGAGGTGGCGGAGCCCGGCCCCTACTCCAACACGCAGATCGACGGCTCAGCTGCCTACCTGGATGATCTGACAGTCGGCAGCATCAACAGCGTCGACAGTGACCGCTGGAAAGTGATGAACGCTTGAGCGAGCGAGCGGGCGGGATGGGCAGATGGATCGGCGGCAACTCACACTCCCCCCCCCCCCCCTCCACGCTGCACCTCCCCTTCCCACCTCCCAAAACCTCAGCCACCAAATGCACGGACTACAGGGGTTGTATAAACCCCACCGCTCTCCCTCTGCAGACAAGCCCATCACTCCTTCTCTCCCCCACTGCACCACATCTCCTTGCTGGTTTTACACTTCACTCCACGTGCCTCCCCCCCTCTCTCCCCACAAACATCAGACTATTCCGCACCCTCCCAGCAGGGTACCGTTGTCTTCAGTATTATTCCAGGCCGGAGGAGATGGGTTGGTTTCTCTGCCTCTCACACAAAAAGAAACTTTCAGGGAGCAAAGTTTGAAAGCGGAACCTTGCCTTCTTACCCTCTCCTCCTCTCCCCCAGAAATTAGTCGCATTCGGACTCCGCTGCCCCGTATCCATGCACAGTTTAAGTTTCCAGTCTGTCTGCTGGGCCATGGAAGAAAGAGGAGAGTGAATCTCCCCCGACAAAGTATTCAGACTTTTCTTCTCGCATCACTGGGTTTCCTGGGGAGTTTATTGGCGCAGACGACATTGGTGAACGGTTCCCGTGTCCAACGCGACATCCTCGAGGGCAAGCTCAGATGCTGTTTTTTGAAGGATTGAGGGTGTTCAATAATAAAAAGAAACTTATTTTTAAGTTTTTTTCCCATTTTGCCTTTTTTTGTTATTGGAGCTATGCGGTGTGAAACATTTTGGAGCGTTGTTTAGTTGTGGAAGAGTTGGTGGGAGAGACTGTGTAAATTTGGTAAATAAGGGAATGTGTGAGGGCAATTCAAGGGGTCGATCGATGGTGCTTTATTGTCGTGTGCACTGCACAGTGGAATACGTTTTGCATCGTTCACACAAGCATGAGTCGCCATTTTTTGGCGCCATTTACAAAACGTTGCAAAGTCGGGTCCACATGCTCGATGTACTGGGGTGGCTCGTGATCTTGGTAAGCTCCAGGCTGCTGCAGGGCCTACTCCATCTCCCTCGGCCCACAACCCAACGTCCTTCTCCTCACCCGACCGCCTCTGTGTCCCGGGGGCACCCCACAGCAGCCAACCTTAAAGGCGTTATCTATGCGGAGAGTGATTGCAAAGGCGTACAGGGGGAGCCAGGGACTCTTGGGTATGAAACACAAAATGTCAGCGTGCAGATGAAACGGGAGACCCCTGGTTCGATCCCGACTACGGGTGCTGTCTGTACGGAGTTTGTATAATCGCCACGTGACCGCGTGGGTTTTCCCCGGGTGCTCCGGTTTCCTCCCACACTCCAAAGACGTGCAGGTTTGTAGGATCATTGGCTTTTGTAAATTGTAAACTGTCCCTAGTGTGTAAGGTAGTGCTAGTGTACGGGGTGATGCTGGTCAGTGTGGACTCGGTGGGCCAAAGTGCCTCGCTTTGCGCTGTTCTCTAAACTTAAAAACGAAACTAAAGCAAGTAGCTATTTTAATCCAACAGCAACTTGTGTAAAGCAGGAAAGTGAGAATGACCAATTTCCCTCTGGAAACAGGCCCTTCAGCCCAACGTGCCCATGCCAAACAAGAAGCCCCATCCACACTAGCACCACCTGCCCACATTTGGTCCATATTCCTCTAAACCTTTCCAATCCATATACCTTTCCAAATGTCTCAAGTGCTGTTATGGTACCCGCCTCAACTATCTCCTCTGGCAGCTTGTTTCATATACCCGCTATGCTCTGCGTGGAAAAAGTTGCCCCTCAGGTTCCTAACAAGTCATTCCCCTCTCGCCTTAAACCGATGTCCTCTGGTTTTTGATTTCCCTACTCTGGGTAAAAGACTGTGCATTTATCCTATCCATTCCCCTTACGATTTTATACATCCCAGTATAACCAGTATGTACAGCACAGGTAGAGGCCCTTCAGCCCACTTTGTGCCAAACATAATGCATGACCAACCCTTATCTCCCTGTATTCTCCATTCTCTGCATATCCATGTGTCTATCTAACAGTCTCTTAAACACCACTATCGTATCAGCCTCCACCACCACCCCCGGCAGCACATTCCAGGCACTCACCACCTTGGGTAAAAGATTCTGTGCATGGAGCCTATGTATTTCCCACATGATTTTATACATCAGTGTTGTTTTTAGGAGAAATGTTGGTCAGGACACAAATGAACCTCCTTGTTCTTTGAGTTAGAGCCCTGGAAGTCTGGAGTTATGGCTGTCTAGGTTACAGAAATCTGCCCTTCCAAGATTCATAAATTTGAGGCATGGAATGGAATAAAATTACCTCTGACGGAATTTATGTGGGGTAAAAATGTAAATAAATGCTTGACGGAGAATCGTAATGGGGAGTCTTTCCTTGGTTATCGCCTCCCCCCCCCTCCCCCCATATCACAGCGCTGGTGTCAACTGTATTACATAGAGCACAGTATAGCGCAGGAACAGACACTTCGGCCTCGTGTCTGTGCCGAACATGATGTCAAGACCAACTCTTATCCATATCCCTCCATTCCCTGCATATCTATAAGTCTTTGCAAAGGTTTCTTAAACGCCACTACTGCATCTGCCTCCACCTTTTCCAAGCACCCACTACACTTTGTGCCGAAAACAAACGCCCCGCAAATCTCCTTTTTACTCTCTCACCTTAAAGCTTTGTTCCCTGGTCTTTGACATTTCCATGATAGGGGACAAAGGTTTTGACTGTCTACTCTATCTATTCCTCTTATAATTTTATATACTTCCATCAGGTCCTCCCTCAGCCTCTGACATTCCAGAAAGAAAAACAATCCGAGTTTGTCCAACCTCTCCTTACAGGTAATACTTTCCAATCCAGGCACCATTCTGGTAAAGGCGGAGATCAGTCTGAAGAAGGGTCTTGACCCGAAACGTCACCCATTCCTTCTCACCAGAGATGCTGCCTGTCCCGCTGAATTACTCCAGCTTTTTGTGTCTATCTTCAGTATTCTGGTAAACCTCTTCTGCAACCTCTCCACATTCTTCCTGTAATGCAGTGACCAGAACTGCATGCAATACTCCAAATGCAGCCTGACCTAGGTCCTCCAAAGCTGCATCATGACTTCCTGACTCTTGTACTCAATGCACTGACCAATGAAAAGCAAGTCTACTTGATCTACTTGTGTTGCCATTTTCAGGGGAGCTGTGGACTTGGACTCCAAGATCCCTCTGTACATTGCTGCTATTAACTACATACTTTCTCCTCACATTCGACCTCCCGAAGTGCAACACGTCACACTTCCTCGTATTAAACTCTTATCTGCCATTTCTCTGCTCACATGTTTAGTTTAATTTAGAGGTACAGTGTCGAAACAGGCCCTTCGGCCCACCGAGACCATGCCAACCAGCGATCACGGCACATTAACACTACTACACACACAAGGGACGATTTAACATTTACAGAAGCCTCTTAACCTACAAACCTGTACGTGTGGGAGGAAACCGGAGCACCTGGAGAAAACCCACGCAGGTCACAAACAGACCACCCGTAGTCAGGATTGAACCTGGGTCTTTGGTGCAAAAAGACAGCAACTACTGCTGCGCCGCCCATCTGCAACTGACCTATATCCTGCTGTATAATGTGAGCGCATGTGTCTGTGGGGCTGCTGCAAATGAGTGCTTCGCAGTATTTGTGCATGTGACAATAAACTTGACTTAAATACTCTGCCACTCACAGCTGAATGTTTAGGAAATCCTGCAGTAGCACCCAGCTCCAGCAGAGAGCGCTGTCGAGCAGTCGCAGTGTATATGGGTAAGGGCTTCCACCTGGTGGAACAAGGCAGTGTTGCAATCGTTTGGAGTCAACGATTAAATATATCTAAACATCAAGAGTTAAGAGTTTAATTGTCATCATATGCACTGACAATAGAACAATAAAGCACTGCATTCTCATTCAGCTTTAGAACAGGAAGGTATTGCAGAATGAACATCGCCCAGACATTGCAAACTATCGGCAAATGGATTTGGGGAAGTTGACACAAAGTGCTGGAGAAACTCAGCGGGTCAGGCAGCATCTCTGGGAACATGGATGGGTGATGTTTTGGGTCGGGACCCTTCTTCCAAACCAGTCTGAAGAAGGGTTTCGGCCCGAAACGTCGCCTATTTCCTTCGCTCCATAGATGCTGCTGCACCCGCTGAGTTTCCCCAGCAATTTTGTGTACCTTCTTCAGACTAGTTGGGTGGGTGGTGAGAAATCTGTGAGAGAGGCGGGGCAGGAGAAAGCAAGGTAATGGGAACCGTTGATAGGTTATAACAAAGGTAAAAGATTAAAGAAGAAGGTGTGAGATAAAATAATGAAAGATTTATGATTAGTGAACAGAGGAAGGAATGTCGGTGGAGGGGAGGGGAAGGGAGAGGGAGCTTTGTTGACCTCATGTTTGTGGCCCCACTGGGGTTGGAGTGGTGCCGCAGCGCCGCCCGTGGCGGGCCGGGGAATCGCACCAGCGACCGGAAGGACAAGGAGACTACACCTCCCACAGGCCTTGGCGGCGCGCAGGCGCAGGCCGACGCCGGTCGCGTCTCCGGGCACCAAGCAGCGCCGAGGGCCGCTATTGGAGGAGGGCGCGGTTGCCGGGCGGCGTCAGGAGGCCGGAGCGAGGATGGGGGCGAACGGCAGCGCGCGGCGCGTCTCTTTCGGCATGGACGAGCACGAGCGCGTGACCATGTTGCAGGGGCTGCGGGTGAGCGGGGGCGCGCCTGGGGCGGGGCGGGGCCTGGCGGGGGGGCCGGAGTCAGGTGGACGAGTGGGCGGGGCCTTGGTAATGAGAAGGAGGAGACACGGCAACTAGGGGAGGAGCCATGGTAATGAGGAGGCGTGGTAATTGGGCCTATGCTAATGAGGGGAGACGTCATATTTGTGTGGAATGGGCCGTTAATCAGGGGCGGGATCATGTTAATGAGGGACATGGTAATGAGGGGCGGTGTCATGGCAATGAAGGGGAGGGATCATGTTAATGAGGGTCACGTTGACAAGGGGATATGCGAATGAGGGGAGGGGCCATGTTAATTAGGGGGAGGGGTCATGCTAATAAGGGGCATGGAAGAGCCATGTTAATGAGGGGCTATGCCAATGAGGGGAGGGACCTTGTTGCCAAGGGGCCGTTGCCATGAGGATGAGGGGGGGGTGCCTTGAGGGAGTCTCCTTGGGGGGCAATTGGGAAGATGTGAGGGGTGGCGAGGGGCAATTTGCCGAAGCCAATTAACCTACAAACCCGCACGTCTTTGGAGTGTGGGAGGAAACTAGAGCACCCGGAGAAAACCCACGCGGTCATGGGGAGAACGTGCAAACTCCACACAGACAGGATTGAACCCGGGTCTCTGGTGCAGTGAGGCAGCAACTCTACTGCTGTGCAACTGTGCCATCCTTTATAAAGAGTATTAAGTTGAAAGGAAGTGAATATCAGTAATAGCCCGAAGGATGGGATGAAATTCAGACTCCACTAAGCAGAATAAAAAAAATAATGAAAGAAGGGAAGATGAAACACGAGGGAAATCTAGTGACAAAGATAAAACCAAGGCATAACAGATTATTTTAAGCGTATAAAAAGTAAAAACGAAGTCCAAGTTAATAAAGGCCTGTGCTGGGAGCTGGATTTAGTTTAGTTTAGTTTATTATTGTCATGTGTACCGTGACGATAATAAACAAAAAGGTTTTTTTGTTGTGTGCTATCCAGTCAGTGGAAAGACTATACATGATTACAATTAAACCTGAATACAGATACAGGTGCACAACCTTTTATCCGAAGATCCAAATAACGAAAACCTCCGAATAGCGGCCATTTTTTCGGTCCTTGAAGAAAGGTCCTTGAAAACGTTCACCGAGGGCGGCCCGCAGAGGTGACAGCGGAACCTCCGGTCGGTCCTCGAAGAAAGGGGAACTAAATCCCCATTCATAAAAGAGAAGGTGAGGGTATATTGTGCGGGAGGGTTAATAATTGACAATATGCTGCTGCCTGCCCGCTGAGTTAAAAAGTTCCCACGGTAGACTCACGAAACACTGTGTTTCGTGAGTCTACCGTGGGAACTTTTTAACTCAGCGGGCAGGCAGCAGCAGATTGTCGCTCGCTTCAGTTTCACCCCACCTACACCCCTCTGCTTCCCGGCCATGTGTGTGACCCCTTCCCTCCCCTCTCCAGCTCCCCGCCCATTGCACCGGCGCGGGGGCTTTGCACTGTCTTCACGTCGGTGATTGCAGCAGGACAGTGTCAGTCACCGGAGACGTCAGGACCAACGGGACACCAACCCCCAGGCCCACTGCAAGCACGGAGATCCCAGAGACCCACAGCCAGCAGCAGCCCAGCCCCGTTCCAACTCCAGAGGAAAACTGCAAACTGGCCGGAGACGTCAGGACCACCAGAAGCCGTTCCCCGAGCTGCGCCCCCTCATCGGGACACCGACCCCCAGGCCCACTGCAAGCACGGAGATCCCAGAGACCCACAGCCAACAGCAGCCCAGCCCAGCCCCGCTCCAACTACAGAGGAACCTGGGTTGCGGATGACGGGGCGCAGCTCGGGGCGTCGTAGGGGCCCATCGGGGAGCGGGTTCCTGTTGGTCCTGACATCTCCGGCCACCTGCCATCCTCCGGGAACTGTACCGCCCTTGCAGGAGAGTGGGGTTGTTTGCAGTTGCAGAGGGAGGGGGCAAGGGCGGTACAGTTCCCAGTCTCAGCTCCAGTCCAGGGGGGTGGCCGGAGACGTCAGGACCAACGGGACACCGACCCCCAGGCCCACTGCGAGCACGGAGATCCCAGAGACCCACAGCCAGCAGCAACTCCAGCCCAGCCCCGCTCCAACTCCAGAGGAACACGTAGGGGCAGAAGCTGATGGTGTGCAAGGTACGTCTTGTTCTTGGGGTGGCGGATGAGGGGGCGCAGCTCGGGCTGTGGGCGAACTGCCACTTGTCGCCGTAGCGGCCCATCGGGGAGTGGATTCCTCTGGAGTTGGAGGGGGGGGGGGGGGGGGTTATTGTGCTGTTTGATCGCCCCCTGCTATCCCAGGGACAGGGAGACACAGCGGCTTTTTAGACTGGTGGGCAATCACTTCCAAAGTTCTGCCCACACAGTCAGTACACCTCTCCTACACTGCATTTCATACAAACATTTATTCTGCAAGAAAAAACTACATTGAAGACTCAAACTCGCGACCGAGTTTACTGCCGCGATCAAGGCGCAAACTCGCGACCTTGCGGATATGAGCCGAGCACTCTACCACTGAGCCAGCCATTAAAATCTACGCTAAAAAATTTCCATTCCGAAGACCGACAAATTCTGAATTACGAAAAGTGTCTGGTCCCAAGGCTTTCGGATAAAAGGTTGTGCACCTGTACAGGATAAAAAGAATAATGAGCAGTGCAAGATAAAGTCCAGTCAAGTTTGATGAAAAATAATTTAATGGTCTCAAATCAGGCTGATGGTAAGTTGGGATCTCTCTATATTTGGTGATAGGATAGTTTAGTTAACTGACAACAGCTGGGAAAAAACCGTCCCTGAGTCTGGAGGTGTGCGTTTTCACACATCTGTGCCTGATGGGAGCGGAGAAAAGAGGGATTGACCGGGGTGAGACTGGTCCTTGATTATGCTGGTGGCCAAGCTGAGGCAGCGTGACGTGTAGATACAATTCTTTGCAAATTCATGCAGTCTTGGATGGAGCTGTTCCCAAACCAGGCTGCGATGCATCCCGAAGTTAGTAGGAGTTGTTGGGGACATGCCCAACTTCCTAATCCTTCAAAGGAAGTAGAGCTGTTGGTGTGCTTTCTTGGCCATTACTTCGATCTGGTTGTTCCAGTACAGATTTGGGATGGACAGATCCGCATTGGAGGGTGTGGATGTGGTAGATCGAATGGCTTGTTTCCATGCTGCATCACCCAGTGACTGGAGATCTCTTGTGGAGTTTGGCTGGAATAAAAGTTATGAGAACAAGGAAATGGGGTTAAACAGATAAATTTCTAGAATATTGATGATAGCAGATACCATGGCCATTCAATTAATAACTAAATAATCTCAGGAGTGGTTAAATTACATTAATGTCACCAGAGGGGAATAGTGTTAGATGAAGTAATGAAGTGAAACTGATTCTTCAATAGCCTAAATCAGGGACCTCCAAACTTTTCAAATGAGGGCCACACTTTATATTTGGCACATTTTTGTGCCAAATATAAAGAAATGTCAGTTTTATAAATTTAATGAAAGAGAGAGAGAGATAGAGATAGAGAGAGCGAGCTAGAGCGAGAACAAGAGAGAGAGCGAGAGAGAGAGTGAGAGGGAGAGAGGCAGAGAACAGAGAAGACAGAGAGAGAGAATGGACAGAGAGGGCAGAGAGAGACAAAGAGAGAGAGATAGGGCACAGAGAGAGAGAGACAGAGAGAGGCAGAGAGGGCAGAGAGAGAGAGGGGAGAGAGAGGGACCAATGAGAGAGGGGGAAGAGGGGCAGAGAGGCAGAGAGAGGCAGAAAGGGCATAGAGAGGGGCAGAGAGGGCAGAGAGAAAGGGCAGAGTGAGAGGGCAGAGCCAGAGGGCAGAGCCAGAGGGCAGAGACAGAGAGGGAGAGGCAGAGAGAGAGAGAGAGAGAGAGAGAGAGAGAGAGAGAGAGAGAGAGAGGGCAGACAGAGAGAGGAGAGGGGGGAGAGAGAGAGAGGGCAGAGGGAGAGAGAGGGGGAGGGCAGAAAGGGGAGAGGGCAGAGAGAAAGAGAGGCAGAGAGGGCAGAGACAAAGAGAGGGCAGAGACAAAGAGAGGGCAGAGAGAGAGAGAGAGGCAGAAAGAGAGGCAGAAAGAGAGAGAGAGGGCAGGCAGAGAGAGTGGATGGGGGGGAGCGAGATAGAGGAGAGGGGGGAGAGAGGTGAGGGGGGAGAGGGGGAGGGAGAGGGGGAGAGAGGGAAAGGTGGGGGGAGAGGGGAGAGAGACAGAGGGGAGTGAGAGAGGGCAGAGAGAAGAGGGGAGAAAGGGCAGAGAGAGAGAGGGCAGAGAGAGAGAGAGGGCAGAGAAAGAGAGGGCAGAGAAAGAGAGGGCAGAGAGAGAGGGGGCAAAGAGGAACGATCGCACATTATAATGCGCCGCCGACCCATTCTGACCACTGCCACCGAACAACCCCCCCCCCCCACCCCCCATTGCACCCTTCTTCACGGCGGCCCTGTGATGTCTGACAACACTAAGAGCAGCTCCATGCCGCCGTGCTCCCCGACTCGAATCGACTCGACGCCTAACTGTCACACACTCCGTCCTGCGCTGAGCTTACTGCAGGCTGGATAAAATCTCGTGGCGGGCCGGATGTGGCCCGCGGGCCATAGTTTGGAGACCCCTGGCCTAGATGGCCATCACCCGTGGTTACTCCTCCGCCAATCTTGGACCCACCCCCAGTTTGGGTTTGTAGACTTAGGAAGTTCGACATGTCCCCAACTTCTCACCAACTTCTACAGATGTGTCATAGAAAGCTTTTTAATGAGATGCATCACAGCACGGTTTGGGAACAGCTCCATCCAAGACCGCAAGATATTGCAGAGAGTCGTGGGCGGAGGCCAG
This sequence comes from Amblyraja radiata, assembly GCF_010909765.2. Taxonomy (NCBI): domain Eukaryota; kingdom Metazoa; phylum Chordata; class Chondrichthyes; order Rajiformes; family Rajidae; genus Amblyraja; species Amblyraja radiata. Next base: position 27,677,441 of record NC_045973.1, read on the forward strand.
ACCATCACACAAACCAACCTCCCGTCCATCGACTCCATCTACACTTCACGTTGCCTAGGCAAGGCCACCAGCATAATCAAGGACCAGTCTCACCCCGGTCGGTCACTCCCCCTCTCCCATCAGGCAAGAGGTGCAGAAGAAATATGTAGGAAGGAACTGAAGTCTGAAGAAGGGTCTCGACCCGAAACGTCACCCATTCCTTCTCTCCAGAGATGCTACCCGTCACGCTGTGTTACTCCAGCTTTTTGTGTCTACGAGGTACAGAAGTGTGGAAACACATACCTCCAGATTCAGGGACAGTTACTTCCCAGCTGTTATCAGGTAACTGAACAGTCCTCTGATCAGCTAGAGTGTGGTCCAGACCTCTCATCTACCCCGCTAGAAACCTTTGAGCTTCCTTAATCAGACTTTATTGTACTTCAATGTTATATCTTGCACTAAATGTTGTACCTTTTATCCTTAAGAAGGGTTTCGGCCCGAAACGTCGCCTATTTCCCTCGCTCCATAGATGCTGCTGCACCCGCTGAGTTCCTCCAGCAATTTTGTGTACCTTTTATCCTTAATCTGTGCTCTGTAGACGGCTTGATTGTATTCATGTATAATCTTTTCCTTGACTAGATAGCACGCAAACAAAAGCTTTTCACTGTATTTCGGTACACGTGACAATAATAAACTTAACTAAAATAATTAGCCCTAGTTTGTTGGGAGTGGATGAGAAAGTGGGATAATATAGAATTGATATGAATGGGTGATCGATGGTTGTTGTGGAGTCGATGGGCCAAAAGACCCTTTTCCATGCTGTATCTTTCATTGATGATTCAATGGAATATGGGACAGGGAAAAGAAGAATCAGTCACAATTCTAGGTGGAGTAAAATGGGCTGAATGGCCTAATTCTGCACCTATGTCTTATGGAGTACAGTCATTACAGATTGCCTCCCGAGTTCTTGCGTCTAATTACTATTCAGGCCCACAGTCCAGTTAATAGGAGAGAGATCTGTTATTCAAAGTGACAAAAGCTTTCAACTGAATCAAAACCCAGACATAATCCTAACAAGAGAATGAAAAAGGGAAATAAAACTGAAAGTGCAATAAAAGTAAAGGCAATGACAAGGTTCGTACGCACTTGCAGAAAGTGGCATTTATTTAGGCATTTGTGTTTTGAAGGTTTTTGTTTGAGTTTTTAAGGACACTTCTGCACAACATGTAGTTCAATTAAATTCTCACCACCAACAGCGCAAAGTAGATTTTGCCTGACAACTGTCAACAGCAATGAACTTTAAATAACATTAACAAAGGATCAGGTTGGAGTGATTGTGAAAGTAACAGAATAGTCTGTTAATATATGAGATGGTCTAACTGAACATCTCATTCACAACAAATCAGAGCCGGTACCGATGACCAAGGAAAAGTGGAGCCCACGATGGCCTCACTCTGACATTGGAGGAGGTCCAGGACAGAAATGTCAGTACGGGAAGAGGTGTTAAAATGTTTGGCAACCGGGAGATTGCGTAGGCCAAGGCGATCTGAGCGTAAGCGTTCAGTGAAACGAGGCCACACGCAAATTAGAGGAATAGCAGCTCATATTTCGCTTGGGCAGCTTCCAACCCAGCGGTGTGAATTTTGATCTCTAATTTCAAGTAACCCCTGCATTCCCTCTCCCTCCGCCACTCCTCCCCCACCCTAGCCATCCTGCCAGTTCCACTGTTTGCATCCATATATCCCTTCGTTATCACCTCTTCCACAGCCATCAATGGACCATTGTGGACTCCACTTTTCCTTGGTCATCGGTGCTGGCTCTTTTTTCCCCTCCCCCTGACTCTCAGTCTGAAGAAGGATCCCGACTCAAAACGTTACCTATTCCTTTTCTCCAGAGATGCTGCCTGACCCGCTGAGATACTCCAGCATTTTGTGTCCAACATCTGCACTTCCTTCTTACACATCTCATTCACCAAGTTGGGTTCTTTAAACTTTAACGAAGAAATTCAGATCAGGCAGCTCCTGTGGAGGGACGTACAGGGAAACTGTTTAAGGTCGATGACCTTTCACAGAATCAAGAAATGTTAGAAATCAAATATTTTGAGGAATAGAGGAGAGGTGGAGAAAACAAAAGGACAGTCTGATGATGTGGAGTAGGGACAGTGAACCAGGCTTTGTCTCACCCCCACCCAGCTTTCTCCCCTCCAACCACATTCAGTCTGAAGACGAGTTCTGACTTTAAACGTCACCTGCCCATGTTCTCCAGAGATGCTGCCTGACCCGCTGAGTTACTCAATGTGCTAATAATGAGGCAGAAGGTAAATTGGCGTCAGTAAGTTGTCCCCAGTGTGTAGCATAGAACTAGTGTATGGGTGATTGTTGGTCGGGGTAGACTCAGTGGTCCGACGGGCCTGTTTCCACGCTGTATCTTTACTTTAGACTGTAGAGATACAGTGTGGAAACAATCCCTTCGGCCCACCAAATCCGCGCCGACCAGCGATCACCCTGTACACTAGCACTATCCTACACACTCGGAACCATTTATAATTTACAAACACCAATTAACCTATAAACCTGCACGTCTTTGGTGTGTTGGAGGAAACCAGAGCACCCGGAGAAAAAACCCATGCGGTCACAGGGAGAACGTACAACTCCATGCAGACAGCATTTGTAGTCAGGATCGAACCCAGGTCTATGCCACTGTGAGACAGCAACTGTACCGCTGCACCACTGTGCAGCCCTATTACCACGGTTACCACGGGTCATCAAACTATAAAGATAACACATCTCAACTCCAGCTTTAGTAACGATCTGGACTAACTCCAATTCACCTACCGCGCAACAGATCAGCTGGTCGCATTGTTTCTGAGGAAAGTTTAATGAACAGAATATTACAGCTTTAACAAATTTATGTCTTTGCAGCTCTCTGACAAACTTATCACAAGGATGAAGGATGTGCCCCAGCCAATGTCAAAGCTATCGAGCTCCACCTCTGCAGGTAAGTGAAGGATTAATGCCAGGATTACAGTGAGAACCTGACAGCATTGTTGTGCATAATATTCACGTTATTACTAAGACTGCTTTTGCTTCAGCATTAAATAGGTATGTTGCAAAGCCTACCTGAAGCGTCGTTGAAAATCTGCCGCTGCGGGTGTGCGCGATTTTGGCGCCGTTTAGAGGGGGGCGGGTTTAAAACGCGATTTTCTCTAGGCTGTTCAAATCGAAGATGTTCAGCCTAGTTAATTATTAACGAAAAATCGCTGGAAGACCCCGTCGCAAAGGCTATTATTAGTTTTAAAGGCCTCGTATAATAGTTATAGTAGTTTAAAAATCAACCTCTAAACCCGCGATCGCCAGCAACCGCAGGGTCTCATAAAGCAGATAGCTGAAGGTAGGCTGTATATTTTTACATTAATTGGGCTTCTAAAGATCCCTTTATACAAAGTTTAATATTGCGAGCAGCTCATTTTGGGCCCATTATATCCCGCAGTATTTTTCTCGGCATTTGGGGCACAAATCTACCGCAATGTGAACGTTCTAAACCAGCGCGTTCACAGGACCCCACTAGAAAGCTAATTTAAATGGGCATTTATTTACAGCAATTGAACACTAAATTCCTTCCATTTGGTCTATAAATTAATGTAAATGAGATTTAAAAATCATGTTTTATTGTGAATTATTTGTGAATATTATTTGGACATTTAGGCTATTTAAAAATGTTAATCATTTATTAAGAAATGGATAGATGTTTAGATCTAGTAATTGAAGTCTGAAATTAGCTACAATTAGGTAACTAACTAATTATATGCTTTAATTTCAGGTCATCCAAGTAAGATTATTTTATATTTGTTTCAGAATGCTTCAATCTATGATAACTGAAAATTTCATTCAGTTCTCTTAATTTTTAAGAAAGTTATGGGCTTTTGACTGTTCACGATCACAGCTTTTTTGTTATGTCCATAGAAAATCAATAGGGAACAAGATGCTCATTTCCGAGTATGAAAATGGCCATAACATTTTTAATACTTGAGATATGAAAGTGAATTAGGTGTCAAATTAAACTTATTTTTATGCTTTATCTGATGGGATAAATTGCAGACTTGATTTTTAAAATCTCAAAATTTTGTAACATTGCTACATTAAATGAAAGATCTAAAGTACAATCATGAATAGCAAGGGGACGGCACAGTGGCGCAGAGGTAGTTTTAGTTTTACAGCGCAGAAACAGGCCCTTTGGCCCACCGAGTCCGTGTCGACCAGCGATCCCCCCACACTAACACTATCCTACACACACTAGGGATAATTTACAATTATACCAAGCCAATTAACTTACAACCTGTAATTCTTTAGAGTGTGGGAGGAAACTGGAGAAAACCCACGTGATCACAGGGAAAACATACAAACTCACAGAGAAAACAGACAAGTGCCCGTAGTCAGGATTGAACCGGGTCTCTGGTGCTGTAAGGCAGCAACTCTACCGCTGCGCCACAGTGCCGTCCCACAGGTAGAGTTGCTGCCTTATCGCATCAGAGACTCGAGTTCGATCCTGACTACGGGTGCTGTCCGCATGGAGTTTGTACGTTCTTCCTGTGACCGCGTGGATTCCCTCCAGGTGCTCCAGTTTTGACCATACTCCAAAACCGTGCAGGTGTGTAGGTTAATTAGCTTTTGTAAACTGCCCCTAGTGTGTGAGATCCGAAAGTGGGATAATGGGTGATCGCTGGTCGGTGTGGACTCGGTGGGCCAAAGGGCCTGTTTACACACTTTATCTCTAAACTAAACTAAACTAACCTAAACTAAACTAAATTAAACGAAACTAAACAAAACTAAACAATTGGAAAACAAGTGCATGGTGGTTCAAGAGGTAGTCCATAGAGTTCTGTTGCCAAGTTCGGCATTGGAATTGCTGTACTTCTACAAGATACTTCTACAGTGCTTCCATAGAAGTTTGTTGGCATATTTAGTGACATGCTGAATCTCTTTAAAACGTCTAAGAAAGTAGAGGCCTTTGAGTCTGCTCTCGCATTTCATATGATCATGGGTGACCTGATAGTAATCTCAAATCCACATTCCTCTACACCTTTAGTACTTTAAACTCTTTGCTTATCAAGAATCTATCTTCCTCTGCCTTAATTTTTTTTCAAAGCCTCTACTTCCAATTCATTTTGAAGAAAAGGCACTGTGTGAATAGCAAGTCTTTATCATACAGGGCGATAATTAACAGTATTAAATTCATCAGGTGTGGATTAGAAGATAGTGAAATTGTAGTTGAGAAGCACAAAGGTGATTTCTATCGCACATTAATACCCTTCTGAATAGAATTCTCACGATATAGAGAAAAGCTTTCTCTAAATGGGAAATAAAATTCATTTGGGCTTCAATATGACCCACTTTCTCTGCAGCTGCAACGCTAAGGTAGTAATGGGCTGCTGTCTGTGTGCACGTTCTCCCTGTGCAATAACCTTGTTATTTTCTCTTTTTGCACGATACTCACGTATCAAGAGTTCAAGAGTTCAAGAGACATTTATTGTCGCATGCACCAATTGGTACAGTGAGATTTGAATTACCATACAGCCATACAAATAAAAAGAACACAATACACGATAGAATTTAACATGAATGTTTCATGTATGTTTATCCTATGAATAGCCTGGGTTACATGCAAAACAAAATGTTTAATTGTAACTTTGTACACGTGACAAAAATAAACCTATACCAACATAAAGGATTCTAGCCTGTGCATTTGAGAGAATTGGAAGATACGTGTCTTTGATTTTTTAACTTTAGAATGGGCTAAGGTTGAAATGGAAGATGATAGAGTTTCAAGTACAGGTGCATGCGGGGACATTATCCATGGAAGAATCAGATATCAAGTTCAAGTTCAAGTGAGTTTATTGTCATGTGTCCCTGTATAGGACAATGAAATTCTTGCTTTGCTTAAGCACACAGAAAATAGTAGGCATTTACTACAAAACAGATAAATGTGTCCATATACCATGATATAAATATATACACACATGAATAAATAAACTGATAAAGTGCAAATAGCAGAAAGTGGTTATTAATAATCAGAGTTTTGTCCGAGCCAGGTTTAATAGCCTGATGGCTGTGGGGAAGTAGCTATTCCCCACATAAAATGTCCACTGACATTGGATTTGAAAGTGGTTGGCTATGGAGGTAAAGGCTGTTTATTGTTTGCCAAAAGACAATGGTATTGATTGAATTGATTGACACAGCATGAAACAGGCCCTTCGGCCCCCGGAGTGCATGCCGACCATCGATCACCCGTTCACACTAGTTCTATTATCCACTTTCTCATCCACAACCGACACACTCAGGGCAATTTTACAGAGGGCAATTAACCTACAAACCCGCACCACTTTGAGATGGAGGAAACTGAAGCACCCAGAGGAAACCCGTGGGGGGTCACAGGGAGAACGTGCAAACTCCACACAGACAGCAGCCGATTACTACTTTTGATCTGCCAGACTTCCTGAGCCTAACAAAATATCTCTTAAAGATTTCACCAACCTACTTGTCCATTGACAATGAATTAATTCTGCAATCCTGCAATTATTGAAACTTGTGGGGGGTAGAGTGATTTAAGAATTTAAACATATTATTTCTCCCATGGTTGCCTAATTCTCTCTTCCTTGATGATTAAATTATATTTCATATGTTAGTCACATCAGCAGGAAGAAAGATAGGAATAACATTATAAACGGAAGAATAGTTAAAAAAAGTACGAAAATTACATTTTTCAAATGAAATTCTGAAAAGTCACAAAGAACAAGAGGACTTTAACAGCTAAACACAAGGAACTACAGATGGTGGTTTACAAAAAAAGACACAAAGTGCTTAAGTAACTCAGCGGGTCAGGCAGCATCTGAAGAACAATGAAAGATGACGATTTGGTTCGGGACCCTTTTTGAGACTGATTGAGGTGTAGTGGAGAAACCTGATTGATTGATTGATTGATTGATTGATTGAAAGAGCGGCAAGGGCAGGACAAACTAGTACTATGTATCTAGTTAAAGGCCAGCATAGTGACGCAGCAGTAGACTTACTGCCTTACAGCACCAAAGACCTGGTTCTGATCCCGACTACAGATGCTAACTCTACGGAGTTTGTACGTTCTCCCTGTGACCATGTTGGGTTTTTCTGTGGGTGCTCTGGTTTCCTCCCATGTTCCAAAAACATGTGGATTAGTAGGTTAATTGGCTTTTGTATGTTGTCCCTAGTGTGTAGGATAGAACTGGTGTGAGCGGGAGATCGCTGGTTGGCGTAGACTCGGTGGACTGAAGGGCCTGTATCCACATTATATCTCTAAAACTAAAATCTAAAATGGCTCCTGTCTTTGTAACATGAAATTGAATAAAGGTTGAACAGAATAAGACATTACTGGGGTTGGTTACAGTCTTTTTCATTCTTTAGGGCATGATTCACAATGGGAAGGTGGCATGCCACTGAATTCTGGCACGAAGGAAGAACTGTACCAGAGGTAAGATTTTTGCTGAGATGTTCTTTGTGAAAGGTTGCATTGGTTTAAATTGATCCAACAGGACTTGCTCATGATAGACAATTGCTGCATTATTCATGGACATTATGCAGAGTAATTGATATATTCAGGCGGAAATGTTATTAACCGTAATGAAGAATGTTGATTTACAGTGTACACCTCCTCTCTGCCCTCTTGGGTGGATGTAAAATATGCCACGGACTTATTCAAAAATGAACAATGGAATTCTCCTTGTATCCTGCACAACACTTATCTCTCAATCAATGTCTGGTCACTTATTTCATTAGGGTGTAAGAGCTTGCTAAGCACAAATTGACTACATTTGGGAAAGAAAACTTGTCACTTGATTTGCAATGCATTGCAAAAAATTTTTTGGCTGCTTTGTGTCTTGAATATGAAATTTTAGAAAGCATTGTAGATAAAAATATAAAATGAACATGGCAGTACTATTTTCAAATATAATCAGTAAATTAACAGCAATTAATTTATTACAATTTAGTACTATGTTCCATTGAACATAGACCAGTACAGCACAGGAGCAGGCCCTTCATCCCACAATGTTTACACTAAACATGGTGCCGAGATAAACTAATCTTATCTGCCTGCACGTGATATTCCTCCATTCTCTGCATATCCATGTGCTGAACATGATGCCAAGATTAACTCTTATCTGCTTCTTAAATGCCACTGTCCAAAAGCCTCTTAAATGTCACTATTGTATCTCCACCGCCACCAGCGGCGACCAGAAAGACGCTACGACCCTTTGGGCGACTGAGGAGACTACTCACGACCATACAGGCGACACCCCGGCGACTATGTGGCGACAGCCTAGTCACCTAAAAAATCGTCTAAGTGGGACAGGCCCTTAAGAGAGGCGCATGGATATGCAGGGAATGGAGGGATACGGATTAGGTGCAGTTGGTTTTGGCATCATATTCGACACAGACATTGTGGGACGAAAGGGCTGTTCTTATACTGTACTGTTCTATGTTATTACAAAATGATAAAATACTGTTTGAATCGCTGTTGTGCTTAACCACAGGGATCTGTGTCCAACTTTCTTAACGTTTTGTCGTTGATTTGGCGGTTCTGCCTTGCACTCAAGAATGGCACAACAACTCACATTTCTATCGCTACTGTGATGTCTATGTGGAAAATATTTCCCCAGGTTGCTCTCATCGTGTATAGTCTTTCTGCTGACTGGATAGCACATAACAGGAAAGCTTTTCACTGTACCTCGGTACACGTGACAATATTATAAACTAGCCTAATAAAAAGGAAGAACAGGTGGAAGGAGTATTAGAAATGGCGGAATAAAACCTCAACAACAGATAGGTTGGTGAAGAAAGTTCATTGGATCTGACCATTGGTCGGGACATAAAATATAATAGAATGGAGGTCAAATTAGTTTAGCTTAGAGATACAGCATGGAAACAGGTCCTTCGGCCCACCGAGTCCATGGCAAACTTTTCACACTAGTTCTGTGTTATCCTATTTTCTCATCCACTCCCTGCACACTAGGGGCAATTTACAGAGGTCAATTAGCCTATAGACCTGCACGTCTTTATGAAGTGGGAGGCAACCGGAGCACGTGGAAAACACCCAAGTGGTCACAGGGAGAACATACAAACTCCACATATACAGCACCCGAGGTCAGGATCAAACCCGGATCTCTAATGCTGTGAGGCAATGCTGCTATCAGCTGCGCCACTGTGCTGCCCTCTACTGAGGGCTAGTCATTACAATTAAATGTTAAATTTGCAGATTCAACCTTTGAGAGGCTTTGGGTTCCTTGCAGTGGTGATATGTTTTCATTGAGAAGTCCATCTGGTGTTAATTAAGGCCAATTTAGTTTACATCCTTTCAGCTAATGAAGCAGTCTACTCTTGCATGCAGCAAACCCGGACAACATTTAGTTTAGTTTAGTGTAGAGATACAGCATGGAAACAGAACCTTCAGCCCACCAAATCCACGCTGACCATCGATCACCGGTTCACACTAGTTCCATGTTATCCCACTTCCGCATCCACTCCTTACACACCAGGGGCTATTTACAGCTCTGGTCACACTTAAAATGCTTGGCACATTACACACAAAGCACTTTGCTTGATCTGCACCCGTTCCACAACCATGCATAAATCTGTATTCCTCGAGCACTGACACACAGTGGCTGCGGTATATTTCATCCACAAATTCCATCTCAGTTTGCTGGGTTACACCACCAACGCATCCCAAAGCTGTGTTCCTTCTCTGGGGGAATGCTGATGAGAATGTGCACACCTGATTGTTATCTTGGTGAACCCTGCTGAAATGAGTTTGTGGAGGCCATAATTGTGTTATATGTAAAGACTTGCCCGTGATGGTTTTTGTGGTTAAATCTGCTGCCCGTCTCTCTTCCAAGAATTGCAAGAACATTGGGTATGTGATTACAGTATACTGGAAGGAGACTGAGAAGGGGGGAAATGTAATGGGAAAAAAAGATACTCAGTGCTGGAGTAACTCAGCGGGCCAGGCAGCATCCCTGCAGAACATGGATAGGTGACGTTCCAGATCAGGACCCTTCTTCATACAGATTGTTGTGTTGGGGGTGGGGGGGAGCGGAAGCCTGATGAGAGAAGGCCTGGCGAGTAACAGATGGGTGAACACAAAGTGCTGGAATAACTCAGCGAGTCAGGCAGCACCTCTGGAGGAAAAGAGTAATAGGTGGATACAGATGAAGGGTGGGGGGTGGTTGGGGGTGGTTGAAAGGCGAATGGTTGGATAAAAGCCAGATTTGAAAAGACAAAAGGTGTGAGACAAGGATGGAAGAAGTACGATTTGTGAAGCCAGAGGAAGGAATGTAGGTTGAAGAGGAGAGACGGGTGCAAATCTAGTTAGGGCACAGGAAGGCGAGGGGTGGTGGGGAAAGGGGAAAGAGAAGGGAGATGGGGTTTGTAGGTTTGTTATTCCTAAAATTGGAGAATTCAATGTTCATATCGTTGGTTTGTAAGCTACCCAATATGAGGTGCTGTTCCTCCAATTTGCGTGTGTCCTCACTCTGGCAATGGTCCTCCAATGGAGGCCAAGGATAGAAAGGTCTGTGTGGGAATGGGAAGGTGTTTTAAAATAGTTAGCAACCGTGAGATCTAATAGTGAAGAGAGGTATTGACCTGAAACGTCACCTATCCATGTTCTCCAGGGATGCTGCCTGACCCGCTGAGTTACTCCAGCACTTTGTACTTAGTTTAGAGATACAGCGTGGAAACAGGCCCTTCGGCCCACTGAGTCTGTGCCAAACAGTGAACCCCGTACATTAATTAGTTCTATCTGGCACACTAGGGAAAATTTACAGAAGCTAATTAATCTCCAAACCTGCACGTCTTTGGGATGTGGGAGGAAATTGGAACACCTGGTTTCTTTTTTTATGAACCAGCATCTGCGGTTCCTTGTTTCACCAATGTAATGGAAAAGGTTATTTTTGTTAAATTAGATTTTATATTTCATAGGGAAACCCAATGTGACTGCTCTCATTTAATCACATGTAATTATTTAATTTCACTACCGAATGCCCCCGACTTTGATTTTGTAGCTCTGTTCGTCCATTTCTGGGCTATCGTTCCCCCTTGACGACTGCAGCAATTGCCCATTAGCAGAAACTAGGCTTAAAATAAGTCAAAATATGTGCCGACTTTTGCATTAATATGTTTGTTATTCCTTAATAGGTACCTCACAGCAATTTAATTCTCAAGTTCCCTTGTATTAATAATCTGCAGTCAACGAGGTCTGGTGCGTTTGCTAGAAAAATGGGTTCCAAGGACTTTATTCTCCTCCAAGGAAATCAAATTGCATTCCTCTAATGCACATTTTTGTTACTTTTCTAACCTCCAGGAACAGAGAATTGGCGAGTCAGGCGGTGTGAAATGAGAGCACGTAAGGCTGGAAGTACACAGCAGGTTTGTTAGCATCTGAAAGAGTGAATAATGTTTCACCTGAAGAATCTTACTTGAATATGAGAACTGGGGACTGATAGCGGGCTGTACCCTAAATCAATCTTCCCTCCTCTTTCACATGCTGACTAATTTCACTCTGTGCGCTTTAGCCTCTGGTTTCTAACTGCTTTGTAACATATTTGGCATTGCTAACAATTTCAATACTTGCTTTACTAGGGAATATGATGCTATGTATTGCATGCATGAAATGTATACTGAGAATGTAGTGCTGCACTTACCATAAGCAAGAGTTTGCTGCATACCTGGCATCTGGTCCCATGGGACTGACTCTACCTTCTTTTTTAATTGTCGGGGATGTGCAGAGTATTTGCTTTTCCCAGTTTTGTCATGCTTGTCTCAGTAATTAATGGACCCATGTTTCGAAGTGAAGATGACACAAAACCAGGTGGTTTCGTAGACAGTGAAGGTGGTTATCAAAACCTGCAGAAGGATCTTATCAGTTAGGGAATGGGCTGTTTGGTTTAGTTTAGTTTAGTTTAGAGATACAATACGGAAACAGGCCCTTCGGCCCACCAAGTCTGCGCCGACCAGTGATCCCCGCACGCTGACACCATCCTACACACTAGGTACAATTTACAATTTTACCATGCCAATTAACCTACAAATCTGTCAGTCTTTGGAGTGTGGGAGGAAAACTGAGCTCCCGGAGAAAACCCACGTAGGTCACAGGGAGAACGTACAAACTCCACACAGACAGCACCCGTAGTCAGGATCGAACCCGGGTCTCTGGCGCTGTGAGGCAGTGACCCTACCGCTGCCCCACCGAGCCACCATGTAGAATGAAGAATGGCTAATGGAGTTTAACGCAGATAAGTGTGAGGTGTTGCATATTGGAAAGTCAAACCAGGGCAGAACGTTCACAGTGAATGGCAGGGCCCTGTGGAGTGTTGTGGAGGGGAGGGATCAAGGAGTACAGAAACATAGTTCCCTGAAAGTGGTGTCACAGGTATGATAGGGTGATCAAGAAGGCTTTCGGCACATTGTCCTTCATCAGTCAGGATATTGGGTTTAGAAGTTGGGATGTTATGTTACAGCTGCACAAGACGCCAGTGGGGGCACACTTGAAGTATTGTGTTCAGTTTTGGTCACCGTGCAATGTGTGGATGTCATTAAGATGGAAAGGGTGCAAAGAAGATTTATGAGGATGTTGGCAGGACTCGAGGGCTTGAGCTTCTGGGAGTGATTGGGCAGGCAAGGACTTTATTCCTTGGAGTGTAGGATGCTGAGGGGTGATCTTATAGAGGTGTATAAAATTATGAGGGGAATAGATAGGGTGAATGCACAGGCGTTGACCCAAACTAGGGGAATAAAGAACCAGAAGACATAGGTTTAAGGTCAAAGACTCATTATTTAATAAGAATCTGAGGGGCAACTTTTTCACACAGAGGGTGCTGGGTATATGGAACAAACTGCCAGAGGCAGGTACTATAACAACATTTAAAATACATTTGGACAGGCACATGAATAGGAAAGATTTAGAGGGATATAGGCCAAACGTGGAATTAGCATAGATGGAGCTTCTTGGTCGGCATGGGGAAGTTGGGCCGAATGGCCTGTTTCCATGCTGTATCAAGGGTACAATAACTCCATTAAATGATGACAAGACATGTATTGTTGTGCAAGGCCCCTTGGGCAACAGTGACCATAATAAGCTGGAATTCTGCAATAGGAGGAAAAGTTACACGGTTAATTCGGAGACTAGAGTCCTGAACTTAAAGAAAGGAGACTTTGAAGGGATGAGACGGGAATTGGCTAGGATAGACTGGCAAATTATATTTAAAGGGTTGACGGTGGACATGCAATGGCAAAGATTTAAAGACCGCATGGATGAACTCCAAAAAATTGTTCATCCCTGTCGGACGAAAAAATAAAACGAGCAAGGTTATCAACTGTGGCTAATCAAGGGAAATCAAGGATGGTGTTAAATCAAAGGAAAAGGCATATAAATTGGCCAGAGGAAGCAGCAAACCGGAGGACTGGGAGAAATTTAGAACAGAGGACAAAGGGGTTAATTAAGAGGGGGGGAAAAGAACATGAAAGAAAGCTTGCGGGGAATATGTAAACGGACTCTAAAAGCTTCTTTAGATATGTAAAAAGGAAAAGATTAGTGAAGACAGGAAGGCAGATCAGTATCTGAATGGTGTCAGATTGGGAAAAGGGGAGGTGCAACGAGACCTGGGTGTGCTTGTCACTTACAATCAGAGTTAGGTGAATTTATAATGGGAAACAAAGAAATGGCAGAACAGTTAAACAAGTACTTTGGTTCTGCCTTCACTAAGGAAGACACAAACAATCTCCCAGAAATACTAGGGGACCGAGGATCTAGTTGGAGGGAGGTACTGAAGGGAATCCACATTATTCGGGAAATGGTGTTAGGTAAACTGTTGGGACTGAAGGCAGAAAAATCCCCGGGGCCTGATGGTCTGCATCCCAGAGTACTCAAGGAGGTGGCCCTAGAAATTGTGGATGCATTGATGATCATTTTCCAATGTTCTCTCGACTCTGGATCAATTCCTGTGGACTGGAGGGTAGCCAATGTAATCCCACTTTTTAAGAAAGGAGGGAGAGAGAAAACGGGGAATTATACAGCAGACCAGTTAGCCTTACATCGGTAGCGAGGAAGATGCTTGAGTCAATTATTAAAGATATCATAGCAGCACATTTGGTAAGCAGTGACAGGATCGGTCAAAGTTAGCATGGATTTATGAAGGGGAAATCATGCATGACTAATCTTCTAGAATTTTTTTGATGATGTAACAAGTAGAATGGATAAGGGAGCCAGAAGTGGTGCATCTGGACTTTCAAAGTTAAAACTTTGACAAGGTTCCACACGAGATTAGTGCGCAAAATTAGAGCACATGGTATTGGAGGTAGGGTATTGACATGGATAGAGAACTGGTTGGCAGACAGGAAGCAAAGAGTAGGAATTAACGGGTCTTTTTCAGAATGGCTAGTAACTAGTGGGCTGCCGCAAGGTTTGATGCTGGGACCCCAGTTATTTACAATATTAACGATTTCGACGAGGGAATTTAATGTGATATCTCCAAGTTTGCAGATGACATAAAGCTGGGTAGCAATGTGAGCCGCGAGGAGGATGCTATGAGGCTCCAGGATGACTTGGATAGATTGGGTGAGTGGGCAGATACAGTATAATGTGGGATATGTGAGGTTATCCACTTTGGTGGCGAGAACAGGAAGACAGATCATTATCTGAATGGTGTCAGATTAGGAAAAGGGTAGGTGCAACGAGACCTGGGTGTGCTTGTACATCAGTCACTGAACATAAGCATGCAGGTGCAGCAGGCGGTGAAGAAAGCTAATGGCATGTTGACCTTCATTGCAAGAGGATTTGAGCTTAGGAACATGGAGGTCGTACTGCAGTTGTACAGGGCCCTGGTGAGACCGCACCTGGAGTATTGTGTGCAATTTTGGTCTACTAATTTGAGGAAGGACATTATTGCTTTTGAGGGAGTGCAGCGTAGGTTCATCAGGTTAATTCCTGGGATGGCGGGACTGATATATGATGAAAGGAATGGGCTGACTGGGCTTGTATTCACTGGAATTTAGAAGGATGAGAGGATATCTTATAGAAACATATAAAATTCTTAAAGGATTGGACAGGCTAGATGCAGGAAAAATGTTCCCGATGTTCAGGGAGTCTAGAACCAGAGGTCACAGTTTAAGAATAAGGTGTAGGCCATTTAGGACTGAGATGAGGAAAAACATCTTCACCCAGAGTGTTGTGAATCTGTGGAGTTCTCTGCCACTGAAGGCAGTGGAGGCCAATTCGCTGGATATTTTCAAGGGATATGGAGAAAAAGCAGGAATGGATACTGATTTTAGATGATCAGCCATGACCAAACATTCTTTCAAAGAGATATGTTGTGAGGAGCATCGGAGCCAGAAAAATGTTTCCAGAATGTATTCCTGACCTTGGTTCCTTGGTAGCGAAGCCAAATGAAGTTAGTAGCAGGCTAATGGAAATTGGACATCTGCACGACCAGTTTTTGGAAAGCAGTGATCTTGAATTAACGTTCAGGCCTAATCTCCCTGCTCAGGCAGTACATGCGATTATCATTCTGTTGTCACCTGTGGTCACTTTTGAAGTAGCCATCCATCATGTATCCACTCTGGTTTTGAGCGCCAACAATTGTTTTTGTGTGTGGAGGGAACTAACTGCAAAGCAACCAACAATCAATGCTCCTGTGTTGCGGATTTGACATTCATGAGTCTCGGATGGAAATTAGGACCCTTCTGCTCTGAATGACTTAGTCCAACATAGAGCAGAACGTTTGTGGAATGAACCATTGTGCTAACCACTGCTTGAGCAGTCTAATCAATTACATAACCCGAGGTGCCGCGTGGCAGAGGCCCACATGATGTGCTGCGACCATGGAACTGGGAACCCGCCCCAAGGGCCCGAAGGCTCGGTGGACCGTGGTACCATGAGGGAGCCACTGGAGATGTCGGGCCCGAGGAACAAGGGCCGGCAGGAGGGTGAACTGGGGTAATGCCTCCAACCCCTTCAAGGTCGGCTGCAGGAGGCGCCCCAGGACACAAAGATGGCCGGACAAGGAGAGGAGAGGGAAGTCGGTTTGCGGACCGATCCAGTCGAATGGAGGAAGGCCCTGCACGAGCCTGGGGCTTACCAGTAGACCGAGCATGTGGGCGGACTGGATTATGGACTGTGGAAATGGCATTAAAACATGGCGGCGCCTGCATGTGTAGATATGCAAAAAGAATTTCATTATGCAGTTGCACATGTGACAAATAAAGCAACATTGAACCATTGAACAACTTAAAGCATCTTATTGAGCAGCACAGGAAGGTCATAGAATGGCGTTGTTTTCATGCCCCTCGTTGCTAGTGATCAAGTCTGTTCTCCAGCCTGAGAAGGAACACTGAATGGTTTAGATTTAGGTTTATTATTGTCAATTGTCAATTCAGATCATATATACCATACATAGATGCAATCAGTTCAAACTAAAGTACAATAGGTAGAGCAAAGGGAAAGATGCAGAGTGCAGAATATAGTTCTCAGCATTGTAGCAACAGTTCCAGAGACAAAGTCCAATGTCCTCAACGGAGTAGAGGTGAATCAAACAATACCCTAGCTTACGGAACGAAACATTAATGGAGGATAATAGTGTGCAGCTGGTAGAGCCGCTGCCTCACAGTGCCGGGTATCTGGGTTCCATCTGGACTTCAGCAGCTATCTGTATGGAGTTTGCACGTTCTCCCTGTGACTGCATGGGTTTCCTCTGGGTGCTCCGGTTTGCTCCCAGATCCTTAAGACATGCGGGTTTTTGGTTAATAAGCCCTCTGTAAATTGTGTAGAGAATGGATGAGAAAGTGGGATAACACAACTAGTTTGAACGGGTGATCGATGGTCGGCGTGGGATTGGTGGGCTCCAGGGCCTGTTTCCATGCTGTATCTTTCAATTCAATTCAACTTGGGTGTGTGGAGTGGGAAAGAGAGACAGAGAGAAAAAAAATTGTAATTCCAATTTCTCTCTTTTGCAGGTATGAAAAAGAGAAGGTCCTGATGGAAGAAGAGCTGTCCCAGTTTGCTCAGCAGGAGCAAGTGGAAGCCATGACTGAACTCGGCGAGCATGCAGGGCGAGGAGAGGAACAGCAAGACATGAAGCAGCTGGTGAGTTTACATTGGGGTAAAGCAGGCTGGCATAATCAAACAACTGATGGCAGGTAAGGATATGGCTAACAATATAGTTGCTTTTTTGGTTCAATTAAGGTCTCTGGTCAAAGGTAGACACAAAGTGCTGGATGCAATAACTCAGCAGGTCGGGCAGCATCTCTGGAGAAAAAGGATAGGTGACATTTTGGATTGGGCCCTTTCTTCAGATTGGGTCTCTTCTCCAGAATGTCTCGACCCGAAACATCACTCATCCTTTTAATCCAGAGATGCTGCCTGACCCGCTGAGTTACTTCAGCACGTTGTGTCTATCTTTGATATCAACAGCATTTGTAGTTCTAAGATCTCTGGTCTTCTTTGTTTCAATGAATCATGATGTTCCTGGGAGAGAGATGTGAAAGTGAATGGTTGGAGGTCTAGCACTGGCTATGTAGTTTGAAGGACGGGTTGTTTTCCAATGGTCTATGCACTGAGTAGGTACAAAGTGTTTATCGTGGTGTGGTGTGTCTGCATGCTGCAGTGTTTAAAGCATGTTGTTCTCTGCTTATATAGCATTCCGGGTAGAGTTGATATTGTTAAGGACCATGGCATATGACCATATTGTTAAGGGCATAAACCATGGTCTCAGTTATGGATACAGAGAAAATGCAGTTGCTGGAATCTTGATCAAAATAAAAAAAGGTTGGGCCAGTGGCGCAGCGGTGGAGTTGCTGACTAACAATGCCAGAGACCCGGGTTTGATCCTGACTACGGGAGTTGTCTGTATGGAGTTTGTACGTTCTTCCTGTGACCACGTTGGCTTTCTCTGGATTCTCTGGTTTCCCCCACACTCCAAAGACGTGCATGCTTATAGGTTAATTGGCTTATGCAAATTGTAAATTGTGCCTAGCGTGTAGGATAATGCTAGTGTACAGGGTGATCGCTAGTCGGCGCGGACTCGGTGGGCCATAAGGTCTGTTTCCACATTGTATCTCTGAAGTTTAAAATCTAAAGGCCCCAATCTGAAAGATCGCCTGTCTATTCCTCCATGGATGCTGCCTGACCCGTTGGGTTACTCAAGACCATAACATAAATTGTTGGAGTACCTCTGTGGGTCAGGGAGCATCTCTGGAAGGAATGGATTGGCAACTTTTCAGGTCAGGGCCAGGAAACCATAGTTGCTGCATTACTTCCCAGGTGTACAAGAGTAGTGCCCTGAAACATCACACTGAAAGTGAAGAATTTATGTATGGAAGTTACCTGAAAAGAAAGTTTGGCTCACAATTATGATCATGGTAATTAAATATCCAGCACTATTGGCTAATGTGTACAAAATGTAAAGTACTGGAAGAACTCAGCGGGTCAGGCGGCATCTGTGGAGGGAAATGGACAGATGATGTTCTGGGCCCCTCCTCAGACTCCGACAATCACCCGACCCAGTATCCTGTTGCCTGTCCATTGCTTCCACTAATGCAGACTGACCCATTGAGTTCCTCCAGCACTTTGTGTTTTGCTCAAGATTCCAGCTTCTGCAGTTTCTTGTGTCTCCATTGGCTAATATGTGATGGTTTTATTGAGGAATAAGAGGACCCTGGTGAATAGGGAGCTGTATTCCAGCAAGTTTGTATGTTTTTGTGTAGGTGAATATCATTCCTTTAAAAAAAGTTATCCTGGCACAAATGCTATAAGAGTAAGAGACTGCAGATGCTGGAACCTGGAGCAAACCACAAAGTGCTGGAGGAACTCAGCGATCCAGGCAGCGTCCGTGGAGGCAATGGTCCAAATCCTAGGTTGACTCCTTGCATCAGGACTGAGAATGTAGAGGGAAGATAGCAAGTATATAGTGATGAGAGGCAGGAGGGAGACAGGGGCAGGTAGGTGATAGGTGGAAATAGATGATGTGGGGAGATGGAACCAAGTGGGGGAGATCATCAGACATAGGAGCAGAATTAGGCCATTCAGCCCTTCAGGCCTACCTCGTCATTCAATCATGGCTGATCTATCACCGTTCTGAACTCTTTATCTTCATTTCAGTGTACTGGGTTGCAGTCTTCAATTAATTATTGCGATGCCTCTGAGTTTATCAATGGTTTCTAATTCTCCTTTCATTGTTCTTCAACTTTGGTGGTGTCTTGCACAATGGACTTGGGCTAGTTTAAAAAGAGTAAACGCAAGTATCTTTGTCTGTCTATCGGACATCCAAATGACCTTTCCTTTCAATGATAGGACGAATTACAACCCTTAATTAAATAATTGAAAGAATAACGTAATAAGGAAGGGTTAGAAGTCGAATCAAAAGATACTGTACCCAGCTATCAGCGTTAAACTTTATCTGTGTGACACTTGAGATTAATTGCTTGCACTGAAATCTCTGAGTAGATTTGTGTGTAATTCCAGCATTTAATTACCTAATGCAGACAGACATTAAACTGAATGGGCACTGCTTGCTCAATTGCCAAAGATTGGATGAGTTATTAAATTGAGTTCAGAGCTCCTATCTCGGGTTGAATCTGAAAGATACATAGACGCAGAGAAAAAAACTTGTTCTACACTTAGTTTAGTTTAGTTTGGTTTCGAGAGACAGCGCGGAAACAGGCACTTTGGCCCACCGAGTCCACACCGACCGGTGATCCCCGCGCACCAACACTATGTTAGGGACAGTTTACAATGTTACCAAGCTAATTAACCTACAAACCTGTATGTCTTTGGAATGTGGGAGGAAACTGGAGCACCTGGAGAAAATCTACGCGGTCATAAGGAGAACGTACAAACCCGCAGTCAGGATCGAACCCGAGTCTCTGGTGTTGTAAGGCAGCAACCCCACCGCTGCGCCTCTGTGTTGCCAGAGCAGATTTGTTTATCTTGGCATCATGTTCGGCATGGATGTTGTGGGCCGAAAGGCCTGTTCCTGTGCTGCACTGTGGTGTGTTCTATGTTCCATGGCCCATACGCATGTTATATTCACACTGCATATTGTCACGCCTATTGTAAGTGTGATATAAGTCCATGTTCCTCACCACTCTTTTGGAACAAAACATTGAAAGTAGAGAAGAGTTGTTTGCTATAAAAATAAATGCTATGAATGCAGAAAATCTGAGACAGGTGTGGCAAGGAAAGCTGGAGTAACTCAGCGGGACAGGCAGCATCGCTGGATAGAAGGAATGGGGTCACAGTTTAAGGATAAGGGGGAAATCTTTTAGGACCGAGATGAGGAAAACATTTTTCACACAGAGAGTGGTGAATCTCTGTAATTCTCTGCCACAGAAGGTAGTTGAGGCCAGTTCATTGGCTATATTTAAGAGGGAGTTAGATGTGGCCCTTGTGGCTAAAGGGATCAGGGGGTATGGAGAGAAGGCAGGTACAGGATACTGAGTTGGATGATCAGCCATGATCATATTGAATGGCGGTGCAGGCTCGAAGGGCCGAATGGCCTACTCCTGCACCTATTTTCTATGTTTCTATGTTTCGGGTCGAGCCCCTTCTTCAGACTGGCAAGTAAAGCTGTTGAGTTAGCATCTGTCTAAAGACAAATCACAGCCGGGTGCAGACATCACTGCTGATGATCATGCCCTGAAGCATTACACGCTGACTATTTTCTGCCATTGAAGAGCAAGACTCTTTTGGAAAAAGTGTGGGTGAATGCAGTTTGACTGTGCGTAACATATCCGCTTTGATGTTAAGCATTTAATTGATTCGATAAATTTCCTTGCATTTTATCTCAAAACTTCGTATTGATGACCTGTAGAAACAAACAAATGCAAATGATGGTTAATACGCAAAAAGCAGCAGGCGCAGCGCGGAATTACCATCACGGAGCCTGGGATCCTTGTCGAGGATCGCCAGTGTTGGAGCTTCGATCGCATGGCCTGCTGACTTTAACATCGTGGAGCTGTGGTCTGCGGAGCTTCTAGCCACCGGAGCAGCGCTGTCTTTAACATCGCGGAGCCTGGGATCTTTTGCCGAGGATCGCCAGTGTTGGAGCTCCGTCCAACGGAGCCTGTGGACTTCGGAAGCCGCGGTCTCCGGTAAGAAGTGGCCGATTCGGGAACTCCAAGCCGCAGAGTGTGTTCCGAACCGCCCTGACGTCGAAGTTTCGATCATCCCGGCAAGAAGGCCTGTATATCGGGCCGTCCGTAGCGGCGACTGTGGAGGTTTCGAGGCCCCGACCGCGGGTGAACAAAAGGAGGACGATGACTGAACTTTATTGCCTTCCATCACCGTGAGAAATGCTGATTCCCTTGTGGATGTTTATGTTAAATTCTATTGTGTATTGTGTTCTTTTTATTTGTGCGGCTGTATGGTAACTCAAATATCACTGTTCCAATTGGTGCATGTGACAATAAATGTGAACTTGGTGCAGGAGTAACTCAGCGGGTCAGACAGCATCTCTGGAGAACATGGATAGGTGATGTTTCGGGTTGAGACCCTTTTTCAGACTTGACTGTGTGTGAAGCAGATATTTCTGTGAGAACGCGGTCAAATGGGTTCTGAGCCGGTAGCAAAGAAGGCACAGTGGTGCAGCTGGTAGAGCCGCTCTCTCACAGTGCCAGAGACCTGAACCTTGGATGCTGCCTGACTGTTTGCATGTTTGCCCTGTGACAGCGTGGGTTTCCTCCGGGTGCTCCGGTTTCCTCCCATACCCCAAAGACGTGGAGGTTGGTAGGTCATTTGTTGAAAGGTTTTTAGGAAGAGTGATGATGACAGCTGATTTGGAGAGAGTATAGTACCTGTGGGGAAAGAACAGCTTGTAACGCAGGTTTTCACTGTGTCTCAGTACAAGTAAAAATGTAACTCTTCTGTCCGGGACATATGATAATAAAACACTCTTGACGTGGCAATAATATACCAATATCAAAACAGGAACTAACTGAGGCAGAGTTCCAATATGAAACAGAGAATTAAATAAATATTTGAAGGGGGAAAATTTGTAGTAATATTGTGAGAGAAAGGACAATAGGAATAGTTTTTCAAATTGTTGGTATAGCCATTCTGGGCAAATTGTTGGTATAGCCATTCTGGGCAAATTGTTGGTATAGCCATTCTGGGCAAATTGTTGGTATAGCCATTCTGGGCAAATGGTCTACTGCTGGTCAACGTCTTGAGTTTATTTAGGGCAGCACAGTGGTACAGCTGGTAGAGCTGCTGGCTCACAGCGCTAGAGACCCGGGTTCAATCCTGATCTCAGGTGGAGTCGATGTTTATGTGGAGTTTGCACTTTCTCCATGTGACCGCGTGAGTTTCCTCCGATGCCTCGCACATCCCAAAGATGTGCAGGCTTGCAGTTTAATTGGCCATTGTAGATTGTCCCTGGTAGGGATGAGAAAGTGGGTCTAACGAAGAACTAGTGTGAAGCGGTGCTCAGTGGTTGGTGTGGACCCGGTGGACTGAAAGGCCTGTTTCCATGCTGTATGGAATGAATCAATCAATATTTGACGCCAAAATAGCATTTACCTTCCTAATTGCTTGCTATTCCTCCATGATGACATTGTGTCTCATGTACAAGGTAATTTAAATCCATCCAAATTCATTTATTACTTTCTCGTCACTTTAAATAAATAGTTTTTCTATCCTACTTACCAAGCCTATGCATAGCCTTACATTTAGACTTTGGAGATACAGCGTGAAAACAGGCCCTTCACCCCACAGAGCCTACACCGACTAGTGATCACACATTACACAAGCACTATCCTACACACTCGCGAAATTGCTCAATTTTTACCAAAACCAATTAACCTACAAACCCTCACGTCTTTGGAGTGTGGAAGGAAACCAGAGCACCTGGATAAAGCTCACGTGGTCACAGGAAGAATGTACAAACTCTGTACAGGCAGCACCCGTAGTCAGGATCTTGCGCCAAAAAGCAGCAACTCTCCCTCTGCGCCACCGTGCCGCTTTCATTTGTCACCTCGTAGTCATAGAGGTGGTAAGCACAGAAACAGACCCTTCAGCCCAACTCCTCCATGCTTACCACAATGCCCCAACTAAGCTAGTCCCATTTGCCCGCGTTTGGCCCGTATCACTGAAACCTTTTCCTTTCTATGCACCTGTCCAAGTAATTGTCCTTTAAATTCTTGCACATTCTCTTAATCTCATCATGACTCTTTGCCAAATTTTTCTTGCATCCTCCCTCAAAATGTAATTTTCTGCCAAGCTTTGTTTCATAAGCAAACTTGTTTAAATTGCACCTTCTGATGAATTGCTTTAACTGTCTTTGCAATTGGCTTTAATGGATGATCTCGCAGTGCTAATCCTTGCGGCACTCTTCCAACCTGAAAATGACCCATTGATTTCTACTGTTTTCAGTACATTAGCCGATTCTCTATACATACTAATGTATTCCTTCATCTCTGTGATTCCTTATTCAGTGAAATAATCTTTTGTGCAGCACCTTATCGAATGCCCTTTGAAAATCAATATAACCCATCCACTGGTTTCTGATACCTACCTTGCTCATAATATTCTCAACATACGCAAATTTGTCAACCCTGATTACTCTGTCTAATGATATAATTTTCTAAGTAGTCTTAATAATGGAATCTGGGCATTTTCCCAATTGATATCCAGTTTACATAATCATTTTCTTTGCTATCAAGGATGTACTTTACAACCACTGAAAAGTACTTGGAAAAATAGTCACTGATGTATGAAACGTAGCCGCCATTTAGAGACACTGCAAGATCGTTGAAGCAGGCAGATGTTAACATTCATCACTTTTGCTGTCAATTTATACACTTCCCTCACCTTCAGATGGTCTATCTCTGAATCTCCCTTCCCTTTCTGGATCTCTGTCTCCATCTCAGGGGTTAGGCGAGTTATAAATACGCCTTACAGGCCCACAGACTACCACGGCCATCTTGACGATACTTCTCGTACCCTGTATGAACATTCAGTTCTCTGAGACACTTTTCGGGTCAGGATCATTCTTCAGACTAACTGTGGTGGGGGGTGGATGAAAAAGCTGGAAGTGGGACAAAGCCTCACGAGTGATGGGGGAGGGGGGGAGTCTTCAGGGGTGAGCAGGAGATGATGCAGGTCTCCCAGTTACATGGCGGGCGAGCCACGGCTACTGCCAGGGAGTGGCAGCGGTCCACGGACCTTCGGAGGCTTGCTGCACAGATCATAAGATCATAAGCGAAAGGAGCAGAGTGAGGCCATTTGGCCCATCAAGTCTACTCCGCCATTCAA
The DNA here is from genome assembly GCF_010909765.2 of Amblyraja radiata. Taxonomy (NCBI): domain Eukaryota; kingdom Metazoa; phylum Chordata; class Chondrichthyes; order Rajiformes; family Rajidae; genus Amblyraja; species Amblyraja radiata. The sequence continues at coordinate 27,701,744 of NC_045973.1, forward strand.
TCATAGCTGATCTATCTCTCCCTCCTAATCCCATTCTCCTGCCATCGCTCCATAACCCCTGACACCTGTACTAATCAAGAATCTACCTAACGCTGCCTTAAATAAATTCACTGACTTGGCCTCCACAGCCTTCTGTGGCAAATAATTCCACAGATTCACCACCACAGATATGCCAACTAGCCAGAACATATCACAACACTGTGCTAGTTGTCATAGTTAAATTGATCTGTAAATGTTTAATAGCAGTTTACAATGTTTCACATAATGATACAGAATCCAGAGAATGGAAAGTAAGATTTATGGTCAGGAAATGTGTGCCTGACTGGGATATCTAATATAATGTATTGATTTTAACTGTTGGCATGCGTGCAAATCTTTGGTGGATCAATAAAGGATACAATAGCATTCTGGCAATTACTGCACATTTGTTAATTAAATACTGCTCAGTTCATATAATTTGCTGCTGATTTATTTTGAAGCATCGCATTTATGAGCTATAGTTCTGCTGCTGTGAACGTTTGCTTCTGAACAGCAGTGGCGTGGAGCAGTTTTGCGTTCTCCTTCCTCATGTGATAATTTTATACCACATTTTTTACTCCATCTCTTACCTGAAGGGACTGACTTGTTGTAATTGCACAAGGGCGGCACAGTGGTTCAGTGGTAGAGTTGCTGCCTCACAGTGCCAGAGACCTGGGTTCGATCCTGACTATGGGTGTTCTGTGACTGTGTGGGTTTTATCCGGGTCTTCTGGTTTCCTCCCACCCTCCAAAGATGTACAGGTTTGTGGGTTAATTATTTTATGTCAATTATAAATTGACCTCAGTGTGTTGGACAGTACTGGTGCACGGGGTGATTGCTGGTCGGTGCGGATTTGGTGAGCCCAAGGGCTTGTTTCAGAGCCGTATCTCTAAAGTGCTACAAGCCAACCGTTAGCTCAGACGCAAGGAGCTGCAGATGTAAAGCACAAAGTGCTGGAGGAACACAGCGGGTCAGGTAGCATCTGTGGAGGGAATGTGCAGCAATGTTTCTGTTTAGGAACCTACTTCAGACTGATTGTAGCAGGGGGGGAGAATGCTGGAAAAGAGATGTGGGGACAAAGCCTGGCAAGTGAAATGAACCCCCAAGAGTTCCAAACCGAAACGTCACCGATCCATGTTCTCCAGAGATCCTGCCTGACCCTCGGAGTTACTCCAGCACTTTGTATCTATCAAGAGTCAAGCGTTTTTATTGCCGTAGGTCCCAAACAGAACAATTAAATTCTTACTTGCAACAGCACATCAGAATATGTAAACATAGTACTCTGTAAACGCATAATAAACAGGAAAAAAGTTCAGTATATATATATATATATATATATATACACATACATATACATACATACATACATACATACATACATACATACATATATATATATATATATATATATATATATACATACGTATATACATATATATATATACATATATGTGTGTGCATGTATGTGTATATATATATATATACATATATGTGTGTGCATGTATGTGTATATATACATACATATATATATGTGTGTGCATGTATCTGTGTATATGTGTGCATGTGTGTGTATAGATACACACACATACACGCAACCATACACGCACACACACATATAGATACATGAAATCACACACACATATATATACATATATAATATAGATAAAACATATTGATATAACATATAGATATCATCTATATATATATATCTATAGATATATATACATGCAAATAATATACATACACATCAAACAAACAAACTCATGGAAGCCATCGTACCAGAGTCTACATGTTTCTTATGATGACTGTGTGGTCTAATCTGTCTGGCAAGAATCAGAGGAGCGCCATCAGAAGATTCAGATGATAATTCCCCAGCTGAAATTTACTAACTCGGGAAAAGCAATTTTCCTGCGGTTATCAGATTTGCTGTATGAAAATGTCTTCTAAATCTGTGCCGTGTTAGGGCTGCACTGTGACACCAGACCGGAGACAATTAAAGATCGTCCTGAAATGTGATCTGGTTGGGAAAATTGCAAGCAGCCCTGCGGAATAACATGATGTAAAGGACTCCCTGTCCTGGTTTCCGCCCATTCACTACAAATATCATAATGTAATAAAAAGGAACTGCTGATGCTGGTTTATACCAAAGAAAGAATGCTGGAGTAACTTAGCGGGTCAGGCAACATCTCTGGAGAATATGGATAGGTGATGTTTCTGGTCGGGACCCTTCTTCAGACTGATTGTGAGGGAGGGGACAGGAGTGGGGGGGGGGGGGGGGGGGGGGGGGGAATCTGGAAGCAAGAAAAGACTTGGTCAAACCAGAGACAGCAACAGATACTAACATGCAGCCCACCAGGGAACAAGCCTCACGCACAACCCATTGCTTATTTTTGGCGGACTTATCACTGCAATCTTCTTGTCGAGTCCACACACAAGATTAGAGGTTGTTCAGCCAGAGCTGAACGCACTTCTCGGCATCTGCATCCAACGATGTCTGTCTTGCACTTCTTGTGCTTCTTGTGCATGATGGTGGAAAGATTACTGGAAACAGGGCCGCGACGTGAACGCTCTTTCCTTGACCCCATCACTGCAATCATTCTTAGGGCCAAGAAAGGACCATGCAACCCCTTATGCCTGTTCTTCTATTCAATTAGACCATGGCTGATATCTCTCTGAACTACATCTATTAGTGCTTCAAAGTTATGGATACAAAATTATCAATTGGAATTTTAAAATTTAATATTTGGCCTGCACTTTGCAACTGTTTGGGAGTTAGTTCCAAATTATCTCCAGGTTTTCATTCCGGTACGGCCAATACATGAACAGTGAAGTCAACACTCCTTTTTGTGGACTCCGTAAAGAGGAAATAGCTTTACTCAGTTTATCATCTACAGTCCACATCCCCCCCCTAATCCCCTCCCCCACAGTCAGTCTGAAGAAGGATCCCGACCCAAAACGCACCTATCCATTTTCTCCAGAGATGCTGCCTGACCCGCTGAGTTACTCCAGCACTTTGTGTCTATCTTTACTGCAAATATCTTTCTGTTGCTGCATGAAGCCCATCTTTAACGTCACTGCTGCTCTGATTTATGGCCCTGGATATTCCCTACTTCCCTGAATTCCCTGTCCATTACTGTCCATTTAAACTCTGTTAATATAACTACACACTGTGGAGTAAAAGTAAATGTTTAATTTGGAGGTAGACACAAAATGCTGGAGTAACTCAGTGGGACAGGCAGCATCTCTGGAGAGAAGGAATGGGTGACGTTTCGGGTCGATTGGTTTGATTCGAGTGAGTAATTTGAGTGAGTTACCAGTGTGAATCATTTATGCTTTGTGTTTATCCACACAGTCCATAATACCCCAATACTTGGATGACATTGTGATCTCCCCCAATTCTGAGCCACTTGTGTGTATATTATGTAAAGGAAATGTACAGGGCAAGTGTTTCACACAATGGGTGGTGGGTGCCTGGAATGGGCTGCTAAGGGTGGTGGGGAAGGCAGATACGATATTGGCATTTAAGAGACTTTTAGATAGATAGTAAATGGAGGAATATGGATCTTGTGCTAACAGAAGCGATTAGTTTAACTTGGCATCATAGAGTCATACAGCGTGGAAACAGGTCCATCGGCCCAAATTGCCCACGCTGACCCACCTACACTAATCCCACCTGCCTGCGTTTGGCCCATATCCCTCTAAAATAATCTTAAGCATTTACCTGTCTAAATGTTTCTTAAACGTTGTGATAGTAAACTTTGGCATCATGTTCAACGCGGACATCGCGGGCCGAAGGACTTGACACTGACCATCACCCACTAATCATACACTAATCTAATCCAACTTTATTCTTTCCATGCTACACTTATGCCCCTGTCCCAATTAGGAAACCTGAACGGAAACCTTTGGAGACTTTGCGCCCCAGCCAAGGTTTCCGTGCGGTTCCTGGAGGTTGCAGGTGGTTGCCGGAGGTTGCAGGTAGTGGAAGCAGGTGGGGAGACTGACAAAAACCTCAAAGGAACCGCGCGGAAACCTTGGGTGGGGCGCAAAGTCTCCAAAGGTTTCCGTTCAGGTTTCCTAAGTGGGACAGGGGCATTACACACTAGGGTGCAATTTACAGAGGTCAATTAGCCTACAAACCCGCACGTCTTCATGAAGTGTGAGGAAACCGGAGCACCTGGAGGACACCCACGCAGTCACAGGGAGAACGTACAAACTCCACATAGACAGCACCCGAGGTCAGGATCGAACCCGGGTCTCTGGCGCTGTGAGGCAGTGTTAGGTGTATTTTTCTACATATTGTCGGATAACTGACAGGAGCTGGATTCCTACTTGATTTTTGACACAACCAGCGGGTGATTACTTGACTTCCATTTGCCAAGCTTGAGAGAGAAGGAATGTTATTCATATCATGCCATTCATATTCCTGTCAGAAAATCCCAAAATACATCCCAGCAAACGAGGCACTTTTGAAGTCCAAATGAGGAAACACAGCAACTACTATCTCCCCAACAAGATTGCACAAATAGTGGATAGTCTGTTTTAATAATGTTGACCATGGGATGAATGATAGTGAGGATGCAGAATATTATCTCCCTGCTCTTTCAAGTTTGCCAGGGTAATTTTGCTCTTCAGAGAGTTTAATGTGACATCTACCAAAGGGAAATTAGGAAAGTGGTGCACGCCCTCTGTACTGTCCTGAGCACCTGCTCAGATTAGACATAGAGTGCTGGAATAACTCAGCGGGCTGGTCAGCATCTCAGGAGAACATGGAGTGGTGATGTTTCAGAGACACTTTCAAGAGAGAGTTAGATTTAGCTCTTAGGGCTAAAGGAATCAAAGGATATGGGGAAAACAGGAACGGGGTACTGATTTTACATGATCAGCCATGATCATATTGAATGGCGGTGCTGGCTCGAAGGGCTGAATGGCCTACTCCTGCACATATTTTTCTATGTTTCTATCAGGATCTTTCTTCAGACTGATAGTAACGGCCGGGGCTGAGGGTGGGCTGGGAAAGAAAGTTGGAAGAGAGGAGGGGCAGGACAAACATTGGCAGGCCATAGGCCAGGTTTTGCTCAGAGTACAGAGTGCAGAATATAGTTCTGAGCAACCAGAACTGTACGTAAAGGGCCTGTCCCACTTAGGCGATTTTTTTTGGCGACTGCCGGCGACTGTCATAGTCGTAGCAGGTTGCCGAAAAAAACGGCGACTGGACCCCCCCCCTACGACAATGTCTACGACAAGCTACAACAACCTACCATCTAGTCGACGTCAAGCTATGGCAAGCTACCGACAACCGCCGATCCATTAGGACATACACCTACGACCACAGAGACGACAACCTACGACAACCGACGACCCTGTCGGCGACAACTGAAGATAACTGAAGACAATTCAGTCGCCGGTACCTGTCGCCGGTTGATGTAGGTTGGAATTCACTGAAGTCAGCACCGGCGACAACCTACGTCACCTGGCGACAACCTACGACAGCACCTACATCGGGAGAAGCTAAGCTATGCTCATTGGCGTCAACCCACTGTCACCGACTGTCTCCGAAAACTTTTGAACATGTTGAAAATCCAGCGGCGACCAGAAAGATGCTACGACTCTTTGGGCGACTGAGGAGACTACTCACGACCATACAGGCGACACCCCGGCGACCATGTGGCAACAGCCTAGTCACCTGTAGTCGCCTAAAAAATAGCCTAAGTGGGACAGGCCCTTTACAGACACATAATCATTTAGTAACTTTATGTTTAGTTTCATTCTTTTATTGTCACATACCGAGGTTCCGTAAAAAGCTTTGTTTCACATGCTGTCCAAACAGGTGGGATGTACCATACATAAGTACAATTAGTTTAAGCTCAAGTACAATAGGTAGAGCAAAGGAGAAGATACAGAGTGCAGAATATAGTTCTCAACATTGTAGCACACCAGTTCAAGAGACAAAGCCCAATGTCCACAATAGGTTGCAGGTGAATCGGACATTCACCTGCTTATGTTCAGAAGCCTGATAACAGAGGGGAAGAAGCTGTTCCTGAATCTGTTGGGGCGCACTTTGAAGCTTCCGTACCTCTGCCAGACGGGAGCAGGGAGAAATAGGAATACCGAATACAAGTCTTTGCTCAGATACTTGAAGGAAGACTCAAAGCTTTTCGATCCAGAAATGCCCAGTCACAGCTGATCCACTAATGCACCACAAACTGGATTTCTAAAGTATTGCTCATTCTTCAGCAGAATTTATTGCAAAAGTGTTATGGGACATCCTCTAACTATTTATGGTGCAATATAGATGCAAGTTTATCTGCCATCTTCGAGGCTTGGATTTATTTAGAAATACAGCATGGAAGCAGGCCCACCGAGTACATGCCAACCATCGATCACCCATTCACACTAGTTCTATGTCATCACATTCCCTACAAACTAGGGGGCAATTTATCGAGAGTATGCTTTTGCATGTGGAAGGAAACCGGAGCACCTGGAGGAAATCAACATGGTCACACATGGAGAACTTGCAAACTCCCCACATAGACAGCACCCGAGGTCAGGATCCAACCTGGCTCTCTGGTGCCGTGAGGCAGGAGCTCTACCAGCTCCGCCACTGTGCCGCCATGTAAGTAATACTTTTAGAGTAATACAGGTGCTATAAGGCAACTGAACCATCCTGCCAACCACTAGAGAGCAGTCCTGATCTCCTATCTACCTCATTGAAGACCCTCGGTCTATCTTTAATTGGATTTTACTGGACTTTATCTTGCACTAAACGCTATTCCCTTTATCATGTATCAGTACATTGTGGATAGATTATAATCATGAATAGTCTGACTGGTTAGCAAGCAATAAAAAAGCCTTTCACTGTACTTCAATATACATGATAATAAGTAAACTAATATAGCACAGAAACAGGGACTTTGGTTGAACCATCCATGCCAACCAAGATGCCTAAATAAAATTTGTAGGAAAGAACTGCAGATGCTGGTTTAAATCGAAGGTAGACACAGAATGCTGAAGTAACTCAGCGGGTCAGGCCGCATCATTGGAGAAAAGGAATAGGTGACATTTCGGGTCGAAACCCCTCTTCAGACTGAGAGTCAGGGGAGAGGGAAACTAGAGATATGAAAAAGTTCAGAACAAATCAGAGCCAGCACCGATGACTAAGGAAAGGTGGAGCCCACAATGTCCATTGTTGGCTGTGGAAGAGGTGATAACAAAGTGGTGTATAGATGCGAACAGTGGAACTGGCAGGACGACTGGGGTGGGGGCGGGACAAAGAGAGAGAATGTAGGGGTTACTTGAAATAAGAGAAATATACCACTGGGTTGTAAGCTGCCCGAGTAAAATATGAGGCGCTGTTTCTCCAATTTGCCTATGACCTCACCCTGACAGTGGAGGAGGCCCAGGCCAGAAAGGTCAGTATGGGAATGGGAAGGGGAGTTAAAATGTTTGGCAACCGGGATATCTCTAAACCTTTCCTATCCACAAGTCTCTGTATTGTCGTTGTACCTTATGTTTTTTCAGGATTTATGAATCCTTTTTTCCTTTGTAACGTTCATTCAGGTAGAAAAAAAAGATGGATCAAAATGGCAAATATAAACCACGAATTACATTACCTAGTGTTATTTTAAAAACACAACTCAATCCCTCAAAGTAGTTCTGTGTGGCTATAACCCAATGAAATCTGTATGATCTATTGGTCCAGTCACCTGCAATTCTGGTTAAATCTGCAATTCTGTCCGTGAATGTGCATTGTACATACACTTGGTGTAAGGTGAAAGATAATCCATTTTGTTTAGCTTGCTCCATTTTACTTGTCCTGGGCTGCTGGTAATATTATTTTTATTTTCTGGTTCCATAGCTCATGCTGATGTATATCTGGCTGTTAAAAGGAAAAAAAAGAGGGTAAAATGGTATTGAGGGTTTACATAGAATTCAGCAGCAGGCAATGTTTTACACACTGAGGCGTTCTGTGGCTTGCTGGCAGAACATATGTTGCTGTCTTATCTGCACCCTAACACATGCTGCACGTTAAATGAAAATTCATCGGCAGAGAACTGTGTGAGGAATTTGAATTACCCTGGACGGCTGCAACTTAGAAATAGTCCATTATCCTGGACAAATTGGAGTTTAACTCTCACTGACTTTTTCTCTGCTGTTTTCATTGTCGGAAAGCAACCTTGGGTCATTTACTTGTACACGCAAGCGGTAAGATCTTGTTGGTGGTAGCTGTTTCTCTTTTCTCCTCATTCCCGCGGTATATTTTATATCTTCCTGCTGTGACGGTGTCAGATTGTATTAAGGTCATCTCCAAATATTGTTTCCCAACAAAACAATGGTGCATAAAATCCTGTGGGGAATAGGTAGGGTGAATGCACACACTCTTGAGAATCTACAACCAGAGGACATAGGTTTAAAGCCCTGTCCCACGGTACGAGTTCATTCCAAGAGTTCTCCCAAGTTTGCCCTGATTCGAACTCGGAGATTTACGGTAATGGCCACTCATCATGGTACCATTTACGGTAATGGCGACAAATCAGCATTGTCAAAATGCCGGAAGACTTAAAAACAGATGATGGTTTTAATCCTTTTTAACCTAATATGCAATTGATTAATTGGCATATTTTAATCGGGGCTCTCGTGGATATTTTTCATCACGGTGAAAAATCTTCACGAGTCTTCCCGTGCTTACCTGCCTTTAGCGAGTCTTCCCGAGTACCTGCCATTAGCGCTAAGAGACATCCCCGAGCTCCGACGTACCCGCTAAGTTCATTCTCCGTGCTTACCACGAGTTCGATTTTTTAAAAACTCGGGAGATCTCTTGGAATGAACTCGCACCGTGGTACAGGGCTATTAAGGTGAGAAGAGCAAGATTTAATAAGAACCTGAGGGGTAACCTTTTCACACAGTGGGTGGTGGGTACGTGGAACGAGCTGCCGGAAGAGGTACATGGTTTAGTTTAGTTTAGAGATACAGCGTGGAAACTGGCCCTTTGGCCCGCTGAGTCCACGCCGAGTTGCGATCACCCGTGCACTAGTTCTAACCTATACACTAGGAACAATTTACAGAAGCCAATTAGCCCACAAACTTGCACATCTTGGGGATGTGCGAGGAAACCGGAGCACTCGGAGGAAACCCACGTGGTCACAGGGAGAACGTGCAAACTGCGTATAGACAGCACCCTTAGTCAGGATCGAAGCTGTGTCTCTGGCACTGTGAGGCAGCAACTCTACCGTTGTGAGATAAATGAGGCAGGTATTATAACATTTGAAAGACATTTGAACAGGTACATGAATAGGAGAGGTTTAGAGGTATATGGGTCAAACGTGGATAAATGGGACTAGTTTAGATGCGGCATCTTGGTTAGCATTTACAAGTCGGACTGAAGGTTTCCGTGCTGTAAGACTCTATGACCTGCCCATGTATTTCACCTTATAGTTTATGCTCAATTTTGTTTGATAATACACCTCTACTGCCACGAAGGAGCAACATAAGTACCTGTACAAATCATTGGTATTTCAGAGCTAGTTGGTTGTGACATTCTTTCTGTAGAAATCTGGCCTGTTTGTTTTGGCAAAGTTTGCTGTCACAGCCAAGGCCATTTGGGGCAGCACAGTGGCGCCGCTGCCACAGAGCTCCAGGGACCCTGGTTCGTTCCTGACCTCAGGTGGTGTCTGTGTGTGTGGAGTTTGCAAGTTCTTCCTGTGACCGCATAGGTTTCCTCTGAGTATTCTGGTTTCTTCCCACATTGTTAATTGGCCCCTGGCGTGTAGGGAATGATCGAGAAAGTGGGATAACACAGAACTAGTGCACGGATGATCGCTAGTCAGTGTGGACTCAGTGGGCCAAAAGGCCAGTTTCCACGCTGTATTTCTAAACTAAACTAAACCATGTACCTGTAATTGTACCTGCCTCAACTCCCTCCTCTGGCAGCTCGTTCCACCACCCACTGTGTGAAAAGGTAGGGTTCCTACCTCAGGTTTCCTCAGGTTCCTATTAAATCTTGCTCTTCTGGATGGGAAAGGAATGGAGGGTTATGGTCTGAGCGCAGGTATATGGGACTAGGGGAGATTATGTGTTCGGCACGGACTAGAAGGTTCGAGATGGCCTGTTTCCGTGCTGTAATTGTTATATGGTTATTCTCACCTTAAACCTATGTCTGCTGGTTCTAGATTCTCCAGAGTGTGTGCATTCACCCTACTTTATTCCCCACATGATTTTATGCACCATTGTTTTGTTGGGAAACAATATTTGGAGGTGACCTTAATACAATCAGACACCGTCACAAGAGGAAGCTGTAAAATTTACCGCGGGAACGAGCAAGTTCTAGAGAATAACACTTGTTGCCTCTAGTGCTGTGAGGCAGTAACTCTACCGCTGTGCCACTGTGCCACGCACTGGGCCCACGGATAACAGAAAGTGGGATAACACAGCATGACCGAACACAGAACATCGTTGGTCAACGTGGGCTCGGTGGGCTGAAGAGCCTCTTTCCGTGCTGTAACTATATCCTAGTTTCAGAGATGACAGATAAACGTGTGTCTATACTCGATGGTCGGCGTGGACTCAGTGGGCTGAAGGGCCTGATTCCATGCTGTGTCTTTTGACCGATCAATCAATCAATTAATCGATCAACTGGTCAACTGATCAATGGGTCGGTCAGTCAATCAATTGATCAGTAGTCTTATTTAAAAACGTGCCCAACATTGTCCAGCAGAAAGATTGATGGACGAACCACCATTCATTCCTGCGACCCTGCTTAAGGTTCAGTGAAGGCATCTAGTTCCCTGATAGAGAGTGGCAGTGTGTTGAGCAGCAGACCTTCAGGACTAATATCTTAGCTGATCAAAATCAGCAGCCGCTCAAACTCATGGTGCAGTGAGTACGGTGGAGTAGTGTTTTTGTGACAAGACCAGTTTTCCCAGAGGGCGAGATTAATAATAAAGAAAATTCCACCATGTCAACTTGAATATTTGCTTTGCTTTCTCCTAAAATAAAATCGTTATACTTTAGATATACAGTGCGGAAATAGGCCCTTCAGCCCAACAATCACCCCATGCACTGGCATTATCCTACACACTAGGGACAATTTACAATTGTTACCAAAGCCAATTACCTACAAACATATTAACCTACCCTATCTATTCCCCTCATGATATTGTACACAAGGGGCAATATACAGAAGCCAATTAACCCCTCAAACTCGCACATCTTTGGGATGTAGAAGGAAACTGGAGCACCCGGAGAAAACCCATGCAGTCACAGGGAGAACGTACAAACTCCATGCAGATAACACTCGTAGTCAGGATCGAACCCGGGTCTTTTCTTTAGTTTAGAGATACAGCGCGGAAACAGGCCCTTCGACCCACCAGGTTCACGCCGACCAGCGACCCCCGCACATTAATACGATCCTATACCCATTAGGGACAATTTTTACATTTACCAAGCCAATTAACATACATACCTGGACGTCTTTGGAGTGTGGGAGGAAACCGAATATCTCAGAGAAAACCCACGCCGGTCACGGGGAGAACGTACAAATTCCGTACAGGCGGCATCCGTAGTCGGGATTGAACCCGGGTCTCCGGCGCTGCATTCGCTGTAAGGCAGCAACTCTACCGCTGCGCCACCGCGACTGCCCTTGCTCTAGTGCGGTGAGGCAGCAACTCTACCGCTGGGCCACTGTGCCACCCACTGGGCCTGTTAGCCATGCTACATGACTCTATGGTTTTCAGAATTGAAAGTTTTCCTTGGGAGAGTCCTAAATTTAAAAAAAAGCTCTGGCTAAAGTTGTTGCAATGGTTGATGAGCAGCCTTGCAGCTGTTGTGCAAGTTTCAGCATGCCAAGGGGAAGGCGGGGAGAGAGGTAGGCATTGTGAGTCGCGGAGTGACAACTGATTTCATCCAGTTTTCACTAAGCTCATGTATTCAAAGCTGTAATTAAGTTTAATATGATTTGTGTTTGATGGTTTAATTTTGTATTCAATGATTTAATCCAATTTTTATTTGAAGCTCTAATTTTACATTCAACGATTTAATTTTAATTTTATTTCATGCTTTAATTCTGTTTTCAGTGATTTAATTTGATTTTTATTTTATACTTTAATTTTGTGATGAATAAACTGCAAAACCAAAATAAAATGTTTTGAAAACTGGATTAATTTGACAGAATCATCTTTGAGAAGTTTGAAGAATGGTCCCGACACAAGATGTCACCCATCCTTTTTTCTCCAGAGATGCTGCCTGACCCGCTGTGTTACTCTAGCACTTTGAATCTACCTTTAGAATCATCAATCTGTTTATTGTGCGATCTTAAAAGATGGGCTGTAAGTCTAAATGTTTAAGAAGGAACTGCAGATGCTGGTTCAAAACCAAAGATAGACACAAAAAGCTGGAGTAACACAGGCAGCATCTCTGGAGAGAAGGAATGGGTGACGTTTTGGGTCGAGACCCTTCTTCACACTTCAGTTCCTTCCTACACATTTCTTCTGCACCTCTTGCTTGATGGGAGAGGGGGCGTGAACGACCAGGGTGAGACTGGTCCTTGATTATGCTGGTGGCCTTGCCTGGGCAACGTGAAGTGTAGATGGAGTCGATGGACGGGAGGTTGGTTTGTGTGATGGTCTGAGCTATGCCCACGACTCTCTGCAATATCTTGCAGTCTTGGATGGAGCTGTTCCCAAACCATGCTGTGATGCATCTCATTAAAAAGCTTTCTATGACGCATCCGTAGAAGTTGGTGAGAGTTGTTGGGGACATGCCGAACTTCCTAAGTCTACAAACCCAAACTGGGGGAGGGTCCAGGATTGGCGGAGGAGTAGACAATGCCTTCCATCTAGGCCATTGAAGTAATCAGTTTCACTCCATTACTTTGTCTAACACTATTCCTCTGGTGACGTTAATGTAATTTAACCACTCCTGAGATTATTTAGTTATTAATGGAATGGCAATTTACAGAAGCCAATTAATTTTGGCCGCAGAAGTAAAAAGTTTGGAACCACTGGTGTAGGCCTGGAGATAAGTTAGAGATTTTATGCCCAGCTTTTTTCTATTTCCACCAATTATTCTGCAAAAGATACAATATATTTATTTGACTTGACCCTATTCTCCTACCCCAACATCCCTCTCCCAGAGGTTATTTCAGTGCAGCTATTGAATGCAATTAAATAGAGCGGCACAGTGGCGCAGCAGTAGAGCTGCTGCCTCACAGCGCCAGAAACCCAGGTTCAATGCTGACTATGGGACAGGGGTAGAGTTACTGCCTTATAGTGCCAGAGACGGGTTCGATCCTGACCTTAGGGGCTGTCTACAGAGTTTGTACGTTCTCCCTGTGACTGCGTGGGTTTTCTCCGGGTGCTCTAGTTTCCTCCCACTTCGGTAAAATTGAAAAAAATGTCCATTATGTGTAGGATAGTGTTAGTGTACGGGGTGATTGCTGGTCGGCACAGAGTCAATGGACTGAAGGGCCTGTTTCCGTGCTGTATCGCTAAAGTCAAAAACTCTATAGGAAACTTCTGATTTGTATAGACTGTGGCCTCGGTGCACCTGCTGGAGATTACAAATCTAGATTTAAAACATTCCAGGTCATGATTCGATATCTGTGCTGGCGGAAAGCAATAACAAATAAGCCTGTGACCTCTTCGCTTCATTTCTACAGACAATAATGTGTGCTGTTCCGTCTAAATAAAACACACACAGACTGCTAAGTGAAGTACAGGCATAACAAAGATGTTAAAGGTCACGCAAGGAATTTTATTGGTGTAAATCAGGAGTCTTCAGCCTTGTTGAGAACATAGAAAATAGAACATAGACCATTACAGTGCAGGAACAGGCACTTCGGCCTACAATGTCTGTGCCGAGCAAGATGCGAAGCTGAGCTAGTACCACATTCTATGGAAAAACAGCTGGAAGGGCTCTGGCTCTGGCGAGGGTCTTTGGTCCAGAGGAGGCTTACAAGAATGATCCCAGGAATGTGTAGGTTAACATAGGATGAGCTTTTGACAGCATTGGGCCTGTGCTCGCTGGAGTTTAGAAGAATGAGGGGGGGAACATTGAAATGTACAGAATAGTGAAAGGCTTGGATAGAGTGCATGTGGAGAGGATGCTTCCACTAGTGGGAGAGTCTAGGACTAGAGGTTTATAGCCTCAGAATTAAAGGATGTTCTTTTAGGAAGGAGATGAGGAGGAATTTCTTTAGTCAAAGGACGGTGAATCTGTGGAATTCTTTGCTGCAGAAGGCTGTGGAGGCCGTCAGTGGATATTTTTAAGGCAGAGATAGATAGATTCTTGATTAGTATAGGTGTCAGAGGGTATGGGGAGAAGGCAGGAGAATGGGGTTAGGAGGGAGATAGATCAGTAATGATTGAGTAGACATGATGTGCCGAATGGCCTAATTCAGCTCCTATCCCTTTTGATCTTATTATCTCATGATCATTCTAGTCCTTCCATGTCATTCGTCATCACTAGTTTGGAATAATGCGTGGATTTTCTTTTCTTTCACTCCCTTAGCTCTGGAATAGAACCTAGAACGGCATAGTGGCACAGCGGTAGAGTTGTTGCCTTACAGCACCAGAGACCCTATTTCAATCCTGACTATGGGTGCTGTCTAACCTACAAACCTGTATGTCATTGGAGTGTGGTAGGAAAGCAGAGCACCCATAGAAAACCCACGCGGTCACAGGGAGAACGTGCAAACCCCACACAGACAGCACCCATAGTCAGGATCTAAACCGGGTCTCTTGCATTGAGTCCAAAGTGCTGTCCGAAAATTTGTTACATAGTTGTGGGAACTTACTGTGCATGTTAACTTTCAGCTTTCAGAAGTATTTCATTAACTATAAACGAGTTTTGTGTGTACTGAAGGTATGGAGAGATATGTGCATTGCACTCATTTTTCTATCTTTATGCCTTTGTATATGGCCTTCATAGGCAGCCTTTGTACATGGCCTTCATAGACCTGACAAAGGCTTTTGACTAGGTAGACCGCCAGGCTCTTTGGAGCATACTATCAAGGTACGGTTGTCACGACAAGTACATCAGAATATTGAGGCTTCTACATTATGGCATGTCAGTCACAGTGCTCAGCAACTGCGGCTCTGAGTCCGAGCCCTTCACTGTGGAAACGGGGGTCAAACAGGGATGCATCATCGCACCCACCCTGTTTGTCAACTTCATTGCTGCCATACTTCACCTCATTGGTGAAGAGCTGCCACAGGGGATCCCAATCCTCTACAGAACTGACCGTGGGCTCTTCAATCTTAATAGGTTGAAGGCCAAGAGCAAAGTCAGTAACACCGCCATCATGGAGCTTCAGTACGCAGACGACTGCACCATTGCGGCACTTTCCCCAGAAGACCTCCAGGGCATCCTGAATGCCTTTGCCAAGGCATGCAGAGCCTTGGGCCTAGCCTTAAATATCAAGAAGACCCAGGTCCTACATCAACCTCCACCCAACCAGCCGTCTACCCAGCCCACTATAAAAATGGACGACACCTCTCTTGAAAACGTTGACCACTTCCCCGACCTTGGCAGCATTCTTTTCTCAAAAGCTGACATCGACTCCGAGGTCAACCCGCTTGAGTTGTGCCAGTGCAGCCTATGCCAGACTCAGAAAAAGAGTCTTTGAAGACCGAGACCTAAAGACTCAAACAAAACTGCTGGTCTACAGAGCTGTTGTCCTCCCTACCCTGTTGTATGGACCCGAGTCATGGACCACCTAGCTCAAGTTCAAGTTCAAGTTACATATATTGTCACATACACCAATTGGTCCAGTGAAATTTGAGTTACCATGCAGCACACAAATAAGATAAACACAACACTATAGAATTTAATATAAAACATCCCCCAGAGCGGAATCACCGTTTCCCACTGTGAGGGAAGGCAACAAAGTTCAGTCATCTTCCTCTTGTTCACCCGTGGTCGGTGCCTATTGAGGCCTCCGCAATCGCCGCAACGGGCGGCCCGATGTTTCAGGCCCTCTGGCGTCGGAAGAACACTCTCAGCGGCCCGGAGTTCCGAATCGGCCGCTTCCTACCAGAGACCGCGGCTTCCGAAGTCCACAGGCCGAGCTGGGCAGGGCTCCAACACTGGCGATCCTCGGCGAAAGATCCCAGGCCTCCGCGATATTAAAGTCAGCGCCACCCGCAGCTGGACCACAGCTCCACGGTGTTGTAGTCGGCAGGCCCAACACTCCGGAGCTCCAACACGGCGATCCCGGTAAAGCATCGCCCGCTCCGCGATGGAATCCAGTGCTGCGTCGCAGCTGAAGCTCTGGCTGGTCTCCGGCAAGAAAGGCCGCATCAATCCAGTTGATAGGCCGCGAGGGGGGGCGAGGATGCGGCTCGGAGAAAAGACGCATCCTCGACCAGGTAGTGACTGAGAAGACGGTTTCCCCCTACTTACCCCCCCCCCCCCAACACATAAAAAAGACAGCAGGCACCTGAGAGCCCTGGAACAGTTCCATCAAAGATCCTTATGAAAGATTCTGAGGATCAGCTGGGAGGACAAAAGCACCAACATCAGCGTTTTGGAGGAAGCCAACATGACCACCATCACCACCACGATAATGCAGCACCAACTTCGATGGACTGGCCGTGTCATCCGCATGTCCAACACATGTCTCCCTAAACAAATCCTGTACTCTTAATTGAAGGATCACCAGCGAGCCCCCGGCAGGCCAAAGAAACGCTTCAAGGACAACATCAAGAACAGTCTGAAGAAATTCCACATCACATCAAGCAACTGGGAGCACATTGCACTGGACAGGCGCTCCTGGAGGAAATCCGTGCAGGAAGAGGCTGCGCTTCACGAAATGGACCTACGCCGTGTCGCAGAGACAAAGCGACAGCATCGTAAGGAGAGAGAGAGAATGGGGCTCGACGACTGCCAACCACCGCCAGTCTCCACTGCCCACGTTGCACCAAGGTGTGTGGATCGCGGATCGGCCTCTACTGACATCTGCAGACCCAAGAGTAGACGACCCTATGGAGACCCCATACTCGTTTCGAGTGGTCGCTGGTGACTCATTTTTCTATCTTAATGCCAGTTATGGAACTTGTCCCTTTGCACTGATTTTTAAATCTAAAACAAAGCCCTCATGATTTTATATTTATTTTTTAAGTTAAAAATCAAAAGTGCTTCGAGGTATATGGACAAAACGTGGACAAATAGGACTGTCTAGCTTAGTTGGAGCATAATGGTCGGCAGTGGTGAATTGGGTTGATGGGCCTGTTTCCATGCTGTGTGACTCTATGACTAATTATCAGATGTACCGACAACGAAACAATGAAATCCTTACTTGTTGCTGGACAACGATAATAAACAAACACGATAATAAACAAAATAAAATAAATTAGTAATCCCAATATTAGAAAAAAATGCCCAAAGACCAAAGTAGTCCATAATTTAGATTAGCATTGTGTAGTGTTCAAGATCTTGATAATGATTAGGAAGATGCTGTTCTTGAACTTGGAGGTCATGGTATTCAGGCTCCTGTACCTCCTTCCTGATGGTAGGAGTGAAACGAGAGCGTGGCCACAGTAGTGCAGGTCTCATTAAAGGTGTGGCTCTTATTTTTAGGTTTCGGTTTAGTTTTATTATTATCACATGTACTGAGGTACAATGAAAAGCTTTGATTTGGAAGCCATCTGAACAGATCAGATATACCATACTTAAATGCTGTCAAGTCAAGCTCAAATACTAGAAAGGACACAAAGTGCTGGGGTAACTCAGCGGGTCAGGTAGCATCTCTGGAGATCACGGATAGATCAAGAGTCAAAAGAGTTTTATTGTCATATGTCCCAAACAGAACAATGAAATTCTTACTTGCAGCAGCACACCAAAACATCTGAACATAGTAGGTACACAAAAAAGCTGGAGAAACTCAGTGGGTGCAGCAGCATCTATGGAGCGAAGGAAATAGGCAACGTTTCGGGCCGAAACCCTTCTTCAGACTGATGGGGGGTGGGGTGGCGGGGAGAAGAAAGGAAAAAGTAGGAGGAGCCCGAAGGCTGGGGGATGGGAGGAGACAGCAGGAGGGCTGAGAAAGGGGAGGAGACAGCAAGGACTAACAAAATTGGGAGAATTCAATGTTCATGCCCCCAGGATGCAGACTCCCCAAGCGGAATATGAGGTGCTGTTCCTCCAATTTCGGTGGTGCTCACTCTGACCATGGAGGAGACCTAGGACAGAGAGGTCGGATACGGAGTGGGAGGGGGAGTTGAAGTGCTGAGCCACCGGGAGGTCAGGTTGGTTATTGCGGACCGAGCGGAGGTGTTCGGCGAAACGATCGCCCAACCTCTGCTTGGTCTCATCGATATAGATCTGCTGACATCTAGAGCAGCGGATGCAATAGATGAGGTTGGAGGAGATGCAGGTAAACCTCTGTCGCACCTGGAACGACTGCTTGGGTCCTTGAATGGAGTCGAGGGGGGAGATAAAGGGACAAGTGTTGCATCTGAACATAGTACTCTGTAAACAATATAATAAATGAAAATAAGTTGAAGTGTGTATATATATATAATGGGTCACGTTTCTATCTATATATTAAAACTGTGTGTGTGTGTGTGTGTGTGTGTGTTTGTGGGTGCCAGATTCGGCCTTTGATTCCTTGGTCCGCCAGCACTCGTCATGAAACTCCGTCATTTTTTCCATTTCGCTAACTCATTCACTTTTACATTCAATTATGCACTCCTCAAAACATTTTTACTTTTTTATGCACCCATTTTTAAATAAAATCCTCCACCCCCCCCACTCATTTTGTCGCCTCCTGCTGGTCACCGACCATAATGGCTGCTGACGCCCGCCTCTGCTCCAAAAACACCGACATTTTTCCCTGCCGCTGGTGCCCGGCCCGGCTCTGTCACGCTGCCTCAAGCCAAACATCGCTCTTCAACCGCTGCTTTTCCAGCAGCGGGGGAACAGCCAGCGCGACAGAGCCAGCGTCTCAGAAGTGCCGAGGATGCGAGGCCTCACACTCTCTAACCGCCGCTTTCACTGACTTCATTCCACAGTGAGTTCAGTTCGGTAACAACACCCCCCCCCCACCCCTTCCTGAACCTGGACGTTACAGTTTTCAGGCTCCTATATCTTCTTCCCGATGTCAGGAGTGAGATGAGAGCGTGGCCAGTGTGGGTCGCTGATGACGCTGGCTGCCTTTTAGTGGCAGTGACTCCTGGAGGTCATTTCGATGGTGGGGGGTGGGTTAGGGTTTCTGGTTGGGATCCTTCTTCATTCATGAACAAACTCAAGTATAATAGGTAGAGCAAAGGAGAAGATACGGAGTGCAGAATATAGTTCTCAGTATTGTAGCACTTCAGTTTTGTCCAGTGACAAAAATCCAATGTCTGCAATGGGGTAGAGGTGAATCAGACAGTGACTTAGCTTGTGGAAGAAACGTATTTTAATGTTTCACTAGGGAAGGCACCACATGTACAGTGCAATTCAGGCCAGGAATACAACTACCCACATTGTGTACATCTAAATATTTTCATGGCACTGCATGAAAACAAATGCTTCTCTTATGAGGAATGAATTCTTAGATTTGATGCCTCACAGTCTTGTATCCTGCTGACATTTGCGATTGAGGTTCATGTACAAAGAATCGGTGAGGTGCCACTGAGCCGTAAACAGTTAGAGCTGAGATTTTTTTAAATCGCTCTTTCAGAGTGTTGGTGCCCTCTGAGTGCCTGGGAGCATTTAACATTTCAGTTCAGCCTGTTGACCTTTGGCATTGTTCTATGTCAGCGTGCAGGAACGTGGGATTTTTTCTGACGGAAGATCATTTGTGTCTTTAGTCGTGGTCTCAAAGCCCCATAGCACTTTTCAAAGAGTTCTCCTAGTTCTCGACACGGTGGCGCAGTGGTACAGTTGCTGCCTTACAGCACCAAAGATCTTGATCCTGACCAAAGATCCTATAGCGGAGCAAGATAGACCACTTCTGCTAAATGCAATGGGCTGACGTGTAGTATGCAACGGAGCGGAACGTGGGCCTTTTTTTCATCCATTTCAGTAACCCGACCCGACCCGACCCGACCCGACTCGCAGTGTAATCAACGTTGCGGGGGAACAGTTTGTGTTAATAAATTATAATTCTGAAAATGAGGAGAAGATTTTTACCAAAGAACTTTTATTTTTATGAGGATGTTTCCGTAACCGGCTTCCATCTCCGCACTGGTATCTTTGGGATTTTTGGTGCGGAGACGGAAGCCGGTTACGGAAATGGGGCCGAAAATTACTCATGAATCTACCCATGACCGTACTATGTCTTTTTCGTTGAGTGATCTATCTTGCTTGCTATAGGATCTTTGATCCTGACTACGTGTGCTGTCTGTATGGAGTTGCTACGTTCTCCCCGTGACCACGTGGGTTTTCCCCGGGTGCTCCAGAAAGACCTGCAGGTTTGTAGGTTAATTGTCTGAGGTGATGATTGTAAATTGTCCCTCGTGTATAGGAGGCTAATGCTAGTGTGATAGCATGGGGATCGCTGGCCAATGCGCCTGTTTCCGCATTGTATCTCTAAAACTAAACAACAGTAAACTAAAGGTAGACATAAAATGTCTGAAGAAGGGTCTCGACCCAAAACGTCACCCATTCCTTCTCTCCAGAGATGCTGCCTGCCCCTCTGAGTTACTCCAGCACTTTACATATAACATATAACATATAACAATTACAGCACGGAAACAGGCCATCTCGGCCCTACAAGTCCGTGCCGAACAATTATTTTCCTTTACTTTGTGTCTACCTTTCGATTTAAACCAGCATCTGCTGTTCTTTCCTAAACTAAACTAACATCTGACCAGTATTTGTCGCTCAGCAAAAAAAACAGATATGACTGGTGTTTGGAACGTGCTACCAAGGTTGGTGGTTTAGGCAGATATGTTATTGGCATTTAAGAGACTTTTGGATGGGCATATGGATATGCAGGAAATGGAGCAACATGGATTATGTACAGGCAGATAAGGGCCGATCTTGGCATCATGTTCGGTACAGACTGTGTGGCCGAAGGGCCTGTCCCTTGTGATGTACTGTTCTATGCTCTATGAACTTCTTTCTTCCTTCTTTGTTTATTTTGTTTGAGTGTAAGAGATTCATCTTCATTTTCTTTACTACTCTCCAGCAATCTGTGTACTGAGGCGGATGTTAATTCAACATAACATTAACTCTACTCTAAGTATTTGAATTTACGTTGATATATTTGGACGTAGAGTCATACAGCACGGAAACAGGCCCAACTCATCCATGCTGACCAAGATGCCCTCTAAGCGAGCCCCATTTGCCTGCGTCTGGTCCATATCCCTCTACCACCACCAGATTCGGGGACAGTTTCTTCCCAGCTGTTGTCAATCAACTGAATCATCCTACCACAACCAGATAGCAGTGCTGAACTACTATCTACCACTTTGATGACCCTCGGACTATCCTTGATCTGATTTTTCTGGCTTTGCTTTGCACTAAACGTTATTCCCTTATCAGATATCTATACACTAAATGGATCTATTGTAATCGTGTATTGTCTTTTTGCTGACTGGTTAGTACGCAACAAAAGCTTTTCACTGTACCTCGGTACATTTGACAATAAACTAAACTGAACGGATCTAAACTTTCCTATCCATGTATCTGACCATTTGGTAAGACGTCTTAGAAGATTGGTCATCTACCTCAATATTTACCTTTTCTTTATTAATTAGAAGCAGAATTTCTGGCTGAGTTTATTTCTTTTTCCTGTATCTTTTCATCGCATCTTCCTTTGACTGCATCAACACATCAACACATTTCGGGTCAGGACTGAAGAATGATCCCGACCCGAAACGTCACCCATCCTTTTTCTCCAGACCCGCTGAGTTACTCCAGTACTGTGTGTATATATCTCTGATATAAACCAGCATCTGCAGTTTTTTTGTTTCAGCAGTCAGGTCTTTTAAAAACAAGAACTCCATGGTATCTTTTGCCCACAGGTTTTCCCCAGCCGGGTGTTTGTGGACTTGTTTATTATTCTACTTTGTTTTGGTCGCCGCTGTATTGGGGATTTAGCAATGGAAGTGAAAGCTTTGCTGTGTCAGCAATTTACAAACATTTCCATCAAAATGTGGTAATGGTCCCTTGTGAACAAGGTAATGTTCCCATTTAAAATCACTTCTGTGAGAGAGTTGGCATTCAGAAATAATTTCTGCTTATGTACAGTACGACCAATTTCATTATTTCTTAACTTTACAGCTGGCGCTAGGGTCTGCAATGCTACTGACATTTGATGATGAACAGTGTTGCTTGAGGGTTGTCAGTGACATAGTTTGGAGCTTGTGGCTGACCGGAAAACAGAAGTTGCCTCTCACTAAATGGTCTTAAGCCATCCTCTGTATTCTATCATTCTATCGCCGCGTGTGCTATTAAACCGCATAAACCAAGGGGCACATATTTGATTCCCGATCTGCGCTCATTTAGCAAATCTTAGATGAAGTAGCATTGAGAGGACCACAATATTTCTCTCATGTCCCGGGAAAGGACTCGTGTTTACAGTATTCCATTCATAGTCTTAACCGTATGCCAAAGCTTTTTAATGTACAGGAGAAAAGTGCGGCTGGTGTTTTGTATCCAGCACAGAGAAAAGTGATCCAAGATCGGTCCCAGGAGCAAAACTGGTTGGGTGTCCGGCAACTAATCATTCTTAGGGACCCTTCAAGGGGAATGGTGAAGGGGGACAAGGGTGGGTTTGATGTGATAACAAGGAACTGCAGATGCTGGTTTAGACCAAAGATAGACTCAAAATACTGGACTAATTCAGCGGGTCAGGCAGTATCTCTTGAGAAAATGGATTGGAGACGTTTTGGGTCGGGACCCTTCTTCAGACTGATTGTAGGGGGGGGGGGGGGGGGGGGGGGGGGGGGGGGGGGGGGAGAAAAGGAAAGACTTGCCAGAGTGAGGCCACATGAAAATTGGGCCAGCACCTCATATTTCACTTGGGTGGCTTACAACCCAGCAGTATGAAGGCTGAATTCTATAATTTTAGGTAACTTATACATACACTCCTCATCCCACTTTCCTCGTCCTCCTCCTCCACCCCCCCCCCCCCCCCCCCCCCCCCCCCCCCACCCCCTTCTTACCCCCTTCCTCCACTAAAAGCTCGCAATATTGTATCCCTCTTGGGATCACACCATCCTTAACCAACATTCAGCATATCAAGGATCCTCCCTGCCTGAGGTCATCTATTTCCTGCCCTGATTTATCTGAGTCTTTTCTTGCTTCCAGTTCTCCCCCTCAACCCCACAATCAGTCTGAAGAAGGATCCCAACCAAAAATGTCATCTATCCACGTTCTCCAGAGATGCTGCCTGCCTGACCCACTAAGTTACTCAAGCATCTAGGCTTGGATTTGATGTTTGAATTTGGTTTAACTGTTTTTTTTCAATTTTAAATGAAAATCAAAAATTCTCTGGATGCTGGAAATATGAAAATAAAATAGAGAATGGTGGAAAGGATGTCTTTGACCTGAAATGTTATTCCTGTTTCTCTTTCACAAATACCAAATGACCTGCTGAGTATTTCCAGTATTTTGTTTTTATTCTTTCTGTTGCTGGTTTGAGAGATTTTGCCACGCACAATCGATGCTGCCCGCATTTCTATCGGGGATATCCAACATGACCTCTCAAAAGCACACAAAGTTCTGGAGTAACTCAGTGGGGTCAGGCTGCATCTCAGGAGAACATGGATAGGTTTTTACAATCAAATGTTCTGTGTGGCACTTGAAGGGCAGCACAGTGACGGTTGGTAGAACTGCTGCTTCACAGACCAGAGTTTGATCCTGACCTCGGCTGCTGCCTGTGTGGAGTTTGCATGTTCTCCCTGTGGCAGTGTGGGCATCCTTTGAGTGCTCCGGTTTCCTCTCACTTTTCAAAGACATGCAGGTTTGTAGGTTAATTGGCCTCTGAAAATTGCCTTTAGTGTAATGGGGAGTGGATGAGAAAGTAGGATAACATAAAACTAGTGTGAACGGGCGATCGATGGTCCGTATGGACTTGGTGGGCCGAAGGGCCTGCTTCCATGATGTCTCTTTCAACTGTTTGAGTCCTTGTAGGGTGAAGAAAGGATAAGGTTGAAGGATAGGTGCTGCATTGATTGAGGATGAATGGGAAAGTGCCAAATGATGGGGAAAGGTTTGGTGGGGATGCACCCATAGACCAGAGAGATGGCGATGGGAACAACCCGTTTGAAATGTTGAAAGGGGAGGGGTACATGTCCGATGGTGGAATCTTAAGTCATTAAGTCTGCTCTCTATATGGAGTTGGTACCTTCTCCCTGTGACCGCCTGGGTTTTTTTTCCGGGACCTCTGGTTTCCTCCCACATTCTAAAGATGTACAAGTTTGTAAGTTAATTGGCTTCGGTAAAAAATTGTCCTAGTGTGTAGGATAGTGTTAGTGTGTGTGGGTGATCACTGGTTGGCACAGACCCGGTGGGCTGAAAGGCCTGTTTCTGCACTGTTTCTCTAAAGTCTAAAGGGTCCTATGTCCTTTGATTCTTCATTCCCCTATCCTAAATAGAAGACTCTGTGCATTTACCCTATCTATTCCCCTCATGATTTTATACACCTTTATCAGATCACCCCTCAACCTTCTATGCTCTTAGGAATAAAGTCTTAGCCTGCCCAACCTCTCTCTGGAGCTCAGGCCCTCGGGTCCTGGCAACATCCTCGTAAATATTCTCTGCAATTGTTCCAGCTTAAAATCTTGTTGGAACTTGCAGAGAACACAAAGGAAGATCCATTGAATGTGGAGGCTGAATAATATATGGGAACTAGTGTGAACAGTTGATCGATGGTCGGCGTCGACACTGTGGGCCAAAGGCCCTGTTAACTTGCCGTATCTCGAAACATCAATCACATGACTTAATTTTAAATCACTAAGTTCTCAGTAGCCATTCAGCATCTGCACAGAGGGAACTGCAGGAACATTTTAGATCATTGCGTTTGTATTGGAATATCCAGAACATAGAACTGGTCAGCAACGGAACAGTCCCTTCGGCCCACAATGTGCCTGCCGATCATGATGTCGAGATAAACCAATCTCCTCTGCCTGCACGTAATCCATTCCCAGTACATCCACGTGCCTAACTAAAAGCCACTTAAATGCTACTGTCGCATCTGCCTTCACCACCACCACCGGCAGCACGTTCCAGGTACCCACCATCCTCTGTTAAAAAAACTTGCTCCACATATCTCCTTTAAATGTTGCTCCTCTCACCATAAAGCTGTGCCCTCTAGTCTCTGACATTTCCACCCTGGGGAAAAGATTCAGACTGTCTACCCTATCTATGGGATGGTAAATGGGAGATGGAGAGTAGGAGGGGATGGAACCTGGAGATTTGACATGGTGCTTTTCTGCCCTGTGTTTCAAAAGAAAGTTTCTCCTCCCTGTTTTCTGAAATATCTTGAATTTAGTTGTGTTCCCCTGCTTGCATAGGAATAGAGAGATGGAGAGGATTAAGAAAGGAACTTATAATGCGATAAAAGATCCTGGTACTTATTCACCTGAGAGGAGAGATTTAATAGACTTTCGATGCACACATCAAGTATAAATTTGACTCCCCTCTCTGACTTTTCATTAAAATGAACTGTATAATGTGAATTCAAATATGCTATTTAATGGTTCCTATTGAAAGATAGACAGAGTTATGAAATGCTGTTCCCGTGGGATTAAAAATGGAAGAAAAAAGGCACAAAGTGCTAGAGTTCCAACTCTCATCTTCAAATTCGCCGACGACACTACCGTTGTTGGACGAATTACAGATGACGATGAGCCAGAGTTTTGGACGGAGATTGATCGACTGACTAAAAGTTGCCAGAACAACAACCTTGCTCTCAAACTTCTTGCAGTCTGAAGAAGGGCCTCAAAACATCGCCTATTCCTTTCCTACCCGACCCGCTGTGTTACTCCAGAATTTTGTGGCAACCTTGTTCGTAAAGTCAGTAAAACCAAGGAACTGATAGTTGACTTTGGAAGAGGAAATTTGAGGATCCACAAACCTGTTTTCTTCAACAGGACGGTAGTGGAGAGAGTAACAAAATATATATGCATTTTTTTGTTGTTTATTATTATGTGTTGTTAATAAGAGTACAATGTTTGCATATCTGTTGTACTGCTGCAAGTAAGAATTTCATTGTTCCATTTTCAGGACACATGAAAATAAAACACTTGACTCTTGAGTAACTCAGCGGGTCAGGCAGCATCTCTGGAGAACTGACGTTTTGGGTCACTAGGGTGCCGCATAATGGCAGCCTCTGCCAACAGTCTGTCTGTTTTTCCATATTTTTTTCATTTTTAGTCTGTTTAAAAGTATGTGTTGGAGTATTTCTTAGTATTTTTATTTGGGGGTGATGGGTAGGGTAAGGGGGAAACTGTTTCCCAATCACTTCCTGGCGAGGATGCGACTATTCTCCGAGTCGTGTCCTCGCCCCCCCCCCCCCCTCTTGCGGCCTACCAACTGGATTGGCGCGGCCTTTCTTGCCGAAGACCAACCGAAGCTTCAGCGGCGGTGCAGCACTGGATTCATCGCGGAACGAGCGATGCCTTACCTGGATCGCCGTTCGAAGCTCTGGAGTGTTGGGCCTGCTGCTTCAACATCATGGAGCTGTGGTTTGCGGAGCTCAGCTGCGGGCGGCGCTGACTTCAACATCGCGGAGACCTGGGGTCCCTTTGCCGAGGGCCGCCAGTGTGAATCTCCGCCCAGCTCGGCCTGTGGACTTCGGGAGCCACGGTCTCCGGTAAGACGTGGCCGATTCGGAACTCCAAGCCGATGAGAATGTTCTTCCGTTCCAACGTCGGAGTTCCATCATCCCGGCGAGAGGGCCTGAACATCGGGCCGCCCGTAGCGGCGACTGCTGGGGGTTCGGGAGGCTCCGACCATGGGTGATCAACAAAGAACATCATAGAGGAGGATGACTGAACTTTGGTGCCTTCCCTCACAGTGGGAAACTTTGATTCTGCTGTGTGGGGATGTTTATGTTAAAGACTATCGTGTTCTGTGTTCGTTGTTTATTCGTATGGCTGTATGGTGACCACAAATTTCACTGTACCAATTGGTGCATGTGACAATAAATGTACCTTGAATCTTGAATTTTGAATCTTGAGAACCTTTCTTCAGACTGACTGTCTTGATGGAATAAGTCTGAAGAAGGGTCCCGATCTGAAACGTCACCTATCAATGCTCACCAGATATATTGCCTGACCTGCTGAGTTACTCCAGCACTCTATTTTTTGTAAACCAGCATCTGCAGTTTCTTGTGTTTGGATGAAAAATGGAATTTGATTTGTTCAGCCAAATTAAAATGATTCATTTATACAAGTCACTGAGTAAAATATAAAATTTGCTTGAAATTTGGAACATAAACATAGAATATTGGACTGTCATAGAAAAACACTTAACACTTTAAAAAAATTGGCCTGGAAAAACACATTTTATTTCTGAATTATTCTGGCACTTTAGAACGGAGATGAGGAGGAATTTCTATGGTCAGAGGGTGGTGAATCTATGGAATTCATTGCCACAGACAGCTGTGGAGGCCAAGTCAGTGGGCATTTCTAAGGCTGAGGTTGACAGATTCTTGATTGGAACGGGTTTCAGCTATTATGGGGCAAAGGCAGGAGAATGGGGTTGAGAAAGAAAAATAGATAGTTCCACCATGATTGGATGGTGGAGTAGACTTGATGGGCCGATTGGCCATATTCTAGAACTCATGAGCTTTTATTTTGTTGAACAATACCAGCACATTGTATCTTTTATTTTTGCTGAATTATTCCAGCACTTTGTGTCTTTTTCTGCTGAATCTTTCCAGCACTATGTGCCTGTTTTTGCTGATTTACTCCAGCACTTTGCCCGACTCTCTGTACAACTGTAGATGGCACTGCGACCATTTATGTGGGACACATGAAGTGCAATTCACCGCCTGACCAATGACTTCAATCAGCATTTTATTCTCTCTTCGCAAGAAAATTATATTTTTTGCCAACAAAAGATTTGCTGTATATATTTAAACTGCAAATAAATACTTTCAATCACAGAATATTTATGTGTGCGTATGCACCCTTTTCAAAAATACTTGTGCCTGTGCAGACTGATGTGAATGTTACATTTCTTCTTATATCTGACCAGATTTTGGAGGACCTTTTTTGGCAGCTGTTCAATAATGTGTCTGTTCTCATTTATAAAATAATATTTTTAGCCCATTTGGGAAATCCAGATGATTATCATTTTGGACCGTTTGAAAGAAATGTAAGAAATTCAGTGCTTTAAATATTCAAAGAATAAGCCCGTTAATTATACCCTTTTGTTTACCTTCTTTCCATCTCCCATATATAAATCGATACATAAAATTAGGCAATAGTAAAAATTTAGTGTGTGAGGCGTTATGCAGAGGTACACAAATTATTCATTTAGTCCAAATGGTATAAAGGGGCGACACAATGGCATAGGGGCGGCATTGGCGTAGAGTTGCCACCTTACAGAGGCCAGAGACCCGGGTTCGATCCTGACTACAGGTGCTGTCTGTTCGTAGTTTGTATATTCTCCCTGTGACCACGTGGGTTTCCTCCAGGTGCTCCGGTTTCCTCCTACACTCCAAAGGTGTACAGGTATGTAGGTTAATTTGTTTTGGTAAAATGTAAATTTCCCTAGTGTGCAGGATAGTGCTAATGTACGGGGTGGTCACTGGTCAGCGCGGACCCGCTGGGGCGAAGGGCCTGTTTCCACGGTGTATCTCTAAAGTCTAAAGTCTATGCTGGTCTTTATGATTAACATGGGTCTCACATTTTCTCCATCTCATACCTATCATATATCCCCTATAGCTTTTTCTCTCTTTTACTTAACCAAGAGGTGGTTGAGGAATCTGTGTTATCTTGCCTCAACTACTCCCTGTGGTAGAAATGTCCATATCTCACTCTTGACAGGATAAAAAAAATCTGTTTAATTCACTGGATTTAATATTCACCACCTTGCATTTATGACCCTTAGATTTTGTTTCTCTCGCAAGTGGAAAAAAAATATTCTCTGTATGTTCCCTGTCACACCTCTTAACATTCCCGATAAATAACCTCTTGTCAGCACATCCCTCATGGAGCCGTGTAGAGTTGCTAAAATAAATTATCCTAATTCCTTAACAGATAAATAGTAACAAAGAAAAATGGGTGCAGGAGTAGGGCATTCGGCCCTTCGAGCCAGCACCGCCATTCAATATGATCATGGCTGATCATCTAAAATCAGTACCCCGTTCCTGCTTTTTCCCCATATCCCTTTGATTCCTTCAGCCCTAAGAGCTAAATCTAACAGACACAAAATGCTGGAGTAACTCAGCGGGACAGGCAGCTTCTCTGGAGATAAGGAATGGGTGATGTTTCGGGACGAGATCCTTCTTCAGACTGATAAATCTAACTCTCTCTTGAATTGGCCTCCACTGCCTTCTGTGGCAGAGAATTCCACAGATTCACAACTCTCTGGGTAGAAGAAGTTTTTCCTCATCTCAGTCCTAAATGGCTTACTCCTTATTCTTAAACTGTGACCTCTGGTTCTGACTCCTTCAACATCGGGAATTTTTTTCCTGCATTTAGATTGTCCAATCCTTTAAGAATTTTATGTTTCTATAAGATCCCCCTCATCCTTCTAAATTCCAGTGAATACAAGCCCAGTCGACCCATTCTTTCATCATACGTCAGTCCCGCCATCCCGGGAATTAACCTACGCTGCACACATTATTCCAGGTGCGGTCTCACCAGGGCCCTGTATAACTGCTGTAGGACCTCCTTGCTCCGGAACTCAAATCCTCTCGCAATGAAGGCCAACATGCCATTAGCTTTCTTCACTGCCTGCTGTTCCTGCATGCTTACTTTCAGTGACTGATGTACAAGCACACCCAGGTCTTGTTGCACTTCCCCTTTTCCTAATCTGACATTATTCAGATAATAAGGTAGACACAAAATGCTGGAGTAACTCAGCGGGACAGGCAGCATCTTTGGAGAGAAGGAATGGGTAACTTTTCGGGTCGAGATCCTTCTTCAGACTCATGTCAGGGGAGTGGGCAGGACAGAGATAGAATGTAGTCAGTGACAGTAAGACTGGTGAGAGAATTGGGAAGGGGGAGGGGATAGAGAGAGAGGGAAAGCAAGGGCTATTTGAAGTATGTTCTTTCCGCTGGGGTGTAAGCTACCCAAGCGAAATATGAGGTGCTGTTCCTCCAATTTGCACTGGGCCTCATTCTGACAATGAAGGAGGCCCAGGACAGAAACGTCAGATTGGGAATGGGAGGGGTAGTTAAAGTGCTGAGCAACCGGGAGATCAGGTAGGTTAAGGCGGACTGAGCGGAGGTGTTCAGCGAAACGATCACCGAGCCTGCGCTTGGTCTCACCGATGTACAGAAGTGGACACCTGGAACAGCGGATACAGTAGATGAGGCTGGAGGAGGTGCAAGTGACCCTCTGCCTCACCTGAAAAGACTGTCGGGGTCCTTGGATGGAGTCGGGGGGGGGAGGTAAAGGGACAGGTGCTGCATCTCCTGCGGTTGCAGGGGAAAGTACCTGGGGAGGCGGTGGTTTGGGTGGGAAGGAACGAGCTGACTAGGGAGCTGCGGAGGGAACGGTCTCTGCGGAAAGCAGAAAGGGGTGGAGATGGGAAGATGTGGCGAGTAGTGGGATCCCGTTGGAGGTGGCGAAAGTGTTGGAGGATTATATGCAGAGTACAGAATATAGTTCTCAGCTTTGTAGCACATCAGCAAAACTGTTATATAGTCATATAATAGGGAAGCAGGCTCTTCAACCCAACTTGCCCATGCTGACCTAGATGCCCAGTCTACCCATTCTACGCCAGTCCCACCTGCCTGCATTTGGCCCATATCCTTCTAAACCTTTCAGATTCCTGTACCTGTCCAAATGTCTATTAAGAGGCTTCCAGAGACTAAGTCCAGAGGAGAATGGGTCAGTACCCAAGCTTATGGAAGGACTGTTCAGAAGCCTGATAACAGAGGGGAAGAAACTGTTCCTGAGTCTGGTCGTGCACACTTTCAAGCTTCTGTACCTTCTCCCTGACAAGAGCAGGAAGAAGAAGGAATGACCGGGTGGGATAAGTCATTGGCTGCTTTCCCGAGGCAGCATGAAGTGAGGATGGAGTCAATGGTGGGAAGTCTGGTTTGTGTGATGGCTACAAGTTCTTGCGGTCTTGGCCAGAGCTGTCCCCAAACCAACCCGGCAGGATGTTCTCAATGTTAATCCAAAGGAATCTGAGGATCTCAATCATTTCTACTTCAGCACCATTGATAGGTCATAGGTTTAAGGTTAAGGGGGAAAGATTTAATAGGAATCTGAAGGGTTACTTTTTCACATAAAGGGTGGTGGGTGTGTGGAAGGAGGTGGCAGAGGTACTTGAGACATGGATTACTGCAACGTTTAAGAAACATTTAGACAGGTACATGGATAGGACATGTTTAGAGTGATATGGGCCAAACGCTGGCAAGTGGGACCAGTGTAGAAGGAACATGTTGGGTAAGTTGGGCCGAAAGGCCTGTATCCAAGCTGTGTGACGCTATGACTGGATGATGCTAATTGGGGCATACAACACGGAGGCATCGTGAAGTGTAGATGGAGTCAATGGTGCTCATCCGATGAGCAGGCTGGTGGACCAAGAGTCTGCATCTTATGCTGAAGATTGCTGTGCTAGCTAATGACCTTCACAAGGGAGACGTGGCCTTCGAGCTAGATACTTTGGAAAATGAAATGTTTGTTCAAAGTAACCAGTTAGCTGGGCAGCTGTTTGTTTTTGCATGCTGACCTTGTTGCAGCCCAAGGCAAACATGGTGAGATACGTCAACATCAAAGAAGCTGTAAACCAAAAGCAAGGTACTGTAGCTAATGACATATATTACAATTATAAAATCATTGCTGTTAACAAGGCATCAAATCAATCAAAAAGTAACTCTAATTCAATAGTGCCACGGGCATATTTTTCTTAATCTCCATGAGAAATGGCTTGGTCAACTTTTCTCTAAAAGATTATGTAGACACAAGGAACTGCAGATGCTGGTCTACCAAAAAAAAGACAAATTGCTGGAGTAACTCAGTGGATCAGGCAGCATCTCTGGAAAGCATGAATAGTGTTCAGAAATCCCAAAGTTTCTGAATGAAGAAAGGCGGCGACCTGAATCATTACCTATCCAGAGATGCTGCCAGACCCTCTGTTACTCCAGCACTTTGTGTAGTTTTAAAATTTCCAACTTTTATTATTTCAGATGAAAACAAAATCATCAATCTGAAACACTAACGATGTTTCATAGAAAACTGGAAATGAGGTGGGGGCGGGACAAAGACTGGCAAGTGATAGGCGGATACAGGTGGTCATGGTTTCTGATTGGCAGATGGTTGGACAAAGGCCAGTGATGTGGAATTCTTTGCCACAGAAGGCTGTGGGTATTTTTCAGGCAGAGATAGATTCTTGATTAGTACGGGTGTCAGGGGTTAAGGGGAGAAGACAGAAGGATGGGGTTGACAGAGAAAGATAGATCAGCCATGATTGAATGGCGGAGTAGACTTGATGGGCCGAATGGCTTAATTCTGCTCCTATAACATGAACCTATTGAAGATGAAAAGACAAAAGGTGCAAGATATGGAGATAGAAGATATGCAAGATAGAAGATACTCTAAATGTGAAGTGAGAGGAAAGATTATGGGTGGAAAGGATTGGGAGGGGGGAAGTGGAAAGGGAAAAATAGGTGTGCATCCAGGTGGGGGACTGGGAAGAGGGGTGAAAAAATGGGGGGAGGTGAAAGGGGGAAAGGTTTACTGGTTAGTTGCCTAAAATTGGAGAATTAAATGGAATGAAATTGAATTCTCCAATTTTAGGTAACTAACCTACAAACACCACCTCTTTCCAACCCCCCCCCCCCCCCCCCACCCTCTCCTTTTACCCCTTCCTGTGCTCTACCTGGATGTGCACCCATTTCTCCCCCCTCCCCCCCGTACCCTTCCACCTATATTCCTTCCTCTCGCTTCACATTTTGTGCCCCTTATCTCTTCATCCCACCTCCTTTTTGTCTTTCCATCTCTGGCCTTTATCCAGCCTGCCAACCCGAATCTCACCTGTATCCACCTGTCACTTGCCAGACTTTGTCCCACTGCCACCTCTCTTTCAGTGTTCTCCCCCTCCCCCCTTAAAATAATCAGTCTAACAGAGGGTCCCGACCTGAAACGTCACCTGTCCATTTTCTCCAGAGATGTTGCCTGACCCGCATGGGCCCAAGCTATGCCTGCCTCATTGTAGGGTACGTCGAACAATCCGTGTTCGAGGCGTACCGTGGTCTTATCCCTGAACTCTACCTCCGCTACATTGACGACTGCATTGGTGCTACCTCCTGCACCCATGCAGAACTCACTGACTTCATCCATTTCACCACTAACTTCCATCCGGCACTCAAATTCATCTGGACCAACCAACCTGATCTTCCGGTGGCTCAGCACTTCAACCCCTCCTTCCATTCCGAATCCGACCTTTCTGTCCTGGGCCTCCTCCATGGCCAGAGTGAGTCCCACCGCAAATTGGAGGAGCAGCACCTCATATTTCGCTTGGGTAGTTTACACCTCAGCGGTATGAACTTCTCCAATTTTAGGTAGTCCTTGCTTTCTCCCTCCCTTTCCCAGCTCTCCCACAGCCCACTGTCTCCGACTCTTCCTTTCTTCTTCCCGTCCCCCCACCCCCACATCAGTCTGAAGAAGGTTCTCCACCCGAAACGTCACCTATTCCTTCGCTCCATAGATGCTGCCTCACCCGCTGAGTTTCTCCAGCATTTTTGAATACCTTCGATTCTTCCAGCATCTGCAGTTCTTTCTTTTTTTAAATTTATTTTAATTTTATTTTTATTAGAAGTACAGTAAATTACAATAATACACATCAGATATATCTTATTACATTTGTTGTACCACTTCGTTTTTCGAGCTTTAAAAAAGATAGAAATAAAAGAAGTAAGGAAAGTGAGCAAGAATCGTGAAGGTGCAGGAAAGTGTTGGGAAAAGAAAGCCCCTTAGGGAGGAAGTTAGAGAAGGAAGTAAAGAAAGGAAATAAGACCCTAGAAAGAAAAGAAAAAAAAGGAAAAACAATCGCTCTATTGTAACACAAAACTCGCAAAAAAGGATATACCAACCGTGTTTTTAAAAAATATATATATTTTATACCCCCCGTTACCAGATCCTGGTACCATTTATATTTTAAATTACTATTGCACCTTATGCTTGTAATAGTTCCATAAATGCAGACCACGTCTTTTGGAAGTGGTCTGCTTTGCCTGCTAGGAGGAGTCTCATCTCTTCCAAGTGTAGTGTTTTGAACATGTTTGAAATCCACATTTTTATTGTTGGTATTGGAGCATTTTTCCAAAATTTGAGTATAAGCTTTTTTCCCATTATTAGCCCGTAATTAAGTAAGTTCTTTTGAAACACGTTTAATTCGGGGTTACCTTCCGATATTCCAAAAATGATCCATTCTGCTTTTGGTACAAGTTTTATTTTAAATAATTTTGTGAAGATTTCAAATATTTCGTTCCAAATTTTTTGGATTTTTATACAAAAAACAAAAGAGTGCGCTATGGTAGCTTCTTGTGACTGACATTTATCACAAATGGGTGAGACATTGGGGAAAAGTTTATTTATTTTAGTTTTTGAATAATATAGTCTATGTAAAGTTTTATATTGAATTAGAGTATGTCGTACGTTGATCGAGCATTTATGCACATATAGTAAGTGTTTATCCCAGCTCTCTTTTGAAATTTTTATAGCTAGTTCTTGTTCCCAGTCTCTTCTAATACCATCAGTTGTAGTATTTCTATATTTAAAATAATGTGGTATAAGTATGATATTAGATTTGCTGATTCAGCCTTTGTCTTCATGGCTTCATCCAATAAGTCTGGGGACATGTTATGATAATCTTTTGTGTATTTTTTCAGATAGTCACGGATTTGAAGATATTTAAAATATTGATTATTTTTCAAATTATATTTCAGTTGTAATTGTTGAAATGATAATAATTTTCCTAATTCATACAAGTCTCTGAGCGTTTTGATTCCCATTCTTTCCCATTGTGTAAATGATTTATCTATAATTGAAGGTTTAAACAACAGGTTATTGACTATTGGCATTAAAAGAGATAGATTTCTTAATTTTAGATTCTGTTTTATTTGTTTTTGCAAGTTCTAATTGTACTATGTATCATTGGATTTTTATTATAATTTTTGTAGAATTTATTGAGAATTTTAAAATGTATTTGGAAAGTGCACAGGAGGCCTTTCAGTATCTACAATACTGAGAAACTATATTCTGCACTGGTATATTTCCCTGAGTTCTGCCTTTTATACTTCTGTTCGGCTTGATTGTACTTTAGTATAATTGATATACTTGATAGCGGGCAAACTAAAGCTTTTAATTGTACCACGGTACACATAATAAAAATGAATCTTAAACCTAAACCTATCTGAAAAAGAAAAAAATCCATATTAATCATTTGATTGGGATCTATTATAATAACATAAGTTTTTTGTTTAGTTGAGTTTAATTTAGAAATACAGCATAGAAACAGGCCCTCTGGCCCACCGAGTCCATACTGAACGTTGATCACCCGTTCACACTAGGTCTATGTTATCCCACTTTCTCATCCACTCCCGGCACACCAGGGGCAAATTACAGAGGCTAATTAATCTTCAAACCCGTCTTTGGGATGTGGGAGGAAACCGGAGAACCTGGAGGAAACCAATGCGGTCGCAGGTAGAATGTGCAAACTCCACACACATAAAGCATCCGGGGTCAGGATCGAACCCTGGGTCACTGGCGCTGTGAGGTGGCGGCTCTACCAGCTGTGCCATAGTGCCATCTTGTCTTTGATGATGTTTATTGAATTATTATTTAAGTATGCCATTATCCTACTTTTCAATCTTTAGTTAGTGATCCTCCTGTTTCTTTCTTGGGCTTTACTCCTACAAAGGGGTGATGTAAATGCAAGTTTTGATGGTTTATTTTGCCATGTGTTCAGGCATCATTAGATCAGTTAAAGCATGGTCTGATAGAGAGTAGAGCTTCTGTCACTGTAAAACCCACAGCACCAAAAGGAGTGTCTTTACCCTGTTGTTGACTGAGTGATGTTGTCAAGTTGGAGAGGGCACAGAGAGGATTTACGAAGATGTTGCCAGGACTCAAAGGTCTGAGCTACAACGAGAGGTTGAGCAGGCTGGGACTCTATTCCTTGGAGCGCAGGCGGATGAGGGGCGATCTTATTAGAGGTGCACAAAATCATGAGAGGAATAGTTCGGGTAGTCATACAGTCACTTGCCCAGACCAGGGGAATCAAGAACCAGAGGACATAGGTTTAAGGTGAAGGGGGAAAGATTTAATAGGAATCTGAGGGGTAACTTGGTGGGTGTATGGAACGAGCTGCCAGCAAAGGTGGTTGAGGCAGGAACTATTGCAATGTTTAAGAAGCAGTTATACTGGTACATGGATAGGACAGGTTTGGAGGGATAGGGGCGAAACGCAGGCAGTAGGGACTAGTGTAGCTGGGACATGTTGGCCGGTGTGGGCAAGTTGGGCCGACGGGCCGGTTTCCACACTATGTGGCTCTCTGGCTCCATTGGTGGCAGATATGGGCAGTGAAACCAGGCAATGGGGAAAGGCTTCCCCCTCACTGGCCTGCACGCATCCCCCTCACTGGCCTGCACGCATCCATTGTGTTAATGGCACAACAAGGTTTTTCAGCCTGGGGAACATTTGAACCTTGATCCAACAGTTTACAAAAGGCAACGAGGAAATCACTCAACTTGATTTAATTTCTGAGAAAAGACATTGTGATCGCACATAGCTCGCAGCCTGGGTTTTGATTGAAAGATTCAGCATGAAAACGTGCCCTTTGCCCCACCGAGTCCACGCCGACCATCGATCACCCGTTCACACTAGTTCTGTTATCCCACTTTCATATCCACTTGCTAAACATTGTACAGAGGGTCAATTGACCTACAAACCCGCATGTCTTTGGGATGTGGGAGGAATCCCACCCGGACACAGAGAGAACGTGCAAACTCCACACACACAGACGGCATCCGAGGTTCGGATCGAATCGGCTCTACCAGACACAGTGAAAAACTTTGCGTGCTATACACGCAAATCATACCACAAATAAGGTCCACAAGGGTTCCCTCAAACGTCTACAGATGCGCTGTAGAGAGTATTTTTAACAAGATGCATCTCAGCCTGGCGTGGCAACTGCTCTGCTCTTGACCGCCTGAACCTGCAGAAAGCGGTTAACGCAGCCTAGACCATCACAGGCTCATCATTTCCTTCCATCTTCACAGGGCATTGCATTAGGAAGGCTGGAAGTATCGTCAAGGATGACTGTCACCCTGGCCATTCCCTTATCTCTCCCCTGCCTTCTAGAAGAAGATACAGGAGCGTGAAAGCCCTGACTTGATGACTTAAAGAAATCCCCTCACCTGTATCAACCTAGCACCTGCCACTTTTTGTCCTGCCCCTCCTCTCGACCACATGGGTTTACTCCGGGTGCTTCCATTTCTTCCCACATTCCAAAGACGTGCCGGTTTGTAGGTTAATTGGCTTCTGTAAATTGTGCCTAGTGTGTAGGATTGTGCTAGTGTACAGAGTGCTCGTGTACCGAGTGCGTCCATGCACTCTGACACTTAACTCCATCTCATCTGGTTTTTCCATTACTGTAATTCACTTTTGTTTCGAACCACTTCAGTTGGCTTTATAATTTTTGCACTATTCTCCTGTTTTTGCATTTGTCATTTTTATTTATTGTGTGCTTGTCGCATTGTTTACTCTGAGAGCTTCTTGCAAACTAGATTGATTGCATCCTGGTGTATGACAATAAACTAATCTGAATCTGAAACTCAGATCAAACATGCAGCAAAGAGCCGAATTGTAGAGGTGATGTGAGAATGATTTACTGTGAAAGGAAAGGTTTAGAAAGATATGGGCCAAACATGGGCAAATGGGACTAGCTTAGAGTCATAGTGTCAGACAGGGTGGAAATAGACCCTTCGGCCCAACTTGCCCACACCGACCAACATGTCCCATTTACACAAGTCCCACCTGCCTGCGTTTGGCCTGTATCCCTCAAACCTAAACCTATCCTTGTACCTGTCCAAATGTTTCTTAACTGTTGCGATTGCTTAGTTGGGACATCTTGGTCAGCATGGATGAGTTGGGCCGAAGGGCCTGTGTTCCTGCTCTATGACTATAAATATAACAACAAATGCAAGAGTGGAGTGGTGCAGAGATAGTAATGCAAACGAAAGTACAGGTGCACAACCTTTTATCCGGAGTTCCGGAAACCGAAAAGCTCCGAAAACCGGACATTTTCCCCAGGATGTCGTCTGCACACCAAAGCTCACGTTTGGCGCCAAATTGACCCGAAACGACCCACGGTCAACCCAGGTCTGTACGACTGTAGCGGCTGCCTCCTCCCTGGCGACTGGGGAGACACTTAAACATCTGTAAATCATTGCTTAAATATAAGTCAGTTAGTTTGGAGGGCTTTTATGTGAAGGGGGGGGTGAAGGGGGAAACTTTAATTCTTAGTCCCCTACCTGGTCGGAGAGGCAGGGAGCGGGCAATGCCTTACCGGGTCGCCGTGCAATAAGCTCCGGAGCGCTGTGGCCGCCGACTCCCAACATCGCGGAGCTGGGGGCTGCGGGCGTCCGGCCGCGGGTGGCGCCGGTTGTAGCTCCGACCCCGGCAACTCTACCCCTGGCTGCGCGGCGCTCCAAATCCAGCGCCGCCCGCGGCCGGACGCCCGCAGCCCCAGCTGCGCGATGTTGGGAGTCGGCGGCCACAGCGCTCCGGAGCTTACTGCACGGCGACCGGTAAGGCATTGCCCGCTCCCCGCTGGTATCCCAGCGCTGTGGCCGCCGACGCCCAACATCGCGGAGCTGGGGCTGCGGGCGTCCGGTCGCGGGCTGCGCTGGATTTGGAGCGTCGCGCAGCCAGGGGTAGAGTTGCCGGGGTCGGAGCTCCAACCGGCGACGCCCGCGGCCGGATGCCCGCAGCCCCAGCTCCGCGATGTTGAGAGTCGGCGGCCACAGCGCTCCGGAGCTTACTGCACGGCGACCCGGTAAGGCATTGCACGCACCCCGCCTCTCCGACCAGGTATGGGACTAAGAATTAAAGTTTCCCCCTTCACCCCCCCCCCCCACCACATACAATCCCATCAAACGAACTGACTAACATTTAAGCAATGATTTACAATGATTCCCCGGTCTCCGGGGAGGAGGCAGCCGCTCCAGACTTTTCAAGCCGCCCGCGCTACCTACCTAATCTACGCTAAAAATCTTCCATTCCGAAATCCGAAAAATTCCGAAATCCGAGAAGTGTCTGGTCCCAAGGCTTTCGGATAAAAGGTTGTGCACCTGTAGTACAAAAAAAATCTAAACATCAACAACAACTACGTGAAAGAAGTAGAGTTACGTGTAAGAGTACGTGGCAACATGTCAGGGAAGGCGGTGTGAAATAAGTGATTGTTTCAGGGTCTGATGGCAGCTGTTCTTTAAAAATAGAGTGCTGGAGTAAATCAGCGGGTCAGGCAACATCTCTGAAGAAAAGAAATACGTGACGTTTCGGTCCGAAGATGGGTGCCAGACCCGAAACACCACCTATTCCTTTTCCTCAGAGATGCTGCTTGACCCGCTGAGTTACTCCAGCATTTTGTGTGTAGCCCTGGAGAACATGGATTGGTGACGTTTTGGGTTGGGACTCAGACTGGTTCTTCAGACTGACTGTAGCAGGCGGGAAGAAAGGGATGAGAGGAGAAGCAGGCGCATCGTTGAACAAAGGCCAGAGATGAAAGTGCAGAAGGTGTGAGACAAAAGAATTGATGAATTGCGAATTATGAAGCCAGAGGAAGAAATGCAGGTGGAAGGGTGGAGGGAAGGGGAGAAATTGTTGAGAGGTCAGTTGGGGAGAGGGGGAGGGGGAGGAAGGGAGAGGGGGAAGCGGTTTGTCGTTACCTTGAATTCTGAAAATGTATTTAAAGTATACTAAGGTAGATAAAAATGCTGGAGAAACTCAGCTTCTTCAGGGTCTCGACCCGAAACGTCATCTATTCCTTCGCTCCATAGATGCTGCCTCACCCGCTGAGTTTCTCCAGCATTTTTGTCTAACTTCGATTTTTCCAGCATCTGCAGTTCTTTCTTTAAAATATACCACATTGGTTGCTACATCGATAAGAGTTGATAGTTCAGTGATCTATATTTTTGATGCACAAGTCATGTTTGAGATCAGAGTTGTTTTAATGTGAGAGAGAGAGAGAGCGAGAGGGGGATATCCGACTGAATTTGGAACCCTTTCTTCATCTTGTAGCCCTCCTCCTTTTTGCAGTACTCTTGTGTGTTTCAGGTCTTGCCTGAATTCATGGAGAATGCCGAGTTTAATCTGTTGTACATCTGTCAGCGATAGTCAGTAACAGCAGCATTTTCAGAATTAACCTGGGTGTGCAATTATAGACGCTGGAGAGGGCAAGTTTGTTGCTCGCTGGAGGTCAGTCCCTCAAGAGCCTACTGCCCTCTATTAAACTGCAGCTGCTGTGAGAGGCATTAATTGCCTTTTCCAGATTTCTGCCTCGCTTTACTGACATCGTTCCTGGATGTGAGAGACACAAAGACAGGTCTGTATTCTGCGGTGGCTGAATTGATCGCAACTGAGGGTTTGCAAACTTCCGAGCATCCGGCGAATTTGGCACGAGTAGTTGAAAAATGCATGTCTTGGGAATTTTATTAATGTTAACTTATGAAATGTTGTGATCTAATGAAGCGCCGAATTGACAGATGCACAGAGCTGCTAGCAACCAAAGTAATAGGATCAAATTCTTCTGGAAATTGAAGATTAGCGGCCGCCATCAGCGTCAGAAGGACGTGTGAATACTATCTCCTCTCTCCGGTCGACTTGTGCTTGCTGTGAAATCCTTTCTGAGTACATGCGATGCAATTTCCAATCTCCCAGCAAAGAAAAGGAAATATTCCCCTTATTTATATCCCGCGTTCTGATATTGTCACAACATTTTTAAAGCGCTCCGTGTGCAGTGAATGACTCTATTTAAAGTTTTTTTTTGGCAATGTAGGCAATTTGTAGCAACCGGCACGGCGGTGCAGTGGTAGAGTTTCTGCCTTTCAGCGGCAGAGACCCAGGTTTGAACCTGACCCTCGGGCGCTGTCTGTACGGAGTTTGTACGTTCTCCCTGTGACCGCGTGGGTTTTCTCCAGGTGCTCCCATTTCCTCCCACATTCCAAAGACGTGCAGGTTTGTAGGTTCATTGGTTTCTGTAAAATGACCCCTAGTGTGTACCATGTGAAAAAGCCACCGGTTGGTCAGCATTTTAACTCCTCCTCCCATTCCCAATCTGACCTTTCTGTCCTGGGCCTCCTCCGTTGTCAGAGTGAGGCCCAGCGCAAATTGGAGGAACAGCACCTCATATTTCACTTGGGTAGTTTACATCCCAGTGGTATGAACATTGACTTCTCTAACTTCAGATAGCCCTTGCTTCCTCCCTCCCCCTTCCCAGTTCTCCCACTAGTCCTACTGTCTCTGACTACATTCTATCTTTGTCCCGCCCCTCCGCTGACATCAGTCTGAAGAAGGGTCTCGACCCGAAAGGTCGCACATTCCTTCTCTCCAGAGATGCTGCCTGGCCCGCTGAGCTACGCCAGCATTTTGTGCCTACTTTCGATTTAAACCAGCATCTGCATTTCTTTTCTATTACAACAAATCTCTCCCTGGTCATTCCCTCTTCTCCCCTCTCTCATCAGGCAAGAGGTACTGAAGTGTGAAAACAAATACCTCCAGATTCAGGGACAGTTTCTTCCCAGCTGCTATCAGGCAATTGAACCGTCCTCTTACCGACTAGAGAGCGGTCCTGGCCTACCATCTACTTCATCAGAGACCTTTGAATTATCCTTAATTGGACCCTATCGGACAGCTTGATTGTGATCATGTATTGTCTTTTCTTTGATTGGATCGCATGCAAACAAAAGCTTTTCATTGTACCTTGGTACACGTGACAATAATAAGCTAACCTAAACTAACCATCTCTGGACAACGTGGATAGGTGACGTTTCGGGTGTGGACCCTTTTTCAGACTGATTGTAGGGGGACAGGTGAAAGCTGGAAGAGAGGAGGGGGTGGGATAAAACCTGGCAGGTAATAGGTGAACACAGGTGAGGGGGCTTTCTGATGGGCATATCAAAAGCTAGAGATGAAAAGATGGGGGGGGGGGGGGGGGGGGGGGGGGGGGGTAGGGGGAGGGGGGGGGGGGGGGAAAGGGAGTGGGAAAAGAGGTGTTTTGTAGAGGTTACCTAAAGTTGGAGAATTCACTGTTCGTACCGTTGGGTGGTAAGCTACCCAAGCAGAATATGAGATGCTTTTCCTCCAGTTTGCGTGTGGCCGCACTCAGGCAATGGAGGAGGCCCAGGAGAGAAAGGGCAATGAAGGAATGAGAAGGGGAGTTAAAATGGTTAGCAACTGCGATATCCCATAGGCCTTGGCAGACTGAGCGCTAGCGTTCGGCGAAATGGGTCGCCGAGTCTAAGCTTGGTCTCACCCTGCCCTCAAATTCACGTGGACTAACTCTGACACCACTCTCCCTTTTCATGATCTCTCTGTCTCCATCACAGGGGACAGACTATTGATTGATGTCTACTTTGGGCCAACTAGCCCATATCAACCAAGCTGCTCCATCTGTCCCACTTGCCTGTTTGGCCCATATCCCTCTAAACTTTTCCTATCTATGTAAAAGATAACAGTGCAAAGAGGACATGGCCTGGATGGTGGCCATGGCCTGGTTGGATCCTTCTTGATAGATGCCACCTTTTTTGATAGAAACATAGAATCATAGACAGGTGCAGGATTAGGCCATTCAGCCGTTCCAGTTGGCCTTGAATCGTCTTTTGTCCTTATTGTTATAGTTTTATGTTTTTTATAATCGGAACACTATCCAGCAGGATTCAGTATGTTATGAATACAAAACAAGGAGGGAGAACTTGGAAAAATATTTTAGGGTGTATTGGGTGTATTGGGTGTACAGGGTGACCTGCTGAAAACAGCAATGCCGTACGTGCAGTTAAATTTAATCCTTCCAACGCGTGTTGTAGCCTCAAACAAAACAGGAAGCTGCCGCCCTTCCAAATAACCTAATCTGCACTAATTAGTCTTGTAGAATCATTAACCTGCATAGAAATATAGAAAATAGGTGTAGGAGTAGGCCATTTGGCCCCTCGAGCAAGCACCGCCATTCTACATGATCATGGCTGATCATCCAAAATCCCTTGATTCCCTTCTCCTCGTTGGATTGCAACCTTGATCGTGGTCGGGGAGCTTGTGTGTCTCAGTGACCCCTAGAGCTATGCCAGCGGGAGATTCGTCTCCTGTTAGGGTCTCCCATGCTGGACAGGCCGAAGGGTAGAGGCGAGACGAAGAGCGATCCACTGGTCCTCCAGGTTGGAGGTTGAGCACAGTGCTAACAACCCTGTCTCGTAAAACAAATATGTTACTGAAACAGCAACTGAAGGAATCAACACTACTGGGCGTGATGGAACAGACAGGAGGACCTTCGTTGATGCTCTATATGCCAGGAGGCATAATAGGCAGTAAGATAAGATAAGACTTGATTCCCTTATCCCTAAGAGCTAAATCTAACTCTCTTGAAAACTCTATGTTTTTTCTAATTAATACTTTAAATTGACTGGAAAATCCTGCATGTTTATCATAGAGCTCAATTTTAAGTGGAAACATAGAAGGTATTGAAGCATAAGTCTCTATAAATCACCCTTGTGTGAAGGAGGTGGATGAGAAAGTGGGAAAACGTAGAACTACTGAGAACGGTTATCGCTGGTCAGCGTAGACCCGGTGGGCCGAAGGGCCTGTTTCCACTCTGTATCTTTCAATCAATCAAATACCAGCAGTTAAGAAAACGGCATTGTAAATTCAATGCTGCAACCGTTACTGTACCCAGATGCATCAAACAAGGAGCGTTCTAATAATAATAATAATAATACACTTTATTGTCATAGTAAATACATACAACGAAATTTCAGGCAAAAATACAAGTGGATGCAAACTGCTCTGATCTGAATTCATCCCCTGTCTCAGAGTGTGCATCAAACAGCTTTCTCTCAGACACTGCACTGCTGTCCTTTGTAACTCCCTGGCCATTCCGCCTTCCTCCATCACAACAACAATCTCCATTCTCTCTGCTGCGCTTTGCTGCGACTCCCCTTTGTCTAACCCCGAACAGTGTTCACCATTCTGTAACGTTCCCTATGAAATATCAGACACCACAGATGTGTCAGTAGTTATTCCAATTCTAACAGTCTCTCCCAGCTAGTCAGCATCTTTAAGTTGCAGAGGACGGCATGCTATTTTGGGTC
Source organism: Amblyraja radiata (assembly GCF_010909765.2). Lineage (NCBI taxonomy): Eukaryota > Metazoa > Chordata > Chondrichthyes > Rajiformes > Rajidae > Amblyraja > Amblyraja radiata. Next base: position 27,746,187 of record NC_045973.1, read on the forward strand.
TCAGCTGAAATACAGCCAGCTACAGAGGAAAATAAAACAGCAGCGTACCGATAGGTAATTGTTTGAAGTAGGCGTCATATGTGTTAGTAATGGGTATTCCCATTGAGTCCACTTTCAGTAACACGGGTCACTAATGTTCCTGGTGTGATGGTCAGTCTCTGCTGACTCAGTTCAATTGGCAGTGAAGTGGAGAGCAACGCACAATGAGAGAAAGAGAAGAGCTTTCACCTATTCAAACCCCATCTGCGGCATAATTGCAATCACCACACAAAAATAAAATATGCACCTTCATGATTTTCAAAACGCGTAGAACAAACAGTCTCGTTCGAAAGATTAACCTGGAGATCCATATCACAGCCCAGGGCAAGTAGACGAGGCTAAATAGAGAGACAAGTGCAATTCACCGGGGCACTGAGTGAATACAATAGGCAAGAAATGATCATAAAATGATCAACTCCACCTCTACACCATGCTGTCTGGGGAATAACAGCTAACATAATCAAATATCTTTCCCACCCCAGTCTTTCTACCTCCCCACTCCTGTCAGGCAGATGGTACAGAAGCTTGAAAGTGGGCACCACCAGACTCGGACAACTTCTTCCCCTCTGTGATCAAGCTTCATTGGAGACCCTCAGACTATCTTTGATCAGACTTTACTGACTTTATCTTGCACTAAACGTTATGCACGTTATTCCCTTTATCATGTATCTGTACACTGTGGATTAGCTCAATTGTAACTATGTATTGTCTTTCCGCTGACTGGATAGCATGCAACAAAAATGCTTTTCACTGTACCTCGGTACATGTGACAATAAACTAATTTCAATTCAAAGGCTTCAGAATAGTCTTTTCATAAGTTAGGGTATTGTCTGATTCACCTTGCCAAATGCAGGCAGGTAGGACTAGTGTTGATGGGACATGTTGGTCGGTGTGGTCAAGTTAGGCCAAAGGGCCTGTTTCCACACCGTATGACTCTCTATGACACTATTACCTCTACCTTTAGTTTAGTTTAGTTTATTGTCATGTGTACTGAGGTACAGTGAACAGCACTTTTGTCGCGTGCTATCCAGTCAGCAGAAAAACTATCCATGATTACAATGAAGCCGTGTACAGATGCAGGATAAAGGGAATAATGTTCAGTGCAAGTTAAGGCCGGAAATACCAAAATGAATGATAGTCTGAGGGTCTGCAATGTGTAGGTCAGATAGTAGCTCAGGACCGCTCTCTAGTTGGTGATAGGATATTGGCAATAAACTAAACTAAACTAAACTCTCCATTGATGCTGCCTGACCTGCTGAACATTTATGGCATGTTCTGCTTTCTGGCGAGTCCAGCTGACTCAGATAAGACCAGGGATCGGCACCATAATCTTGCTGATGGGTAAACTGTTAAGGGTTTATACCGTGTAACAAGCCTGCCATTCGAGATCAATGGCCCCGCTTTTCAAAACTGAGTGTTTTTGACACTTCACAGAACACAAAAGCATTTTCTTATCGCTCTATATCTCGAAGAATTATATTTAAAGCTGCAATTCCCTCACCAAAATCAAAACTGCAATACATAAAATTTGATAGTATTCAGCGTAAGAAGTTAATCCTGAAGAAAATCATAAAATAAAATCATATTTTCATTCTATGCTGTTGAGATAAGATCTAAACTCAATTAAATTGGCTTTCTCCGTCATTGCAATTATTAGAAAGTCTCTTCTGAGTCAAGTCAATTTTTTCAGACTTTGGGTGCTAATAATTCAATGACTAAGCAAGGAATTGACATTTTCCCCTCCCAAGTGCCAATGTATTGCAGTACATTTTTGGCTTTATAGGTTAATTTCAGCTTCAGTACAAATGAAAAATCCACCTCACAAAATGTCGATCAAACCTTCGTTTTTAATTGGAGTTGTTGCCACTGACAAGGCCAGTATTTGTTGTCTAATTGCCTCAGAACAGAGCAACAAATAATTCGCTGGAAGAACTCAGCAGGTCAGGCAGCATCTGTGGAAGGTAATGGACAGACGACGTTTCAGGTTGTGGTCTGGTTGGAAGGAGAGGGGTTGAAAGCAAAAGTGTGGAAAGTGATTTCAGTTTAGAGATACAGCATGGAAACTGGCCCTTCAGTCCACCGAGTCCACGCCGACCATCGATCAACCATTCACACTAGTTCTATGTTACCCCACTTTCACATCCACTCCCTGTACACTAGGGGCAATTCACAGAGGGTTAATTAACCTTCAAACCCACACATCTTTGAGATGTGGGAGAAACCGTAGCACCCGGAGGAAATTCATGTAATGATGGGGAGAACGCGAAAACTTCACACAGACAGCACCTGAGGTCAGGGCTGAACCCGGGTCTCTGGCGCTGTGAGTCAGGGGCTCTATCAGGTGTGCCACTGTGCCGAAAACTAATATGATTCAAGATGCTAGTGCAATAATAGTGCAAAAATCGTAGTCCATAATACAATCAAAGATCCAGTGGTGCAGCTGGTAGCGCTGCTGCTGCCTCACAACGCCAGAGACTCTTGTTTGATTCTGACTGAAGGCTCTGTCTATGTGGAGTTTGCACGTTCCTCCTGTGACCGGTTTCGTCCCACATCCTAAAGATGTGCGTGTTTGTAGGTTAATTGGCCTCTGTGAAATTGCCCCTAGACTGCAGGGAGTGGATGAGAAAGTGGGATAACATACAGCCAGTGTGAGCGGGTGAACGAAGGTCGGCGTGGACTCGGTGGGCCGAAATGCCTGTTCCCATGCTGTGTCTCTAAACTAAATCAAACAGTCCTTAGAGGAAACAGGAAGAAAATAAATGGTCTCTATACTTGTGGGAATCTGTGCATTTCTAACGTATATTGATTGCTATGCTACCTCTTGAGATACAGATAGAGAACTTCAGAAAGGGAAGGGGAGCGTCAGACATAGTCGATGTGAAAGTGAGGGGATGGTCTAATTTGACAGCAAAGGCAGTGAAATGCTCAAAGGTAGGAATCGCCTTAAATAGAATTATCAATATACCTGAATTAGAATTGAGGTGGTAGAGCAGAACAGGAATGAAACAATATGTAATAAAAAGGAACTGCACATGCTGGTTTATACCAAAGATAGCCACAAAATGCTGGAGTAAGTCAGTGGGTCAGGCAGCATCTCTGGAGGAAATGGATAGAAGGGCCTGTTTCCACACTGTATATTTAAAATCTAAAGTAAAAGCTAAAGTCTAAAGTCACCGTTGGCAGTGTTCGGGGGAGGCCAGTTGGCTGCCCCTTCCTTAAGAAAGGGAAGACAAGGCTATGTTGCACACAACCCAGAATTTCCCAGGGGAAAGCATGTCTGCGGATGGTGAGGGGAGAAGAGATCAAGTACAATTGTGTTAGCCTCTGACTGAATTACCATCTGTCATTCATTGTCAAGTCTCAGAGTGCTGGAGGTTGACTGCAAATGATGTTCTGCAGAAGGATAATTACTTTCAATTTTGTGCTCCTGACCAGAACATTTAACAGTAATATTTTTGACTTTACTTTAACATTTAGAAATACAGTGCGGGAACAGGTCCTTCGGCCCACTGAGCCCGCACCGACCAGCGATCACCCCGTACACTTGGACTCTCCTGCACACTGGGGACAATTTGTAATTTAACTCGAAGCCAATTAACCTTTTGAAGTGTGGGAGGAAACCGGAGCACCCGGAGGAAACCCACGCGGTCACGGGGAGAATGTGCAAAATCCACACACAGACAGCACCCGAGGTCAGGATCGAACCTGGTCTCTGGCGCTGTGAAACAGTACTTCTACCAGCTGTGACACTGTGCCACAAATGAAAAGAATGCGTCGTTGTTGTGTCAAGTGGCCTCTTTTATTCGATCCCTGTTGGGCGATCTCGTCGCCCAACACCTCCACTCGGTTCGCATTAACCAACCTGATCTCCCGGTGGCTCGGCACTTCAACTCCCCCTCCCATTCCGAATCCGACCTTTCTGTCCTGGGCCTCATCCATGGCCAGAGTGAGTCCCACCGCAAATTGGAGGAGCAGCGCCTCATATTTCGCTTGGGTAGTTTACACCCCAGCGGTATGAACATTTGACTTCTCCAATTTCAGGTAGTCCTTGCTTTCTCCTTCCACTCCCCTCCCCAGCTCTCCCACAGCCTACTGTCTCCGCCTCTTCCTTTCTTCTTCCCGCCCCCCCCCACCCCCACATCAGTCTGAAGAAGGTTCTCAACCTGAAACGTCACCTATTCCTTCACTCCTTAGGTGCTGCCTCACCCGCTGAGTTTCTCCAGTATTTTTGTCTACCTTTTATTCTTAAGTATTTGTGGTCCATGTTTTTCACTTCCATAAATATCAAATGTCGCTCCCTCCACTCACACACGCTTGAACTACAGCTTTGGGAATTAATTTATAAAAATTGCTTTCCATTTTATTGTCAAGGCTTTAAAATCCAGTTTATAATTATTGAATTACAAATTAAGATGAATGCTTGGAAGAAAAGACATTTTCCAATCAGAAGTTCAATATGTTTACAGAGCCATTGTTTACCAATTTTATTTTATTTTAAATTGCAATTACCAAATCTGTTAAGGTTTCTAAGCATTAATTTGTAATTTAATGCATGATTTAATAACTATTTCTTTCTTCTCAATATCAAAACAAATCTGTATCGATGCATGTTTAAGCCAGTTATCAAATGAAGTGTTTCTAATAAATGAATATTTAAGTACTAGCAATTTTGCACGTGTTCGGTTTTGCCCTTTTATAAGTTGTGTATCGCAGTAAGTGTCCTTTTAAAACGTATTATAATCAAAATGATTTTATCAGATTGACTTCTCATTTAATCTTAAATCCTTTCGCATCAAGAACACTGCTATATGGGTTGGCGATTGGGGTGACCGTTTTGTTAGGAATAACAGTGTTGGGGTGCAGAACATCAGTAAAGTTAGCGTTAAAGTTAACTTTATAGCTGTTAGCGGTACGACTGCATCCTGTATGGCCTCCTGTAAATTAGTACATACAAGCGCAGAATATAGTTCTCAGCATTATAGTTCTTAAAGTCATACATCATGAAACACTGCAATGCATAAGTTCATAAGTGATAGGAGCAGAATTGGGCCATTCGGCCCTTCAAACCCGTCATTCGGCCATTCAACTCTGCCATTTAATCATGGCTGATCTATCTTTCCCTTTTAACCCCATTCTGCCTTCTCCCCATAACCCCTGACACCCATACTAATCAAGAATCTATCGATCTCTGCTTTATAAATATCCATTGACTTGGCCTCCACAGCCTTCTGTGGCAATGAATTCCACAGATTCACCACCATCTAAATAAATTCTTCCTCATCTCCTTCCTAAAGGAACGTCCTTTTGTTCTGAGGCTATAACCTCTGGTCTTAAACTCTCCTACTAGTGGAAACATCCTCTCCACATCCACTTTATCCAGGCCTCGTCCATGCTGACCAAGGTGCCCCATCTAAGCTAGTCCCCTTTGCCCGCATCTGTCCCATATCCCTCTAAAACTATCCTATCCATGTACCCATCCAAGTGTATTTTAAATGTTGTTATAGTACCTATCTCAATGACCTCCTTTGACAGTTTCTTTCATATATCTACCACTCTCTGAATGAAAAAGCTGCCCTCAAGTCCCTTTCATCTTTTGCCCTAAACATGTTCTCTGGTTCTTTATTCCCATATGTTATATCTTGCAGTAAGTGTTGTATCCTTTATCCTTGATCTGTGCACGGTGGACGGCTTGGTTGTCTTTTCTTTGACTGGATAGCACACAAGCAAAAACTTTTCACTGTACCTTGGTACATGTGACTAAACATAAACTAAACTAAACTAAAACTAAAATAATCTGTGCATTCAGTCCAACTATTTCTGCTTGTGATTTTATACACACAGCACAGTAGTTCCAATGACAAAGTCTCATGTCTGCGGTGGGGTAGAGGTGAATCGGAGAGTACACTAGCTTATGGAAGGACTGTTCATAACTGAGGGGAAGAAACTGTTCCAGAGTCTGGTGGTGCGCTCTTTCAAGTTTACACCAGCCTCTTCTTCGGCTCATTGACTCACTCGGAACTTGTTTTGTCAAAACAGGTCCATTCCAGTAGTCATGTTTCACACAAGACAGACTGACCTCTTTGTGATTTATCTAATCCTCCCAACACAGCCTTCCACTCCGTTCTCTCTTCTGGAGAAAGGGGGATGTGGGAGAGAAAGGGGAGGGAGAGGATGTGATATTGTTGAAGGTTGCATAAAATTGGAGAATTCATTGTTCATACTGTTGGGTATATTGAGCGAGTGACGTATTCCTTCAGTATTGGCATATTTCTATGCAGGCACAAGGAAGTGCTGATACTGGAATAATGAGCAAAATACACAAGGTGCTTGAGTAATTCAGCAGGTCAGGCAGCATCGTTGGAGAACATGGATAAGCGACGTTTCCGCTTCAGTGTGAAGAAAGGTCCTGACCCGAAACGTCACCTAACCATGTTCTCCAAAGATGCTGCCTGGCCTGCTGAATTACTCCAGCACTCTACGTCTTTGTTTTATTTTTGTTGTTGTAAACCAGCATCTGCACTTCCTTGTTTTGTTTAGTTTAGAGATACATTATGGAAACAGGGCCTTTGGCATGCTGACCTTTCGCTCATCCACTCCCTACACACAAGGGGACAATTATCCTACAAAACCACATGGTTTTGGGATGTGGCAGGAAACCGCGTTACCCGGAGGAAAGCCACGCGGTCACAGGGAGAACGTGCAAACTCCACACACATAGACCGCACCCGAGGTCAGGGTTGAACTCGGGTCTTCGGCAAGGTGAGGCAGCAGTTCTACCTGCTGCGCCACTCTCTGCACTGGAATACTGCGGGTGTACTGTGGAAACGGGATACTGTGTCAAGTATTCACAAGGTCGAGCTTTGGCTGTAAATTGTTCTCACATTTCCTCTTGCAGAAATAAAGATAAGTTACCTGCAGTCTGATTCAGGATCTTTTCATTCACAAACTGGGTGAGCGCAGAGGCAGGGATACTGTGGTGGAATGCAGGAAGGCTCTTAGACTTGTGACAGGAGCAAAGTCTTCCCCTATGATTTAAAACATATTGACTTCTACTGCGCAGAGGGTTGAAATGATAATATTGGAGTAATTCTTTGCCTTTTACGTAGATCAGCAAAAAAAATAATGATGCTGTCTTCGTTCCCAAGGGCCACTGTTTTATTATCAGTTGAAATCACTGCTAATTAGTGCATAGTTAAACAAAGATAAAGTCAAAAGCTTTAAGTGATCTTCAGTTTTGCTGCCTTACTGATTGCAATTGACTCTGCTTGTAGAAACCAGAGAAACTCTATTGGCTTCAGTCCAGCAGTTGCTACCTCAGTTATGGAAATGTCTGGCGCAAGCAACAGGCAAAAGAAATACTATCTTGAGAACTAAATGGGAGGCAGTTTCAAAATAAGTTTGTAAGTCATAGGAGCGTGCCATTTGGTCCATCAAGTCTAATACGCTATTCAATCATGGCTGATCGATCTTCCCCTCTTAGCCCCATTCCCCTGCCTTCTCCCCATAACCCTTGTCACCCTTATACTAATCAGGAAACTGTCAATCCACGCCTCACACGTTCTCCCTATGACCTTGTGGGTTTTCTCCGGTTTTCTCCCATATTCGAAGGTTTGTAGGTTAATTGGCCTCTGCATATTGTCTGTGATAATATGATACGATAGAACTTTGTTTATGCCAGGAGGGAGATTGATCTGCCAACAGTCATAAAACACAAGATACATGAAACATGAAATTAAAGTGGCGAGTGAAGGTTCAGGACTTGGGATGTGCAAAGATTGGGAGGGTGGTAGGGGGGGGTGGGGAGGGGGAAGCGGTGTCAGTCTACCCCATGACGGAAGGGGGAGGAGTTGTACAGTTTGATAGCCACGGGGAAAAAGGATCTCCTGTGGCGTTTTGTGCTGCATCTTGGTGGAACCAGTCTGTTGCTGAAGGTGCTCCTCAGGTTGACCAGTGTGTCATGGAGGGGGTGAGCGGTATTGTCCAAGATGCTCCGCAGTTTGAGGAGCATCCTCCTCTCCATGACCACCTCCCATGAATCCAACTCCGCCCTCAGGACGGAGTCTGCCTTCCTGATGAGCTTGTTAATTTTGGTGGCGTACGCGGCCTTCGCCCTGCTACCCAGCGCACGACAGCGAAGAAGATGGCCCTGGCCACTACAGAACATCTGCACCATCTTACTGCAGACGTTGAAAGAGCGGAGCCTCCTCAGAAAGCACAGATGTTTCCGTCCCATCTTGTACAAGGCTTCAGCGTTCCTGGACCAATCCAGTTTACTGTCCAGGTAAACTCCAAGGTACTTGTACTCCCTGGTAAACTGCACATCCACACCATTGATGGGGACAGGGGTGTTCCTCCTAAAGTCCACCACTAACTCATTAGTCTTGTCGGTGTTGAGCTGCAGGTGATTGAGCCCACACCACTCAGGATAGTGTCACCGAGTGCAGGATAAAACTATCTGCAGGATAGAACTAGCGTTTGGGGATCACTGGTCAGCACGGACTTGGTGGGCTGATGGGCCTGTTTCCACGCTGTATCTCTAAACGAAGCTAAAGCTTTGGAGAGGGTGCAGGACAGGTTTAGCAGAATGCTGATGCAAAGAACATCAGATGCTAGTTTACAACACAAGGCACAAAATGTTGGTGTAACTCAGCGGGTCAGGTAGCATCTCTGGAGAACATGGAGAAGTGACGTTTCGCCTCTGGACCATTCTTCAGACTGATTGCGGGGTGGGGCAGTGGGGGGGGGGGGTTGAAAGAAAGCTGGGAGAGAGAAGAGGTAGGACAAAGCCTGGCAGGTAATAGGTGAACACAGGCGCAGGGATTTTTTGGAAAAGGTCAGAGATTAAAACAGAATGTCCTAGTCAAAAGTCTGCGTCTTTATTCCTTGTACCACAATGCATAACTGTACACTTTGCTAAACAGTGTTCCATTTCCCACTCTCACAACCTGTCTAAGTCCTTCTGCAGACTCCCTCTTCCTCAACACTACCTACCCCTCCGCCTATCTTCACATCATCCTCAAACTTGGCAACAAAGCTATTAATTCCATCATCCAGATCATTTACGCAAAATCAGCCAGCAATAGACCATTGTGGGCTCCACCTGTCCTTGATCACCCTTGCTGGCCTCGACTTGTTCTTTTCATAACTTTCATTCTTTTGTTCTTTGTACCTCCTCATACCTCCAATTTCCCTCTCCCCTGACTCATTCTAATGAAGGGTCTCGACACGAAACGTCACCTGTTCCTTTTCTCCAGAGATGCTGCCTGGCCCGCTGAGTTACTCCAGTATTTCTGTCTATCTTTGGTTCAAACCAGCAGTTCCTTCCTACACATTAACACATATCTATCTGCTTATCTTCGATAGTTTCTATTATCTTTGGGCTGTTTCCTTGCATTTATTATCCCAAATTAATTAGTCTTTGTATCATCTGACAACTTAATTTCGTTGGTAATACTTAATTAATCAAAATTCTGATTGATGGGGATTTTTTTTGTTCTTTTATCATACTAATTAGATTCCTCCATTCGAGTTGTGTCTTCATTGTGCTAGATCATTGGTGATTCAGATGAAACTCTGCTATTGTATTTCTACCATTGTTCACTGCGTACCTTTAAAAAAAAAATTCTAACATTGCGCACACACAAGCAAAAGGACGTTTAGAGTTCAAAGGGGGGAGGACTTGTGGTGTGTTGGACTATAATTCAGTGCAGAAAATGCTGTGATTCATAAAAATGCACTGAAGGCTCATTGTTTATTGCGTGATGTGTCAGCATATGCTAATCGCAGGGGAGTCGCGCATGATTTATTCAGTGTTTAGGGTGGGCAGGCTATTTTAGACAACTTGTAAGACACTTTCTTCTCGTCCACATCTGTGCTTTTGAACAAAGTGTTTCTCTTGCAGGTTTATATTTAAACAAACGCACGTGCTCATTTTTCTAAAAACAATTTTAGGTAACCTCTAACTAACCACCTCCAGCTGCACCTCAGGCTGCCTCGGCAAGGCCACCAGCATAATCAAGGACCAGTCCAAGGATCCTATGGCTATAGGATCTTTGAACCAGTCTCACCCCGGTCACTCCCTCTTCTCCCCTCACCCATCAGGCAAGAGGTACAGAAGTTTGAAAGTGCACACCTCCAGATTCAGGGACAGTTTCTTCCCAGATGTGACCAGGTAACTGAAACGTCCTCTCACCAACTCAACTCGGTGTCTGACCCCCACCGTCTACCTCCATGGAGACCTCTGAATAATCTTTAATCAGATTTGATCTGACTTCAATGTTATATTTTGCATTAAAAGTTGTCCCCTTTATCCTTTATCTGTGCAGTGTCGACAAATTGAATATAATCATGTATAGTCTGTTCTATGACTGGGTAGCACGCAAACAAAAGCTTTTCACTGTACCTCGGTACACGTCACAATAATAAACCACACCAAAACACTCCGTTACCCGCACCTTTCCTTCCCCCCCCCCCCCCCCCCCCCTCCCCTGTGCCTCACTTGAATTCTCATCTATTTTTCCCCTACCCCATGCTGCATTCCTCTTCCTGGCTTCACAATTTGCAACTTTTCAATCCTTTTGTCTCACACCTTCGCCGTTTATCTCTGGCCTGTGTTCAAACATCTGCCTATCAAACACCCCCTCGCCTGTATTCATTCACCTATTACCTGCCACTCTTTGTCCTGCCCCTTGCCTCTTCCAACTTTCTTCTCCTTGACCCCAAAGATCCTATAGCGAGCAGGATGGTGCACTCGACGAAAAAGACGTAGTAGGGTCATGGGTAGGTTCATGGGTAATCTTCGGCCCCATTTCCGTAACCGGCTTCTGTCTCCGCCATCTTTGTCCGCCATAGCGGAGCAAAGATAGTAGTGCGGAGACGGAAGCCGTTTACAGAAACATCCTCGTAAAAATCAAAAATCTTTGGTAAAAATCTTTGCCTCATTTTCTCTCTGCCTCTCTGCCCCTTTAAAGAGACTCACTGACGGGGGGAAAGAGGGCGGGCATGAGCTCTGAAGCTGAGAACAGACGGCCCTTCGGTTTCTTCCCCTATCACGCTCGCAGCCCGGCTCCCAAACTCCGGACCGGTCTGCTCTTTTTGCGGAAAAAATAAACAACTAATTTTGAAAAGGCACAGCAGGAGACAGAAAGAGGGAAGCGTGGATTGGAAAGGTCCCCCCTTTTACACTGGCATGTGGGCACAGCCTCTTTGCCCTCAGTGCCCCCTCCACTCTTGCACGGTCCGATCCCAATCCTGGGGCTTTGAATCCAAAACATTAAAAAAGAAAATTAACAGAATTATAATTTATTAACATATTAATCATCAACAAAAAGTAACAGAATTATGAATCATGAATCTAACACTATATCACATACACAAACTGTTCCCCCGCAACGCTGATTACACTGCGAGAGTGATATACAAAGTCGGGTTGGGTCGGGATTACTGAAATGGCCGACGAAAAGGCTGACGTTCCGCTCCGTTGCGTACTACACGTCAGCCCATTCGTTTTAGCAGGAGTGCACTATCTTGCTTGCTATAGGATCTTTGCTTGACCCTGCAATCAGTCTGAGGAAGGGTCCCGACTCGAAACGTCACCTGAACATGTTCTCCATCAATGTTTGTGACCCGCTGTTACACCAGCATTTTGTGTCCTTTTATTAAATTCCTTTTTATCTCCCTCTGCTCCCCTTCTCCCCTCCCCCCGCTCCATCCTTTAATGGTTGGTGCACCAACAACCATGATTTGCATTTATATTACACCTTTAAAGTAGAAATCTATAAGCTAAGCTAAGGCAGTCTTCTAGGCTTGTTACTGCAAATGCAGCAACATAAAACATCTGGCTGAGGGCTGGCTGCGTTTAAAATGGCTAGCATAACAAGTCACTGAAGTGTGGAGTCATTATGCATGCAAACTACTTCAGATATTTGTTATAATCTGGTGCAAAATAAATGCAACGCGTCATGATTGAAAGATACAGTGTGGAAACAGGCCCTTCGGCCCACCGAGTCCACGCCGTTCATCGATCACCCGTTTACACTAGTTTAGTTTAGTTTAGGTTAGAGATACAGCTTGGAAACAGGCCCGTCGGCCCACCGAGTCCACATCATCGACCATCGATCACCCATTCACTCTAGTTCTATGTTATTTCACCTCATCCACTCCCTACGCAAGGGGCCAAACCCGCCCGTCTCTGGGATATGGGAGGAAACTGGAGCACTCGGAGGAAACCTATGTGGTCACAGTGAGAAAGTGCAAACTCCACTCACAGACAGCACCCGAGGTCAGGATTGAACCCTGGTCTCTGGCGCTGTGAGGCTCTACCAACTACGGCATTGTGTCGACATTCCTGTTTACAAGTAGATAACCTATTCTACCTTTCATGAAATAAACACTCTAATTAATTTTAACTTTACCCTTGGCTGTAGCAGTCAGTAATATTGAGAGATAATTGACATACCCGTCTACATCTGTAATCTATGCTCATCAGGGACTGTTACAATACAGCAATATTTCAGAAATTCCTACTAGTTATTCCACAGTTCTCACTTCCAGTCTTATTAACACATTTGGAGGTTGTTCGACAAGGTTGATTTCAGGAATTCTTTGGAGATATTGAATAATATGCGAGTAGTCTTTATCAAACCATTGGGAGTATCAAAAAAGGAGTAACTCTGCGGGTCAGGCAGCATCTCTGGAGAACATGCATTAGACGATGTTTCGGGTCGGGATCCTTCATCAGAAAAAGGGTTTCAACCCGAAATGTCACCTATCCTTGTTCTCCATTGATGCTGCCCGAGACAATGAGTTACTCCAGCATTTTATGTCCTCTTCGGCAAACCAGCATCTGCAGTTCTTTGTTTCTACATGTGAGTACCGAGTGTCGTTTTATACCTTGAGAGGACTGGAGCCAGCTTATGGGAATGAGTATTATTATTTATGCAATACAATGTTCTGCACAGGCTTCAAAGAAATGTTAACATATTTATTTTTGGTTAATATATCATTAATTTTCTTGCTGACATAAAGGTCTTTGGCTTGAGTCTTTCTCCAAACAAGGTTGTTTTATTGATCTCACTGATGAAAGTCTAGTAGTGTGTGTCTCCAAAGATAGCAATGTGACAATTGTAGATTGACCCAAAAAAATGGATCGAGTCTGAGACTTCCTGGCGATGTTCCCTTCCGCACCAGTTTACTGGAAATACTTCACTGTATCTTCCCCTTTGCTCTATCTAGTGTACTTGAGTTTGAACTGATTATATCTATGTTAGGTATTTCTCATTTTAAGCCATTAGACTTTTGAGATATTGTGAGGAAACAGGCCCTTCGGCCCACCGATTCCACACCGACCAGTGATCACCCCGTACGCTAGCGCTATTCTACACACTAGGGGCACATTACAGTTTTTTTATACATGTCAATTAACTTACAAACCTGCACGTCTTTGGAGTGTGGGAGGAAACCGGAACACCCGGAGAAAACCCACGAGGTCACAGTGGAGAACGTACAAACTCCGTACAGACAGCACCGTTGTTAGGATCAAACTTGGGTCTCCTGCGCTGTAATGCAGCAACGCTACTGCTGCGCCAGTGTGCTGCCCTATGTGCATAGCGTGCTAAACAATGCTTTTCACTGTACCTCGGTACAAGTGGTAATAATAAACCTAAACCTAAACCTAAAACCTAAGCCTCATGTATGAGCTTTTTTGACGATACATCTATAGCTTACATTGGCGCAGTGATAGAGTTGCAGCCTGTGCAGCGCCAGATATCCGTGTTCGATCCTGACTACAGATACTGTCTGTACAGAGTTTGTACGTTCTCCCTGTAACCGTGTGGGTTTTCAACAGGTGCTCCAGTTTTCTCCAACAGTCCAAAGACATACAGGTTTGTAGGTTAATTGGCTTCATGGGGCTTTCCTTTGTGCAAATAGCTGCAACCTTCTTGCACGTGGTGATCAAGGCGACGCTTCAGTGATGGACTGACACATCCTTTAGGTTATCTTGAGTTTATTAAATATTCTGCTGAAATGAAATTTAGTTTTGGGATTCAGCATGGAAACAGGCCCTTCAGCCCACCGAGTCCGCACCAACCATCGATCAACCGTTCACACTAAGGCCAATTAACGTAAATCCCACATGTCTTTGGGACGGGGAAGGAAACCGGAGCACCTGGAGGAAACGCACGTGGTCACAGGGAGAACGTGCAAACTCCGTACACAGACAACAGCCGAGGTTAGTATCAAACCCGGGTCTCTGGCGCCATGTGACAGCGGCTCCACCAGCTGCACCAGTATGATGCCCAAATGTTTTGCGTGTTATTTTTCAAGCTACTGGGAACCACTCGTGTTCCCAGTAACATGCATGCTGACTGTGTGGAGGTGAGGGTGATGCATTATGTTTAGCTTTGAACACGCTAACCCAAGTGGTGGTGGTTCCAATGTAGAAACGATGAACGGCCAATACTGATTAATAAAAAAAAGCACACAAAGTGCTGGAGGAACTCAGTGGGTCAGGCAGCATCTCTGGAGAACATGGATAGCCAACATTTCGGGTCAGGACCCTTCTTCAGGCTGTCCTTCGGTGGTGGTTCCATGTTCCGCCTAATCTTCGCTTGAGAAAAGCACTGAGCATAAACCAAACACTTTAACCCTTGGAGGCACTGGAAGAACATTGAGGGGATCAATCACCATGAGACACTTAAGGGCCTGTCCCACTTACGTGTCCTTTGGTCGCAAATTACGGGACCTCGTGGTCGCGTTGAGGCGCACAGGCATGGTATCGCCGCGCGGGGCCGGTCCCACTTAGAAGCGCGGAGGGGTATGTAGTTGTGCGCGACATCGTGCGGGGCTCCGAAATTTCCGTAGTGAACGAAATCTTCGCGCGCCAACGGCCTGTCGCGGAACTGACGGCCAAAGTGGGACAGGCCCAAGACCCTGGCGCGACGCAACGTCTCACCTTCAACAGTAGCAGAAGCAGGCAAACGATCGCCGAACTCGGCCTGGGGCTCACGGCCATTGCGGTCCGGATCCGCCCCCACTTCTACTCCCAGAGCGGGGCCAAGAAAATTGAAGATAGACACAAAATGCAGGAGTAACTCAGCGGGACAGGCAGCATCTCTGGAGAGAAGAAATGGGTGATGTTTCGGGTCACGACCCTTCTTTTCAGACTGAAGAAGAGTCTCGACACGAAACGTCACCCATTGCTTCTCTCCAGAGATGCTGCCGGTCCCGCTGAGTTACTCCAGCTTTGTGTCCATCTTCAAATGACATCACATGCTCCAGACGGCTGTGCGTAGGCGTGTAATCGCGCCCGACCTTCGTGGAACCGTCGGGGCTCAACGCGACCACGGGGTCGCGTAATTTGCGTGCCAAGGACACGTAAGTGGGACAGGCCCTTTACACAGACTGACCGGCAGGTCTCAGATCACCAACAAAGCCATCTCATTCACACCTTTGCCTGTGATCCTGTGTTTGTACCAGTTGAAGTAGCAAGGACTTGTTCAAGAAAGAACTTCATTGGAAGAGCTGCAACAGCACAGGACTTTTAATTTTCATTTACCATTTGTGGACAAAGCGCTGAGTCATACTTCACACTTAATCATTCAGTGGAGACTACGACTCATCTGAATGCTTTTGTCTATGTGTGCTATTGGACAAATGTTAAAACTTGTACGCTGTTGAACGCAAGTTTCATTTGCCGTAGATAATGAGTCATAGAGTCATGCAGCGTGGAAACAGGCCCTTTGGCCCAACTTGCCCACACCGACCAACATGTCCCATATATGGCGACAGATGGCACAATGGGCTAAGTGTTCGGCTGGCAACTGGAAGGTAGCTGGTTCGAATCCCGCTTAGAGTGCATACTGTCGTTGTGTCCTTGGGCAAGACACTTCACCCACCTTTGCCTGTGTGTGTCCTTAGGCAAGACATTTCACCCATCTTTGCCTGTGTGTGTGAATGTAATTATGTGAAGCACTTTGGGGTCAATGCAAGTTGACTAAAAATGTGCTATATAAATAAAGAAATTTTAATTTAATATACACTAGCTGACCTGCCAGCGTTTGGCCCAAATCGCTCTAAACCTATCCTATCCATGCACCTGTCTTAATGTTTGTTAAACGTTGCAAAAATATCTGCCCCAACTACCTCCTCTGGCAGCTTGTTCAATTCATCCACCACCATTGTGTAAAATAGTTACCCCTCAGGTTCCTATTAAATCTTCCCCCCCCCCTCACCTTAAACCTATGTCCTCTAGTTCTCGAATCCCCGACTCTGGGAAAGAGACTTTGCGTGCACTAGCTGGTGGGCGAAAGGGCCTGTTTCCGTGCTGTATCTCTAGAGTCTAAAGTAAAGTCTAAAAGGAATTGAATTCGTAATGATACATTTGAGTCCTCGGGATATTTTGAAGCATTTTCATAGCAATTGAACTTAAATCATCGTAGCAAAATAAATTACGCTATGACCAATCTCTGCACTGCCAAGCTTCACAAATATTGATGTGATGACAAGATAATCAGTCTGTAGAAGGGTCCTGACCCGAAACGTCGCCTATCCGTGTTCCCCAGAGATGCTGCCTGACCTGCTGAGTTACTCCAGCACTTTGTGTCTTAATCTGAACCATCTGTTGGCTGGTTGGGTGCTAAATAAGGTTAGGGCATTGGGATTAACCTTGCTGTTTGATTTCCGAAATGCTTCTTGGATCTTTTATGTTGTTCTGAGAGGATAGACAAGGCTCAGTTTAATATCGCATCCAGAAGCTGGCGTCCAAAATGGTTTAGTTTAGAGATACGGCGCGGAAATAGGCTTTTCTGTCGACCAAATCTGTGTCAACCCGTACACTAGCACTATCCTGCACACACAAGGGACAATTTGCAATTTTAAAGCCAATTAACCTACAAACCTGCACGTCTTTGGAGTGTGGGAGGAAAGTGGATCACCCAGAGAAAACCCACGCGGTCACAGGGAGAACGTACAAACTCCATAAAGACAGCACCCGTAGTCAGGATCGAATCCGGATCTCTGTCAATGTGAGGCAGCAACTCCACCACTGCGCCACTGTGCCACCCAAGTCTCGAGTCAAGATAGTCAAGAGTTGTTAATTGTCATATGTACCGACAACAAAACAATTAAATTCTTACTTCCAGCAGCATAACAGGGCTGTCAACACAATATACACATAGATAATATATAACAAACACAAATTCAATAAATGATTAGCCCCATTACTCTTGCAAAAGCTACAAAACCCTCGTTATTGCAGACCTCTTTATAATGGATTTCAGTTATAGAGCACGGACCTACCGACCTTCACCGCCAGGTTGGGCTGCTGACACCATCCCCGGCCCACACCGCCTAACCGGCCACTTCCATGCTGGACACCCTGCTGCCACCACTGGCCCAACGCAACTTCCTCGGCCACTTCCAGACCGTGCCTGCAGCCGCCACTGCTGACCCTTACCTGCAGTCCGGCCGCCCGTGGGCCACGACCACTGACTCCGCCGATCCTCGCCTCTTCACCGGCCACCAGCAGGCTAGAGCCGTCAACTCACCTGGATTCCAGGCCCAGTTCCAGAACAGGAGTCTGAAGATTGGTCCCGACCCGAAACATCACCCGTCCATGTTCTCCAGAGATGCTGCCTAAGCTTTTGAGTTTCTCCAGCACTTAGTGTCCATTTGTGTAGTAGCCAACATCTGCAGTTCTTTGTTCCTACGATTTGTAATCTCTTACTCAGTTATAGCAGACAGTTGGCAATATGGACACTATTCCCCCTCCTCCATGGTCCGCTTTAACCAGGGTTTACAGTATCAGTGCATTTGAACTGCATTGTGATTCAATGATTCAATACTTTATTGTTGCATATACCTAGGTACAGAGAAATGCTTTGTTTTGCTTATAACCCGGTAAAATCATAAAGCAAACCTTTATGGTCTACTTTAGGCAGTACACAAGTGTCACCATGTTTTTGGAACCGACAAAGTACAAAAGTTCACAGGACAGTCGTATCTTCCCTCCCTATCTCCCTATCTTCTGCCTGCCGCCGCACTTGACCTAAACCTTTGTGCTCCTGCCACTGAAGTTGGAATCAGAGCCAAGTCTTCTGACTCAGTGTCAAGAATGACTACACAGCAAATTACTGAAACTTCTGAAGAAAATAAGGCACCTCTCCCCTCAAGCCTGCCCCAGTTCAGTGTGATCGCTGATATTATAAGGCAGATCTCCAAGTCATTTCTGTGCCAGTTCCCATAACCCATGGAGAAGTTGGGCTGAAGGGCCTGTTTCTGTGCTGTACCTATGACGTTCTTATGGAAGACAATGGGCAGTAACTCAACTCTGTCTCTGTTTCTCACTTAACGATAGAGGAATCTTAACTGATGCAGGAAGCGAGCTTGATTTGTCCTCCAATGGTCAGAGAAATGAACGGTATCATGTTTTGTACAGTAAAGCTTTTGTACATCCTTTAGCTGACTCTGCATTACCAAGCAAGAACATTTACTGAAATGAAGAATTTTAAATGAAAATCCAAACATGGGGATGTAATTACAGATGTTTGTGGAAGTTGCATTAAAATTATCCACCATATAAAATTCAAGAATGGTAAATGTACGCGGGCTTGTTAAGCAAACAAGGTCACATGAACATGAATTTCCGTATTAAACACAGCAAAAGACCTGCGTGGGAAGGAACTGCAGATGCTGGTTTACACTGAAGATAGACACAAAGTGCTGGAGTAACTTAGCAGGTCAGGCAGCATCTTCTTCAGACTGAGAGTCAGGGGAATGGGAAACTAGAGGTATGGGAACGTTCAGAACAAATTGGAGCCAGCACCGATGACCAAAGAAAGGTGGAGCCCACAATGGTCCATTGTTGGCTGTGGAAGAGGTGATAACGAAGGGATACGAACAGTGGAACTAGCAGGATGACTAGGGTGGGGGAGGGCAGAGAGAGAGGGAAAGCAGGGGTTAATTCCATGACCTTCTGGGTTGCCCTAAACTCTGCAAACCTTCACGTGTAAAGAAGGTCAAATGCAGACTTCAATGACAAGGGTATTTAGGTCCCTCCATGATAAAATGAGTCCCAAAAGCACACTCCAAGCCTCCAAGCTTAATTAATCAATTGATCAGTTGATCGATCAATCAACCGATCATCGAATCAATTAAGCAATCAATCAACCCTCTCCTTTAAAAAAAAAAGTAGAAATAGGGAATTGCAGATGCTGGTTCATGCACAGAAAGTGCAAGAGTAACTCAGTGGGTCCGGCAGCATCTCTGGAGAATATGGATAGGTACGTTCTGTGTAGAAGCAAAGAACTGCAGATGCTGGTTAATGTACAAAAGGATATAAATTGCTGGAGTAACTTAACAGGTCAAAATGTCGAAGCAAAGATCCACAGATGCTGGGTATGTTCTACCTTCATATTTCATTTCCTGCCTGTGCTTTCAGTAGACAGTAACCTTCCCAAAACCCCTCAGTTATTCTGTGTGTGCACACAACTCTGGGCAGACATATCAATAATGTACAGAGGGACTACGACATGTACAGAGGCACTCGCCTGTGTAAGCGGGTGGACTGAAAAACACTGCCATTGTTTTGAGGAAGAGCAGGAAATGTTTGCGTTTGGTGCTGCAGCATGGAAACAGGCCCTTCAGCCCACTGGGTTCATGCTGATCATTGATCACCTTTTCACTAGTTTTATGTTATCCCACTTTTCCCACCTACCAGGGGCATAAATTTAAGGTGAATGGGAAGAGATTTAAAAGGAACCTGGAGGGTAGTCCATATTTGGAATGAGCTGCCAGAGGAAGCTATAGGTGCAGATATAATTATAGTTTCCATGCCATGCCATTCCATTCCATAAGTAGAAAAAAACAGCCAATTTCTGGAAAATCTGCAATCTGGCACCAACTGAGTCCTGAATGTAAGATAAACACAAAGCGCTGGAGTAACTCAGTGGGTCAGGCAGCATCTCTGGAGAAAAAGGATGGATGATGTTTTGGGCTGGGACCCTATATCAGACACGCTTTTGTTGTAAGTGTGCCAGATTATTTGCCTTTCACTGTTTATGCTGTACAAATGTAGGTTGTCTGTGGATGATGGTTGCTTCTGCTTCTTTCTCAATGTGCAAGCACAGATAGCCACTAAGTAACAATGAGGCGTTATGGAACATTGCAGCACAGGAAGGGGCCCTTCAGCCCACATTGCCCATGCTGAACATGACGGCAAATTAAACTAACCTCCACATGATCCATACCCCTCCGTTCCCTGCTTATCCATGTGTCTATTTAAAATCTTCTTTAATGCCACTATTGTATCTACCTACACAACCACCGAGGCTTAGTCAGTAGCTGCTGCCTCAGTGCCAGAGACCTTGGGTGCTGCGTGCGTGCGTGGTTTGCACGTTCTCCCCATTCTCCCCGAGACCACGTGAGTTTCCTCCGGCAGCTCTGGTTTCCTCCCGCATCCCAAAGCTGTGTGGGTTTGTAGGTTAATTGGCCCTCTGTAGAATTGCCCCCTCGTGTGTAGGGAATGGATGAGAAAGTGGGATAAAGTAGAACTACTGTGAGTGGGTAATCTATGGTAGGTGTGGGCTGAAGAAGGGCTTGTTTCCATGCAGTATCTTGAAACTAAATCTAAATTAACCTAAGTGAACAGTGACATTTTGTGTCGAGATCCTTCACCTAGATCTTCAACACATTGTTGTATCTGCCTCTACCACCGCCCCTGGCAGTGCGTTCCAGTTACCCGCCACCCTCTGTGTAAAACAACTTGCCCCATACCTTTGATTTAAGTTTTCTCCTCTCACCTTCCAGCCGTGCCCTCTAGCTCCAACAAATGATTTCTCTTTTGTTTCCCCCCCACTATTCCCTTCATACCATTTGTAGCTCCTTTGCCTCACTGGTTAGGTTCAACTGATTTCCCAGGAGTTCAGACTGAGATTTGTAAGGTTTTGTTCAAAAGAGGGGGGGTAAATTTACCAGCTAAAGTATGTGTGTGAATCATGGTTTATCTGCACTTGTGGTGCAAGCGTCTTTGTGCAGCTGGCATTTCAGATGTTTCCAGCTCCATGCTCCCAGTGTTTTCATGGATGGGTTTTTTTGTGATTTATAAAAAGGGTTTGCCATCTCTTAAAACTCACTAATCTAGGGATGAGGGGAGAGGGGGGGGGGGGGGGGGGGGGGGGGGGGGATTTGCACTTCATTTACTGTACCCCAAATTGTATTTAAGCTTCAGAAGAATAATGTATGTGACTAATGTACATTTGATTCGGAATTATTTATTTCTGAGCAGCTCTCATTTCACGCCTCACTGACTGAATGTGATATTAGTGTAAAATTTTAGCGCTCGCTGCCTCATAATCAGTCGAAGTTCACGCAATGAAGCATGAAGCTGTAAAACTTTATGTGAAATGAATGGCAACATGACTGGTGTGCAAATGAAGATAAACTTCTGTATCTAAAAAACATACAGGTACTTAAGAGCGGCAGAATACTTGAGGTTTCTTTTATCATTAGCCAGTCCTTTTGTAACTTGGTTCAGTGGTGCAATTTTTATCTTCGTGTAGCGTTCATGTCATAGGAGCAGAATTAGGCCATTTGGCCCATTAAGTCTACTCCGCCATTCAATTATGGTTGATCTATCTTTCCCCTTCAATCCCATTCTCCTGCCTTCTTCCCATAATCCTTGTCTGTGGATTCTCTGCCTCGGAGGGCGGTGGAGGCACGTTCTCTGGATGCTTTCAAGATAGAGCTAGATAGGGCTCTTAAAGATAGCGGAGTCGGGGGATATGGGGAGAAGGCAGGAACGGGGTACTGATTGGAGATGATCAGCCATGATCACATTGAATGGCTCGAAGGGCCGAATGGCCTACTCCTGCACCTATTGTCCAGAATCTCTCATTTTCTGCTTTAAAAATACCCAATGACTTGTCTTCAACAGCCACCTGTGGCAATGAATTCCACAGATTTATCGCACTCTGGCTAAAGAAATTCCTCCTCACCTCCGTTCTAAAAGTACGTCCTTTTATCCTGAGGCTGTGCCCTCTGGTCCTTAACTCTCCCACTAGTGGAAACATTTTCTCCACATTCACTCTATCTAGACAATTTACTATTTGGTAAGTTTCAATGAAGTGTCCTCTCGTCCTTCTCAACTCCAGCGACTAAAGGCTCAGCACCGTCAAATACGTGTTTGAACTCTGAATCCAGGTCCCTTAGGACAAAAGGTAGACAATCTCCAGTGCAAGAATGAGGGAGCTGTGGCACAGATGGAGGTGTTATCTTCCAGATGATTAGTAAATCAATTCCTTGCAAAATCCTGGCCAATATTTCATTCTCAACTAATACCACAAACGACTGAGACACAAAGAACTGCAGCTGCTGGTTCACGAAAAAAAAATTGCTGGAGTAACTCAACGGGTCAGTCAGCATCTCTGGAGAACATGATAGGTGACTTTTCGGGTTTGGGACTGATTGTTCAGTTTAGTTTCCTTCTTCTGACTGATTCTTTAGTTTATAATAGTCACGTGTATGGAGGTACAGTGAAAAGCTTTATTTGCATGCTATCCAGTCAAAGAAAAGACTATACCTGATTACAATCAAGCCATTCACAGTGCACAGGATAAAGGATAACGGATCCAACACTTAGTGCACGATATAATATTGAAATCCGATAAGCGAGGAGGGGCAGGATATAGGTGTGGGGGGAGGGTTGATAGTCAGATGGTTGGACAAAGGCTAAGAGATGAAGAGACAAAATGTATGATATTAGGATTGAAGAGGTGTGAACTTTAGATTGCCCTCTCCTCTCTTCCAACTTTCTTCCCCCCCCCCCCCCCCACCTACATTCAGTCAAAAGAAATGGTCCCGACCCGAAACGCTGCCTATCCCTGTTCTCCAAAGATGCTGCCTGACCTGCTGAGTTACTCCAGCACTTTGTGTTTATGGATCGACAACATCTTTCCCTGTGGCCACATTGGGTGCAGTCTCTTTCTAGGTGTGGCTACAAAGATCACAGGGTACATTTGTAAGAATGTTTAGCTCATCCAACGCAGTCTTACCTCAACATTCATTTGTTTATTAGCTCGTAGAGTGTGGAAACAGGCCATTCGGCCCAACACGCCCATACCGACCAACATACCCCATCTACACTAGTCCCACCTGCCTACGTTTGACCCATATCCCACTAAACCTGCCCTATCCATATACCTGTCTGAATGTTTCTTAAACGTTGCAATAGTACCTGATGCCATGATTACCTTAACTAAATATCCATTCTAAATGTTAATCACTCTTTCTATTAAGAAATATCTGAAATTGGTCGTGAAGTTTATTATTCGATGGAGTCTATGTAATCTTTTCCTATTTCCACAGTTTGATTTGGTACAGTTTTTTAATTAACTAATCCCCAGTCTACTAATTATCCAGTTTTCCATCGTGAAAAGGTCAAATTTACAAAACTACAGCTCCATGACTGGGCATTGTCCATGCCTAGAATTGGAGGGATTACCGAAGGGCCAGAAAATGATACAATATTGGACAAGTTAACTGGAGTTAACGAGTTATTAGGATGCGGTACAGTGGCGTAGGGGTAGAGTTGCTGCCTAGGGGCAGAGACTCGGGTTCGTTCTTGATTAAGGATGTTGTCTGATAGATATAACTTATTGCCACACAACCAGGGTTGGTGGAAATTTGGGTTGTCAGCAGCAGTACAATAATAAAGAACACACAATAAAACTGTAACACAAACATCCACCACAGCATTCATCACTGTGGTGGAAGGCACAAAAATTTGGCCAGTCCTCCTCCATTTCCCCCCCGTGTACAGGACCAGAGTCCAGTCAGTCCAGGATCGGCTCTTCCTCACCGGAGACCGCGGCTTTAGATTGTTGTAGGCCGCAGGCCGGCGGTCGAGATTTAAAGTCCCCGCCGCAGCCAGAAGCACCGTAGACTGCAGGGCCGGCGGTCGAAGCTCCCCTCCAGGGGTGATGGTAAGTCCATGCCGGCCCCGCGGTAGAAGTTGGCCGTGGGCCGGCAATGATGGCTTCTTCTTCCCCCGGGTCCCCCACGAGGGATGCCGGGCTGTAGACGCCGCGCCAGCTGGAGCTCTGCAGACCGCGGCTTCAGGCTGCGACTTCAGGCTGCCGGCTGCCCCGGAGCGCTCCCCTCCAGCGAGCCCCAGCGAGGGTCGCCCGCTCCACGCCGAGAGTCCACGCTGCGCCCGCTGCTGAATCCCCGGGCGTGTCTCCGGGAAAGGCCGCGTCGATCCTTGATGTTAGGCCACGGGGGAGGCGACCTGGAAAAAGTCGCCTCTCCATGGAGGAGGCGACCGAAGCGGTTTCCCCCTTACCCCCCCCACACCACCCCCCACACAGAGCACACGAAGAAACACAAAAATACACACTTTAAAACATACTAAATAATTTTTTTAAAAACCTGGAAAAACTGACGCGCTGCTGACATAGCTGCACACAGAGGAGCGCCCCCCCTCTGTATGGAATTTGTACGTTCTCCCTGTGACCGTGTGGATTTTCTCCTGGTGCTTTGATTTCCTCCCACACTCCAAAGACGTACAGGTTTGTAGGTTAATTTAGCTTCGGTAAAAATTGTAAATTGTCCCCCAGTGTGTAGAATGGTACTACTGTACAGAGATTGCTGGTTGGTGCTGACTCGAAGGGCTTGTTTCCGTGCTGTATCTCTAAACTAAGCTTAACTGACCTTGGCTAAAGGAATACTCTGGATGTTTTTGCTCAGTCTCTGGCACTGCTTGATTAGCCCAGCTCTTCTCCCCCCTCCCTCTCTCTTTTCTGTGCTTTGCCCCCCCACCACCCCCACTCATTTCCCCCATGATCCCACCTTCCCACATTCCAAAGACCTGCAGATTTGTAGATAAATTGGCTTCTGTAAATTATCCCTAGTGTGTAGGATAGAACTAGTCTAGTGCATGGGTGATCGCTGGTTGGCGTGGGCCGAAGGGCCTGTTTCCACACTGTATCTCTAAACTTAAAACACATTTTCTTGTAGTAACCATGTCTTGCTTCATGACTGACTAAATAAGATTATACTGTAAATGTAAATTTAACAGATTCTTCTGACTTAAGGACGTCAGCACCGTTTCTCCGCTATTATTAAGGGCATAAATCCATCAGCCGCACAATTTGTATTTGATTGAGGATGGGCCAGTGAGGGAAAACAATGGGAAAATAGGGATGTATTATTATATGTAGCGCCCAATGATTATTCTCCAGAGATTGCACGATATTCAATCGATTGTTGTGCATTTCTGCTTATTGTATTCCTTCAAATCCAATCTACTTCTTGAGCTATAAGGAAATTGACAGTCTGAAATGATAACTAAATGATAAAATGATAAGATTCAGGAAAAATAAACGAGGCAATGGGCTTCAACATGGTGGCGCGGTAAAAGGAAATGAAGGGCAGGTGTGGCAATGCAAGGGCTCTTTAAGTGTAGCGTTGAGCTGCTGTTTAAATGTCAGTTATTTGATTGTGACTTTGCTCGGGGGGATAAGCCAGAATAAAATGAGGTTTTGGGTAAAACGGCGTAAAAAAAAAACCCCGTGGAATTCCTGAGAGCATGAATCTCTCCAGCCTTTGGAGACTAGCTGAGGAATATTTTAAGCTAAATGAATTGATCGCAGTACGGTGAAGAACTGCTCTGTTTGCTCGTATTCATCTTCTGAAGTAATTTTCAGGATTAGGAATTTGCATAAAATCGCATCTGCTAAGGTTAGTTGGTAGAATTTTCATTTTGTTGTCTTTGCTGCTTAGGGAATTACAGATTTTTAAACTCCTCTTACACACACTCAAGGTCTGGTTTTGTTAGCCTTTTCAAAGCATCAACCACCTTTTCATTTTCTGTGGGGGGTTTCGGATCAGTGAGAATTTAAATTATTTTCTTTGCTCATATTTACCTTCAAATTTCTACATGTGTTCACCTTGAAAATTTCCGATTTTTCTTTTTAAAGGTCACCGTCTATTAGATGCCGCTTTGCAATTTAAAATGGGAAAGTTTAATTGAACAAAAAAATAAGAATTGCTCATTCATGCTTTAGTCCCGAGCCTTGGACAGGTGTTCACAGCTAAGGATGCCTAATGAAGCATCACACTGGTAAATTAAACTCAACATTAGATCTTCCCAGTACTTTGACTTAACCAATCTTCTCTTTAAAAAAAAACAAAAAAACTCTGCTGATATTCTTGCTTTCCAGGTTTGGTCCTATTTGACTGCATCTCTTCAGTATATCATCTGCACCCAAGATGGATGCAAATGAATCTCTCGGCTGTTCCTTGCTGTATAGGCACCTTTTTGCTTTTGTTGGACAAGTAACTAATTAATTATGGATTTTGCACGCAAACCTAAAACGTCAACAAAATTGGAAACGCTAATAAATCTGTTGTTCTCAAGAAGCGGGGATGTGCTGCCCAAGGGAAAGGTTTAGGTTTTATTATCGTCACGTGTACGGAGGTAAAGTGACAAGCTTTGTTTTTCACATTATCCAAATAAGGGGCGGCACAGTGGCTCAGCAATACAGTTGCTGCCTTACAGCGCCAGAGACCTGGGTTACATCCTGATTACGGGTACTGCCTGTATGGAGTTTGTACATTCTCCCTGTGATCGCGTGGGTTTTCTCCGGGTGTTCCGGTTTCCTCACACACTACAAAGACATACAGGCTTGCAGGTTAATGACTTCTAAATTGTAAATTGTCCCGAGTGTGTGGGATAACGCTAGTGTACGGGGTGATTGCTGGTTGGCGTAGACTTGGTGGGCCGAAGGGCTTGTTTCCACGCGGTATATCTAAACAGATCAGATATACTACAAAGGACGCAAAGTGCTGGAGTAACTCAGCAGGTCAGGCAGTATCTCTGGAGACTTTGACTAGGTGACGGGTTGGGACCGTGCTTCAGATATACCATACTAAGATACAAACAGTTCAAACTCACGAGCAATAGGTAGAGCAAAGTGGAAGATACAGAGTGCAGAATATAGTTCTCAGTATTGTCGTGCATCAGTTCCAGATACAAAGTCCAATGTCCACAATGGGATGGAGGTGAATCAGACATTACCATAGCTTATGGAAAGACCATTCAGAAGCCTGATAACAGAGGGGAAGAAGCTGTTCCTGAGTCTAGTGGTGCTCGCTTTCAAGTTTCTCTACCTTCTGTCGGATGGGAGCAGAGAGAAGAAGGAATAGAAACATAGAAATTAGGTGCAGGAGTAGGCCATTCGGCCCTTCGAGCCTGCACCGCCATTCAATATGATCATGGCTGATCATCCAATTCAGTATCCCGTACCGCCTTCTCTCCATACCCTCTGATCCCCTTAGCCACAAGGGCCACATCTAACTCCCTCTTAAATATAGCCAATGAACTGGCCTCAACTACCCTCTGTGGCAGAGAGTTCCAGAGATTCACCACTCTCTGTGTGAAAAAAGTTTTTCTCATCTCAGTTTTAAAGGATTTCCCCCTTATCCTTAAGCTGTGACCCCTTGTCCTGGACTTCCCAACATCGGGAACAATCTTCCTGCATCTAGCTTGTCCAACCCCTTAAGAATTTAGTAAGTTTCTATAAGATCCCCTCTCAATCTCCTAAATTCTAGAGAGTATAAACCAAGTCTATCCAGTCTTTCTTCATAAGACAGTCCTGACATCCCAGGAATCTGTCTGGTGAACATTCTCTGCACTCCCTCTATGGCAATAATATCCTTCCTCAGATTTGGAGACCAAAACTGTACGCAATACTCCAGGTGCGGTCTCACCAAGACCCTGTACAACTGCAGTAGAACCTCCCTGCTCCTGTACTCAAATCCTTTTGCTATGAATGGGGTGGGCCAAGTATTTGATTATGCTGGCTGCTTTACTGAAGCCTCACGAGCGCACTCCTACAGACATGATGGTGGAATCTTGTGCAAAACACAAAGTCCTTGAGGAAATCAGCGGGTCAGGCAGCATCTGTGGAGGGAACGTGCGGGTGGCGTTTCCCGTCGGCTCATCATTATCTACGTCAGCGGATACCGCCCCACAAAGTCTGCCTCGGAAGTCGGCTTTGGGAACGGATCTGTCGGCTCCGGCTGGACAGGACTTCCAGAGCCCCGGCCGCAGGGGGCAAACGCGACCCGCCAATTGGCCGTTGAAGCCACGATGAGGTTGAGATCGGTCGCCTCGCCCGGCCTACGCTCCATATTTTTGGGGGGGGGGGGGGGGGACGGACTTCCGGAGGGAAATTGTGTCCGGATTAAATAAGGTGCCAGACCACAAGTTGTCCGATAAATCGGTGGTGTATGAACCTGTATATCATAATTCTGCTATTGGGTAATGTGACCTGCATCTATAAGGCCGCAACTTCCACCTGTTAAAGCCCAGCCCATCCTGAGGTCAGTTTTAACACAGACCATTTCCCTGTATGTTGTCGGTAGCAATGCACCAGGGGCCAGCACTGGTTAGAATGCACCGTTCATGGAGGGCTGTAACAGTGGAGGAGGTTACACATCATTGCTCAGCCACCTGGTGTTTGGAATCACTGTTAAAATTGACATACAAAACCGCTTTACCAGGCAAACAGATGGAGGAATTACAATCACATCAAATCCCTTAGCTGTCTGTAGTTTTGCTCACACCTTCACTACAACAAAGGTTACTGGACTTGCAGCTTCTAAATAATTCTGCAGCGGTAGAGTTGTTGCCTTACAGCTCCAGAGACCCAGGTTCAATCCTGACTAAGGGTGCTGTCTGTATGGCGTTTGTACGTTATCCCTGTGACCACGTGGGTTTTTCTCCAGGTGCTCTAGTTTCCTCCAACACTCCAAAGACGAGTAGGTTTGTGGGCCGATTGGCTTCAGAAAAGATTGTAAATTGTCCCTCGTGTGTTGGATAGTGCTGGTATATGGGGATTGGTGTGGACTCAGTGAACCAAAGGGCCTGTTTCCACGCTGTATCTCCAAATTAAACTAAACTAAAAAGTGAGTGGAGGGGAACGTTTGTAGAAGTTGACTAAAATTTAGAATGCGTGCAAAATGTTTACTTGCCTTGGAAGTGGGAAGGCAAAACAAAATGGATTCTAATTGGTCGTGACACATTTTATTTTCCAGGCCGACCAACTGGAAAAGAAGGAAGCTGCACTTCAGAAACTAGAAGCTTTTTATAAGGAACAGTTGGATCTTATCGAGCAGAAGGTCAGGATAAAAATATTAATTTCTGGTTAACTGACTTCTTGAATTGAGTGGCTGACTGTGGTAAAATAGGCCCATGCAATAAGGCTATTATCAAACGGGTGTGTGATGCTTATCATTGATTCCTTGTATGAGAACCATGTTAAATGTTATTGAACAGAAAATCAATAAGGAAGCTTGTAATATGCTCCTGTACAGGAGTTTTAAAATGTTTTAATAACATTACAATATGCAATAGCCAATCCTCATCAGATCAGAGCACAGATATCTTTTGTGTTTTCTCAAGAGTTTAAAATGAGAAGATCGATCAGGCCTTTTATGCCGCGGTACATGTGGACATCCTTAATTAACTCAGAACGACAGAGAAGTATTTTCGGAAGGTGCTGAATATTTTGGACATCTACAAAGGCAGCTCGGGGAAACTAGGCCAACAATGAGGGGAGCATCCAGCAGTTCAGACCCTCCACCACCGATCCTGTCGCACGCCATCACTCTGCCTGTGGCAGACACTATGAAGCATGCATACGGTTTCACAGCTACCTCAGGCCCCATTGAAACAAAGCAAAAACTAATATGTAATAAAAAGGAACTGCAGATGCTGGTTTATTCCAAAGATTGACACAAAGTCCAGGAGCAATTCTGCAAGTCAGGCTGCATCTCTGGAGAAAATGTCTATCTATTTTCCCACCTTAAGGTGAGGGGGGGTGGGGAGGGGAGGGGAAGATTTAACAGGAACCTGAGGGGTAACCTTTTCACACTAAGGTTGGTGGGTGTATGGAACGAGCTGCCGCAGGAGGTAGAGGCAGGCAACATAACAACATTTAAAAGACAAGTTTAACATAACAAGTTTAAGAAATGTTTAGATGGGTAAATGGATTGGATAGGTTTAGAGGGATATGGGCCAAATGCAGACTGGTGGGACTAGCATAGATGGGACATGTTGGTCCGAAAGGCCAGTTTCCATATTGTATGAATCTATAACTATCCATTTTCTCCAGAGATGCTACTTAACCCACTGAGTTACTCCAGCACTTTGTCTATCTTTAGAAGCAAAACCTTCCTTTTACATTGAGGGGACTGCAAGAGATGAAAGTGGATCAACACATGCATCTGCAGGGAATGGAGGGATATGTAATATGTTCAGGTAGAGAAGAGTTGGTCTTGGCATCATGTTTGACAGACATTGTGGGCCAAAGGGCCTGTTCTCGTGCTGTACCAGAGTCATGTGGAAACATCTATGCTGACCAAGATGCCCCATCTAAGCTAATCCCATTTGCCTATATTCTTCCAAGCCTTTCCTATCCATGTACCAGTCCAAGTGTCTTTGCTTGTTCTATGTTCATCTGGAAATTGGCTGCCAGGCTGGCTGGCCAGAAGTAATTCTAAGGTAGGATAGTGGTTTATTCACCAGCCATTTCACTTGCTTCCCCACCCCCCCCACCCCCCGGCATTCCGTGGCTAATTATGTTGTTACTGCAGCTACGAATATTTAAAAAATACTTCTAGATGTAAAATGTAAAGATAAGGCATGGAAACTGGCCCTTCAGCCCACCGAGTCCGCGCAGACCATCGATCACCCATTCACACTAGTTCTATGTTATCCCACTTTCTCATCCACTCCCTGCTCACCAAGGGCAACTTACAGAGGGCCGATTAGCCTCCAAAACCTGCTCGTGTTTGGGACGTGGGAGGAAACCCGAGCACCCGGGGGAAATCCACGCGGTCAAAGGGAGAAGGTGCAACACTCAATCAGGTTCGAACCCGGATCTCTGGCGCTGGGCGCAGCGACTCTACCAGCTGCAGCATTGTGCTGCCGTAAATATAATGAAAGCAACTGTAAATTAAAATGCAAAATAGCAGACATCTTCTCTAAGTCACTTCACTTTTTAAGATAAATGAGATTCTACTATTACTAATTGACGTATACATTTTGGAAACAGGAAAAGTCTATTTGCCCAAATGAGAGGCACCTATTTTTGCGAGATTCACTCATTAAGTTAATATACTTTCTAATTCCTCCTGCTCAAAAAAACTCCTCATTACCCTTTAAATCTACTTCTACCTGCAGTGACTATGATAGCAAAGTGTTAGAATTGCCAGTGGAATGAAATGAAAAAATAAATTCCATTTCACTAAATAATTTACTGTTTAATCTCAGCCAATTGCCATGGTATTTTGGTCTGAAAAGCTGAAAATTAATGAACTATTCTGCCTCAGAAAAAAATGCTTAACATTCAGATTTGCTGTCGAAATGAAGTTAGAAAATGAACATTGTTAATTGCAACATGACCTTGGATTTAGAATTCGAGTAATTCAGCACAGAAACAGGTCCTTTGCCCCAACTGGTCCAGGCCAAGATGCACCATCTATACTGGTTGCATTTTCCCACGCTTGACCCATGTCGCTCTAAACCTTTTCTATCCATGGTGTCCGTGTCTTTTAAATGCTGTTATAGTATCATAGTCCAGGTCTGCCACTGATGCTCTGGCATCTGCTGGTCCGGCCCCACCTTTCATCCGTACAAGATTGTGAGAGTGCGCTTGAAATCCCCCTGGAAGTCCCCCAGAAAATGTGATGTCGAGGCTGATCTCGCCCTCATTGAAACTTCCCCGGCTGATCAGTGGGTGGAATTCTCCCCCTGCAGCCGGGACTCTGGAAGCCTGACCCGGCCGGAGCCAGTAGATCCGCTCCCATTACCGACTTTGCGGGCCGCTATCCCAGCTCCCTGGCGGTCCGTTCCGGTACCGTTGGAGTCCTCTCGGAGGCCGTAACCTCTGTTGGTCCAGCAAAACAAATAATCCAGAAACACTCTGGAACCACTGATGCCGGAAAATCGAAGGTGGACCTGTACATGGAGTCATGGATTGTGGGAACAGGCCCTAAGGCCCAACTTACCCACACCAGCCGACAAAGTCCCAGCTACACTAGTCCCACTTGCCTGCGCTTGGTCCATATCCCTCTAAACCTGTTCTATCCATGTACCTGTCTAAATGTTTCTTAAACAATGGGATCTAATCTTCCAGAGCAGCCTACTGAAATCCATGTGCACAACATCTACAGCTCTGCCCTCATCAACCTTTTTGGTCAAGTCTTCAAAAAAATCAATCAGGTGTGTGAGACACGACCTCCCACATACAAAACCATGCTGACTATCCCTAATCAGTCCTTGCCCATCCAAATGCCTGTATATCCTATCCCTCGGAATACTCTCCAGTAACTTACCAACTACGGATGTTAATCTCACCGTTCTATAGTTCCCAGCATTTTCCCTGCAGCCCATCTTGAAAAGAGGTACAAAAATTGCCACCCTCCAGTCTTTGCTATCCGATCAAATCAGATAATGCTACTCATAAATACAATCGTCAATCTCAAGCTGGAGTAAAGGGGAAGATACAGAGTACAGAATATAGTTCTCAGCCTTGTAGTGCATCAGTTCCAGAGATACAGTCTAATGTCCACAATGTGAATCTGACAGTACCCTAGCTTACGGAAGGACCATTCAGAAACCTGATCAGAGGGGAAGAAACTTCCTGAGTCTGGTGGTGTGCACTTTTAAGCCTCTGTTCCTTTTGCCTGAGGGGAGTGTGGAGAAGAAAGAATGACCGGGGTGGGATAGGTCTTTGATTATGTCGGCTAGACTGTAGTTATCATTTATACCAGGGGTCGGCAACCTTGCTCTGCATAGGGGCCGGGACGCATGTCTGTGAGCGGATGGCGGACCACATCTATCACGTGTACATGGATCCCGCCCCCATCCAGCCTCGGATGGCAGGCATCAAATCACGTGTTCACAGACGGTAGACAAAAATGCTGGAGAAACTCAGCGGGTGAGGCAGTCTCCTGCAATCCTTGCATGTCTCACCCGTTGAGTTTCTCCCGCATTTTTGTCTACCTTGGATTTTCCCAGCATCCGCAGTTCTTTCTTTAATGTGTTCACAGAAGGAGCGCGGCCGTGCCGGCGGCGTTGCGCAGGATGTGGTACAGCCAGAGCTCGGCTGCGCTCGGCGGGCCAGATGATTACGGGGGGAAAAATCCGCCTGCAGGCCAGATGATTTCTAGTTATGGGCCGCATTCGGCCCGGGGGCAGTAGGTTGCCGACCCCTGATTTATACTAACAAAGTGAATGCTAAAGAAACCCAAATGGATATGGAAGAAAAATAAGAATTTTTGTTTTTTTTTTAAAATAAAAAAGCTTCTGGGCCTTCTGCCGGATGGGAGTTGGGAGAAGGAGGAATGACCAGGGTCGAACAAATCTTTGATTATGGGGAGAACGGACCAGCCGGCCTCACTGAAAATCTTAACCTAAGACTTGAGCAGTCTTCATTTTTCTCAGGCCTTGTTTTTTGTACTGACTGACTTTGGCTGTTCCAGAAGAACATTGGAACATTTTTTTAAAGTGGGTGAGAGATGTGGTTCTGAATTTGATTTCTGGGGAAGATAGACACAAAGTGCTGGAGTAAGTCAGCGTGTTAGTAACTCAACCTCTGGAGAAAAGGAATCGGAATCAGAATCACACTTTATTCGCCAAGTATGTTTTGCAACATACGAGGAATTTCATTGGCCAGGTCAGTCATACAATTAAAAGCAACAAATCACTCAAGCACATTTTAACATGAACATCCACCACAGTGACTCCTACACATTCCTCACTGTGATGGAAGGCAAAATAAATTTCAAGTCCTTCCTTTTGTTCTTCCACGATCGGGGGCCTCGAGCCCTCCGTTGACGGGATGGTCTTGACTCCCGTAGCCGGCGGCGTTCGGGCCCTCTGCATCGAGGCGTTCAGCTCCTGCATCAGGGGAATGTCAGCTCCCCCGCGCCGGGCTGGTCGAACCTTCTGCGATGTTGGAGCTCCCGACTCGGCCTCTCCCGAGACTGCGAGCCCTTGATGGTAAGTCCACAGTGGTCTCGGTGGGAGAGATCCCAGGCAAGGGATCCGCTGATTGTGTGCTTGTACAAAGCCACCGCAAGCATTGCTCAGACTAAACGCCAGGCAGTGTCAATGACTGTGGTGCAGCTGATCTTTCAAATCAATCGCTTTCTTATGGTCTGCATGAGGGAAACTGACAAGCATTGAAAGCTGTAAGGGCCATTAAATAAAATTGAATTTGGCTTGTATTGGCCACAGTGGAACTTCATACTGCTATAACTGAAGTAT
The DNA here is from genome assembly GCF_010909765.2 of Amblyraja radiata. Lineage (NCBI taxonomy): Eukaryota > Metazoa > Chordata > Chondrichthyes > Rajiformes > Rajidae > Amblyraja > Amblyraja radiata. The sequence goes on from NC_045973.1 coordinate 27,780,559, forward strand.
AAAAAAAAAAAAGTGCTCTTAATTGGGAACTAAATTGACTGTCTCTCACAAGCTATCAAAATGGATGTGTTCCTGTGATGTTAGCAGTGTAGGTATGTTGTTCGGGTAGAATAGAGGGAGCTTTAAGTTGGCCGATTATAGTAAAATACAGTTCCAGGCAGTCTATAGCTGTGCTGATTAATCGATTGATTGACATATACCGCATGGGAACAGGCCCTTCGGCCCACTGAGTCCAGGCCGGCCATCGATCACCCTTTCACACTAGTTCTATGTTATTCCATTTTCGCATCCACTTCATACACACTCGGGACAATTTACAGAGGCCAATTATGCTACAAACTGAACGTAAGGTGAGAGAGGAAAGATTTAATAGGAACCTGAGGGACAACCTTTTCACTCAGAGAGTGGTGGGTTCATGGAATGAGCTGCCAGAGGAGGTAGTTGATGCAAGGTATTATAACTGCATTTAAGAGACACTTGGTCAGTTATATGGATAGGAAAGATTTAAAGGGGTATGGGTCAAATGCAGACAAATGGGACGAGCTTAGATGATCGTGTCAACATGGACAAGTTGGGCTGAAGGGCCTGTTTCTGTGCTGTATGACTAATTTTGGGGTGTGGAATGAAACTGCAGCAACTGGAGAAAACCCACACGGTTACAGGGAGAACGTGCAAACTCCACACACAGTCAGTACCCGTCGTCGGGATCGAACCGGGGTCTCTGGCACTGTGACGCAGTAGCTCTATCAACTGTGCCACTGTCCTGCCCTGCCTCGGACTTTGACTGGTAAATGAAAAACTACTCACTGACTGATATAATACAATCAGAAAATGGTGGAAATGGGTCAGGCAGAATCTGTGGAGAGAGGAGCAGTGTTAAAATATGAGGCTTTTCGTTTAAGAAACTACGTGGAAACAGACCCTTTGGCCCACCGAGTCCCGGCCGGCCAGCAATCGCCCCGTACACTAGCACTATCATAGAGACCAGGAACAATTTACAGAAGCCAATTAGTATGTTGATGCTTTATTGTCACATGTGCCTAGGTGCACTGAAATTCTTTGTTTTGCACACAATCCAGTAAAATCAAAATTAACCGACAAACCTGTGCATCTTTGGAATGTGCTAGGAAAGCGGACCACCCGGAGAAAACCCACGCGGTCACAGGGAGAACGTATAAACTCTGTACAGACAGAAACTCGTAGTCCGGATCGAACGCGGGTCTCTGGCGCTGTAAGGGTGCAACCCTACTGCTCGCCACTGTGTTGCCCCAGGTCAACTATGCTTCATCAGAATCAAAATCCTTTTAATATCCCTTTTTCTCGAGTGCTGATGAATGGTCATTAATTTGCTGAAATGTTTCTCTTCACGGTTTCTGCCTGACCTGAATATTTATATCCTTTCCTGTTTTTATTTTTGTTTTCCATTTTTCTCAGGCCTTGTTTTTTGTACTGACTGACTTTGGCTGTTCCAGAAGAACATTGGAACATTTTTTTAAAGTAGGGGAGAGATGTGTTTCTGAATCTGATTTCTGGGGATATTAGACACAAAGTACTGGAGTAAGTCAGAGTGTTAGTAACTCAACCTCTGGAGAAAAGGAATCGGAATCAGCCAAGTATGGCTTTATTTGCCAAGTATGGTTTGCAACATACGAGGATATTCATTGGCCAGGTCAGTCATACAATTAAAAACAACAAATTACTCAAAAACACATTTTAACGTGAACATCCACCACAGTGACTCCTACACATTCCTCACTGTGATGGAAGGCGAAATAAAGTTCAAGTCCTTCCTTTTGTTCTTCCTCGATCGAGGGCCTCGAGCCCTCCGTTGACGGGATGGTCTTGACTCCCGTAGCCGGCGGCGTTCGGGCCCTCTGCATCGAGGCGTTCAGCTCCTGCATCAGGGGAATGTCAGCTCTCCCGCGCCTGGCTGGTCGAATCTCCTGTGACGTTGGAGCTCCCGACTCGGCCTCACCCGAGACTGCGAGCCCTTGATGGTAAGTCCACATTGGTCTCGGTGGGAGAGATCCCAGTCAAGGGATCCGCTCCGGTGTTAAGTCTGCGCCCTGCGGTGGGGAGCACGACAGTCCGAGAAGGCCTCCAGCGATGGTAGGCCGCAGAGCCTGGAGAATGTGATCTGAAAATTGATCACATCCCCAGGAAGGTAGGAACTTGAAAAAAAAAAGTTTCCCCCGATCCCCTCCCCCCTCCCCACACATAAAACAAACCGAAGAACATTAAAACGAACTTTTAACAAACTAAAAAATAACAAAAGGAAAGAAAAAAACGACCAGACTGCCGGCAGGGCTGCCATCTCCCCGGTGCCCCTGGTGGCGTTTCAGGTTGGAACCCATCTTCAGACTGAAAGATAGAGGTGGTGTGGGGAGAACTGGAGGTGAGCAAAAGGCCAGAACATATCATTTTCTGACTTATTTGTTCTGACCGTTTCCCGCCTTCAGTTCTCCCCCCCCCCCCCCCCCCCCCCCCCAAAGGCAGGTACAGGATACTGAGTTGGATGATCAGCCATGATCATATTGAATGGCGGTGCAGGCTCGAAGGGCCGAATCGCCTACTCCTGCACCTATTTTCTATGTTTCTATCTTTCAGTCTGAGTTCCCGTCACAGCGAGAACCAGCAAACTCTAGACACTGACAGCACCCGAGGTCAGGATTGAACCTTGGTATCTGGCGCGGTGAGGCAGCAGTTCTACCCGCTGCACCAATGTGCCGCCCTTGAGTCTTAAATACTTACCTCTGTCCCTTCGAGCAAGCACCCCTTGATGTTAGGAAAGTGTCCGAGCAAGCAAATAACAAACCTTGTTGGAATCTCAAGCAATGAAGTTAGAATAATAACCTGCTCTCAAGATGCCTGTGAATTTTCCCCCCTTAATTTTAAGCAAAAGAGAAAGCCAAATTAGTACAATTTATGCATTTGGAGCATCCTTCAATCCCTGGGGAGTTTAATTTTGTGCCACTTAATTTCATAGATTGGAAATAGTTGTTTTTTTTCTCTCCAGTAATACTCTCCCTGGGTCACACTGCAACCTCCTGTAAAAATATTGGTAAGAGTAGAATATATAAATGTTGTAAAAGCCCCATTTAGTTGTTCAATTGTGGCTGTGAACAAAAGAACAGAACCTTGGAAAGCTATTAACAGAAAATCGGCGATTGTACTGATGTATGAATTTAGAAGGTCTTCAACTTGTCTCGGTTTTTTTTTAAAAAGCGTCTGAACAGCTGGTTGCAAAATCTCTCCCTGAATGTGCTCTCGTCTCACTAATTTACAGTTGAAGTTATGTGGAGACCTTGACATTTGGAGTGCATGAAAGAGGCTTTACAGCATTAAATTTAAGCTTCCCCATAACAACGAGGAGTTGTTGGGAAAAAGACCAAGAGGTCATCTTTTAAATGGTGGTTTCAAGCTCTGTGTGTGTTGTTCACACATTTTCATCATGTAGAGAATAGTCAGAAAAATGTTGCTAGTTATCTTCTTTTGTGGCCGGGCTGTCTTCTCTCTTCATTCTCCCCAGCCAGAGCCCCCTCTCTCCATCCCTTCCCCACTAGTCGTCATACTAGTTTCAATGTCATCCTGTTGAGTTTCACTGTCTGTATAACTCGTTACCACCTACCCCACAGCAAACAATGGACCATTGTGGGCTCCACTTTTCCATGATCGTTGTTGCTTTTTTGCATATATTTCATTATTTTGTGCTATGTGCCTTCTATATATCTTGTTTGCCTTTCCCCTGACTCGGAAGAAGGGTCTTGACCCGAAGCGTCACCTATTCCTTTTCTCCAGAGATGCTGCCTGACCTGCTGAGTTACTCCGCTGAGTTTTGTGTCTATCCCTGGAGCACTGTTAAATCCCAGGTACTTGTAACCTGTCTGCATTATAAGGCAGACATGTCCTCATTCCTTCATTTACTGCATTGCTGCAAAGTGGCCAACCTTTTAATCACCAACAATCCCAACCCCATTCTAAATTTTTCACAATGTGAAAATTCTTTGCTCTTCTCAGTCTGGGTAGTTTCTGTTAGGCCTCGTATTCCACTTGGGTAGTTTACTACCCATTGATATGAACAACTGAGTGTTGAAAGGAACTGCAGATGTGGGAAGGATCGGAGGGAGAGCTTGCAAACTCCACACAGACAGCATCCTCTTCCTCCCCTTTCTTTCTTCCATATAATCCCCACCCCCCACCCCAATGTCTTTACCCCCCCCCCCCTATCCCCCATCTGTACTCACACCTATTTCTTCTCTCCCCTCCCCATCCCCTTCCACCTACATTCCTTCCTCTGGCTTCAAGAGGAGTTGAGTATAGGAACAAATAGGTCCTTCTGCAGTTGTATAGGGCCCCAGTGAGACCACACCTGCAGTATTGTGTGCAGTTTTGGTCTCCAAATTTGAGGAAGGACATTCGTGCTATTGAGGGAGTGCAGAGTAGGTTCACAAGGTCAATTCCCGGGATGGCGGGACTGTCATATGTTGAAAGAATGGTGCGACTGGGCTTGTATACACTGAAATTTAGAAGTGAGGGGATCTTATTGAAACATATAAGACTATTAAGGAATTGGACACACTAGAGGCAGGAAACGTGTTCCCGATGTTGGAGTCCAGAACCAGGGGCCATAGTTTAAGAATAAGGGGTAGGCCATTTAGAACGGAGATGAGGAGACACTTTTTCACCCAGAGTTGTGAATCTGTGGAATTCTCTGCCCCAGAAGGCAGTGGAGGCCAATTCTCTGGATGCTTTCAAGAGAGAGTTAGATAGAGCTGTTAAAGATAGCAGAGTCAAGGGATATAGGGAGAAGGCAGGAACGGGTTACTGATTGTGGATGATCACAGTGAATGGGTGTGCTGGCTCGAAGGGCCAAATGGCCTATTCCTGCATCTATTGTCTATTGTCTATTCATAATTCGTAACTATTCACTCCTTTTGTCTCACACTGTCTGTCTTTTCATCTCTGCCCTTCGTCTAACCATCTGCCTCTCAAATAACTCTCCTCACCTGTATTGGCCTATTATCTGCCAGGCTTTGTCCTGAACCTCCTCTCTTCCAGCTTTCTCCTCCTCCCCCCCCCCCCCCCCCCCCCCCCCCCCCCCCTTTACAATCAGTGCGAAGAAGGGTCCTGACCTAAAAGTCACCTAACCATGTTCTACTGAGATTCTGCCTGACTTGCTAAGTTACTCCAGCACTTTGTCTTCTCTTGTAAACCTGCACCTTGTTTCTACCCTTCTTGGTTTCTCTGGGGGTTAGGTTTATTATTGCCATGTGTACTGAGGTACAGTGAAAAGCTTTTGTTTGCATGTTAACCAGACAAATCAGATAACACTGTACCTGATTATAATCAAGGTACGCACTGAGTAAAAGATAGGGACGATTGTATCGGGTGATAATAGATCCTCTTCTGGGACCAGCACGCCAAGAGTCACCACACAGTAGCTCAGCTGGCAGAGCTGCTGCTTCACAGCACCAGAGACCCGGGTTCGATCCTGACCTCGGGTGCTGTCTATATGTATGGGAAGTTTGCACGTTCTCCCTTTGAGAAAAACATTTTTCACACAGAGAGTGGTGAATCTCTGGAATTCTCTGCCACAGAAGGTAGTTGAGGCCAGTTCATTGGCTATATTTAAGAGGGAGTTAGATGTGGCCCTTGTGGCTAAAGGGATCAGGGGGTATGGAGAGATACTGAGTTGGATGATCAGCCATGATCATATTGAATGGCGGTGCAGGCTCGAAGGGCCGAATGGCCTACTCCTGCACCTATTTTCTATGTTTCTATGTTTCCTCCAGGTGCTCCAATTTCCTCCCATAGTCTAAAGATGGTTTGTAGGTTAAAAGGCCTCTGAAAATGGCCCTAGTGTGTAGGGTGTGGATGAGAAAGTGGGATAACATAGAACGCGTGTGAACGGATGATCGGTGGTCGATGTAGATTCGGTGGGCTGAAGGGCCGAGCATGCGTCCTTTCCACTTCTACCAACCTAGATTTAGTTTAGAGATACAGCATGGAAACAGGCCCTCCAACCCGCCAAGTCCACGCCTACACACAAGGGGCAATTTACAGAGACCAATTAACCTACAGACCTGTATGTCTTTGGAGTGTGGGAGGGAACCCAAGCAGGTCACTGGGAGAACATACAAACCAAAGATTCTATAATCTTTGATACAAACTCTGTACAAATAGCACCCGTAGTCAAGATGGAACCCGAGTCTCTGTCGCTGTATGGGAGCAACTCTACCGCAGCGCCACCGTGCTGCCCTCCAGAGATGCTGCCTGACCCGCTGAGTTACTCCAGCATTTTGTGTCTAACTACCGTGGTGTTAAAGATTGGGCTTTAATTTCATGCAAATCTGCCTTAAGAGTTTCTAAAAAGATCTGTCAACATACCCGACTAAAAAGCAATCTGGAAAATTTCAATTTGTTTGATGTTGCTAAGCCAGACAGTGTCTTTACAAATTATGGCATTAGCCAACCCAGAATTCAATCTTGTTAAATATAATCTTTTAGCAGATTAAAAGGGAGAAAATCTTTGCATTTGAAGTAGTCAGTCTGACAGCAATGTTGTCCGTTAATTGTTATTTTATTCTGCCCATTCTGTCCACAGTACAAGTAATTAATACCGCATAACAATTTATAACAGATTTGTAGAATGCAAACCCTACTAAATGAGTAGGTGGGAGATGAGTTATTGAACCAGTTACTGAATTAAGATATTTAATAACTCGGCAGGAAATCCAACTAATATCATCTCAGCTTTGTCCAGAAGAAGGTTAATCCTAATGAAGTATGACTCCTATCATTATGTCTGAATTAGATTAGATTACATTGGAATATTGAATTTTTGCTTTCATGTTTCGCAGTTAGTTTGGTGGAATTAATAGTAGTGTTAATAGAGGCATGCTTCTTTTTTGTTTGGTGAAAATGAAGAGTCAGTAATCAAGTTGGAGACGCAAGGAACTGCAGATGCTGGAATCTTGAGCAAAACACAAAATGCTGAAGGAATTCGGCAGTTCGGGCAGCATCTGTGGAGGGAATAAACGGACTACCGTTTTGGGTCACGACCGTTTGAGTCGCACAGCATGGAAACAGGACATTCGGCCCAACTTGCCCATGCCGACCAAGATGGCCCATCTACACTAGTCCCACCTGCCTGTGTTTGGCCCATGTTCCTCTAAACCTTCCCCATCTATGTACCTGCCCAAATGTCTTTTAAATGTTATAGTTCCTTCCCTGACTACCTTCTCTGTCAGCTTGTTCCATATACCTACCACCTCTGAGTGAAAAAGTTACCTCTCAGGTTCCCATTAAATCTTGCCCCTCTTTCAAGCCTCTGCCCTCTAATTGTTGATTACTGTACTCTGGGTAAAATACTCTGTGCATTCACCCTATCTATTCCCGTCATGATTCTATATACCTCTCTTGCATCACCTCTCAGCCTCTTGCGCTCCCAGGAATAAAGTCCTAGTCTGCCCAACCTCTCCCTGCAGCTCAGGCCCTCAAACTGGCAATATCCACAAATTTTCTCTGTGCACTTTGCAGCTTAAAAGCAAGTGATAACATTGAAGAGAGGTGTGAGTCTAAGGAAGGGTCCTGACCCGAAACATCACCTATCCATGTTCTCCAGAAATGCTGCCTGTCCCGCTGAGTCACTCCAGCACATTGCGTCTTTTAAAAAAAAGTAATAATGTCCTTTCATTGCCTCGACTGCAGGTGAGGAGAGTGCGTAGTCTTAACACCTGAAGCAATTAATAAAATGAGGCAAACACCCCAATAACCTTACCTGTTCAGGACCAGTCGTTCCTTCTTCTCCCCACTGGTCAGGCAAGAGGTACAGAAGTTTGAAAACGCACACCTCCAGATTCAGGTCATTGAACCGTTCTCTCACCAGCTGGAGAGCAGTCTTGTCTTCCCATCTACCACAATGGAGTCCTTCGAACTATTTTTAATCGGACTATAACTTTATCTTGCATTAGACGTTACTCCCTGTATGCTGTATCTGTACACTGGACAGCTTGATTGTAATCATGTATAGTCCTTCTGTTGACAGGATTGCACGTAAAACAAAATAGCGTTTCACTTTTTGGTACACGTGATTATAATAAACGACACTAACAATGCTGAAGTAACAGCGGGTCAGGCAGCATATCTGGAGAACATGGATAGGTGACATTTTGGGTCTGATGTCTGGCCACACTAGTTCTGCGTTAAACCACTTTATCATTCATTATTTCCTTTATCCTGTATCTATACGCTGTGGACAGCTCGATTGTAATCATGTATAGTCTTTATGTTGACTGGATAGCTCGCAATAAAAAAGCTTTTCACTGTACCTTGGTACGTGTGACAATAAACTAAACTAAAACAAAACTAAGATGATCCCAGATCTCCTGTTGTTTAGTTTAGAGATATGGTGCAGAAACAGGCTCTTCGGCCCACCGCGTCCGTGCCGAACAGTGATCCCAGCACATTAACACGATTCTGTGCACATTCGGAACAATTTACAATTTTACAGAAGCCAATCAACCTACAAATCTGTATGTCTTTGGAGTGTGGGCGGAAACCGGAGACCCCGGAGAAAACTCGCGCGCAGCTCACGTGGTTAATGTACAAACTCTGTATAGACAGCGCCCGAAGTTGGGATCGATCTCGGTCGGGTCTCTGGTGCTGTGAGGCAGCAACTCTACTGCTGCGCCACCGTGCCGCTTCATTATTTAAGAACAGGATGAAGTTTTGTTGTGCCCTTGCAACTCCTTCAAACAAGCTACCAGAATCAATTTGACGGCCCATTGGTCTCGTTTTCAAGGATCTTGTTTGATGTGAAGCAGCTGTTCTGTTAGCTTGTGTAACAGCCTCTATACTTGAGAAGTAATTCATTATATGTGCATTGCTCCAGGACATGAGCTCTATTAATACATCTTCTAAAATAAGCTGAAAATAATTTGTTGCTCTTTGCTAATTGTTGTTTAGCCCAAGACCTATTCCCTTTATTTCTCTGGTAGCAGTTGATATTGTTGCCTGAAGTCATAAAAAAGACAACCAACATGCTGGAGTAACAGTGGGACAGGCAGCATCTCTGCAGAATACAGGGTCTGAAGAAGGGTCCCGACCTGAAATGTCACCTATTCCTTTTCTCCAGTGATGTTGCCTGCCCCGCTGAGTTGCTCCATAATTTTGTCTATCTCAGCAGAATATGGATAGGTGGCGCTTTGGGTCCGGACCCTTTTTCAGCCTGATTGCAATAAGGGGGGAGAAAGCTGGAAGAGAGGTGGGGGCGGGAGGAAGTCTGGCAAGCAGAAAGCTTTGAAATTGTCAGGAGAGTGAAGCTGCTAATGGCTTGTTTTTCGAGCTGTGGTGTACCCATGGAGTTGGATTTAGGTTTATTATGGTCACGTGTACTGAGGTAGATTGAAAAGCTTTGTTTTGTTTCACACCTGATCTCAACTCTGCTTTCTTTAACACTATTTTGCATTCAGTTCCCCAGCCAAGAAATGATTAAATTCTGCTAACTTTCTTAATCACTCTCCCGACGTGCATCTCATAGCTCTGCAGCCCTTCAATTTTGGATAACGTACTTTTAATTTTTCCAGCCATCGGGATAAATTTCACATCATCCCTCTTTGCATTTTATTTGCTATATCTTTGGCCATTTAGTTCACCTGTTTACCTTCCCTTTGTAGCTTCCCAATATCCTCTTCACGATTTGCATTCCTCCCCATCTTTTTTTTGTCGCCAGCACATTCAGCAATGTCACCTCTGGTGCCTTTATCCGAGTCATTTATTAACGTTGTAAAAAAAGATGAAGCTCCATCCCCAATCCCTGTGGCACACCCCTCATTTCATCTTGCCAACCGGAAAAAGACCCGCTAATGCCGGCTGCCTTGACCTGTTTGCCAGTTATTTAAGTTAGAGATATAGCACGGAACCAGGCCCTTCAGCCGCTGGGTCCACATCGACCAAGGTCAGGATCGAACCCGGGTTTCTGGTGCTGTGAGGCGGCGGCTCTTTCAGCTTTAGTTTATATTGGAGACACAGTGCGGAAACAGGCCCTTTGACCCACTGAGCCAGCAATCACCCGAATGCTCCTCCTATCCTACACACTAGAGACAATTTACAGAAGCCAATTAACCTACAAAGCTGCACATCTTTGAAGTGTGGGAGCACCCGGAGAAAGCCCACGTGGCCACAAGGAGAACATACAAACTTCGTACAGACAGCACCCCTAGTCAGGATCGAACCTGGGCCTCTGGCACTGTAAGACTGCAACTCTACCACTGTACCTCTGTGCTGCCCCTTCTCTAAAAGTGAAACAAATTGTATGGATGTATCTATTGCCCTGTAGGAACCTGAGGGGCAACATTTTCACACAGTGTGCTGGGTATATGGAATGGGCTGCCAGAGAAAGCAGTTGAGACATTTCTACATTTAAAAGACACTTGGACATGTACATGAATAGGATAGGTTTAGAGGGATGTGGGCCAAACGCGGGCAAGTGGGACTAGTGTAGATGGGGAATCTTGGTCGGCATGGGCAAAGAGCCCGTTTCGGTGCTGCATGACGGTAGATTTCTATATAATTGGGTGGAATCCAGTGTTATAACTGCACTCAAACTGCTTGGCTGTGGCAGAAAGAGAAACAGAATTAATATTTCAAGGTGATAATCTTCAGTCAGAAGCTAGAGGTACATCAGACTTTAAACAGTGTAGGGCAGAAAGAAGGGAAAGTAGGCCAGGTTTATAATTGGGTGGAAGGCAGGGAAGATTAAATGATTGAAGCGATAAGGATATCGTGCAAAAGTAGTTGGGGTGGTAATTGGACAGTCAACCAACTATAGATGGTCTGGGGGCTGTAAATGGCAGCAAGTGAACATACCGCTTGGGTAGCTTACAACCCAGCGGTTTGAACATTGAATTCTCTAACGTTAAATAACTTCTACTTCCCCCCCCCCCCCCCTGTTGTTTTACCAATTCCACCCTAGTTGTCCTAGTTCCACTGTTTGCATCCTTGTTATCGCACCTTCCCCAACCAACAATCTGCCATTGTGGACTCCACTCTTCCTAGGGTCATTTGTTGCTGGCCCTGATGTGTTCTGGTCTGTTCTCGCCTTCAGTTTGTTCGCCCTCACCCCCACCTCTACTTTCAGTCTGAAGAGGGGTCCCGACCTGAAATGTCAGCCATCGTTTTACACCAGCGATGCTGCCTGACCCGCTGAGTTACCCCAGCACATTGCGTCTATCCACGGTTCTCCACATTGTTTCTCTTGAGATCACACCTTCCCGAGCCAACAGTGAACCTGGCACCGGCCTACCTGATTGTCATTTGTGGCCGGCCCTTACTGGTCCTGGTCTTTTCTGGCCTCTAGCTTTTCATCACCCCCACCCCCCTCCCACACCCCCTACTTTCACTTTGTAGAAGAATCCCGACCCAAAAATGTCACCATCCTTTTCCTCCAAAGATGCTGCCTGACCCATTGAGTTACTCCAGCACTTTATGTCTAACTTCTGAACCATTGCAGATGTTTGATGTCTTGAAAATGGGAGCAATGTTTCTGAAGTAAACTGTAGCTCCTCCTCCACTCTGCACATTCTATTCATTCCATTCAACTCTTCAGAAGAATAATTAGCTTACTCTTTATCCGCACTCTTCTGAAGACCAGATCCCGGGCATTCAGGTCTGGCGATGCAGAGGTCTATAAGAAGTCCAGCTACGACCTTGGTAAGGCCATCAAAAAGACCAAACGGGACTTCTGCTCTCAGCTGGAGGATGAGATGGATGTTCGGCAACTGTGGCGGGGCTTGAATGCCATCACCTCCTACAAGGCGAAATTAGGAAGCAGCTCCCAACGACAGCGAAGCATCACTCCCTGACGAGCTCAATGCGTTCTACGCACGGTTCGATAGGGAGAACACTGATGTACCTTCCCGAGTCCCTATTCGCCCTGACGGTGTTACAGTCATAGTTGTAGAGGCTGACATCAGAAGATTCTTCAGGGGGTTGAACCCTCGAAAAGCGCCTGGACCTGATGGTATACCCGGTCGAGTTCTCATGACCTGTGCAGACCAACTGGCGGACATTTTCAAACTCTCACTTCTGAGGTCTGAGGTTCCCACCTGCTTCAAGAGGGCATCAATAATACTGGTGCCCAAGAAGAGTAAGGTGACGTGCCTCAATGACTTATCGACCAGTGGCACTGACGTCCGCGGTGATGAAGTGTTTTGAGAGGTTGGTTATGGCGCACCTCAACTCCTACCGCGACAAGAACCTCGACCAACTACAGTTCGCATACCGCCACAACAGGTCAATGGTAGATGCAATTTCACTGGCTCTCCACTCCGCACTGGACCACTTGGACAATAAAAACACCTACGCCAGGCTGTTGTTTATAGACTACAGCTCGGCATTTAATACCATCATCCCTTCCAAGCTGGTTACCAAGCTCACGGAACTGGGCCTCTGCGCATCCCTCTGCAATTGGATCCTCGACTTCCTCATCCACAGACCACAGTCTGTTCGAATTGGAGGAACCACTTCATCCTCAGTAACAATTAGTACGGGAGCACCTCAAGGCTGCGTATAGAAGTGAGATCGACTGACTGACCAAATGGTGCCAGCACAACAACCTGGCCCTCAACATCAGTAAGACCAAGGAACTGATTGTGGACTTTAGTAGGGGAAGGATGAGGACCCACAATCCTGCTTATAGCAACGGGACGATGGTGGAGTGGGTCAAGAACTTCAAATTCCTGGGCGTGCATATATCAGAAGATCTCTCCTGGACCCAGCACACCGATGCAATTGTAAAAAAGGCCCATCAGCTACCCTACTTCCTGAGAAGATTATGGAGATTCGGAATGTCGAAGAGGATTTTCCTAAACTTCTACAGGTGCACGGTAGAGAGCATTCTGACTGATTGTGGCCTGGTTCAGCAACTTGAACGTCCAGGAGCGAAAAAGACTACAAAAAGTTGTGACCACTGCCCAGTCCATCACCGGCTTTAACCCCCCCACCGTCAAAGGGATCTATTGTAGTCGCTGCCTCAAAAAGGCAGTCAAAATCATCAAGAACCCACACCATCCTGGCCACACACTTATCTCACCGTTGCCATCAGGAAAAAGATACAGGAGCCTGAAGACTGTAACGTCCAGGTTCAGGAACAGCTTCTTCCCCACAGCCATCAGGCTATTAAACACAATCAATAAGCTATGAGCTCTGAACTACAAAAGACTATCTATTATTTCTTATTTGCACTATATTTGTTGTTTGTTGAACTTTTTTTTTTTTTCCTCCATTATATGCAATGTTTACATATTCACATATTCTGTGCTGCAGCAAGCAAGAATTTCATTGTCCCGTCCGAGACATGTGACAATAAAGGGCCTGTCCCACTGTACGAGCTAATTCAAGAGTTCTCCCGAGTTTCCCCTGATTCGAACTCGGAGAATTATGGTAATAGCTGCTCGTAGGTACTCGGGGCTCTCTTGGACAATTTTCAACATGTTAAAAAATCTTCACGAGTCTTCTCGAGCTTACCGCGTTTCCCGAGTACCTGCCGTTAGCGTTACGAGCCGCTAAGAGACATCCCAAGCTCCGACGTACCCGGTACATTCTATGTGCTTACCACGAGTTTGATTTTTTTTTAAATTCGGGAGAGCTCTTGAATTACCTCGTACAGTGGGACAGGCCCTTAAAACACTTTTTGACTCTTGACTCTTGATCTTTTATGGCATTGAGTTATAGATTCTCCAGCCAGTGGAAATAGTGGAAGAGAAAGCTGGAAAAGAGAGATGGAGGCAAGACAAAGCTTGGCAAGTGGTGGGTGGATACAGATGAGGGGTTCATTTTAGTTTGAGGATTACAATGGTTAGCAACGAGGAGATCCAGCAGATCTTGGCGGACCAAATGCAAGTGTTCAGTGAAACGGTGACCGTATAATCTATGCTCTCCAACATTTTAGAGATGCCGGTAAACTGTACCATTAGAAGAAAAAAACCCACTAGTTACATTGAACAAGTCCAATCTCTGACAAAGGTTACCCATTTTTCTCATTCAGGGGCAACCCGCAACTTTGCAATTAATCTTATGAACATTTACAAACGTTTCCCATTTGTTTTCTACATCTCTACCAATCTTTCTTCTCTTAAAAACATACCTCCCACCAAGCACTTGGTTACCTGGCATCCTCCTTTTGATCAATAAACCCATAAAACTCTATGTTTTACTATATTAAATTTGTTACATGATTAATTTGCTCGACACAAAGTATGTTGAAGGTCAAGGGTATGCAGGAGATGGGGGAAATTAAGTCAAAAGAGCACCAGCCACATACTCAAATCTAAGGAAGGGTCTCGACCCGAAACGTCACCAATTCCTTTTCTCCATAGATGCTGTCTCACCCGCTGGGCTTCTCCAGCATTTTGTGTCTACTCAAATTTGAATCTTTTTCTGAGCTATCAAGGGAGTCAAATAAATAGTGTTTAAATTATTTTTAATCAGACTTTCCTGGACTTTATCTTGCACTAAGTGTTATTCCCTTTATCCTGTATCTGTACATAGAAACATAGAAAATAGGTGCAGGAGAAGGCCATTCGGCCCTTCGAGCCAGCACCGCCATTCATTGTGATCATGGCTGATCGTCCCCTATCAATAACCCGTGCCTGCCTTCTCCCCATATCCCTTGATTCCACTAGCCCCTAAAGCTCTAACCCCTTGACTCCACTAGCCCCGAAAGCTCTATCTAAAGCTCTATCTAACTATCTACACTGTGAATGGCATGATTGCAATCATGTATAGTCTTTCCGCTGACTGGATAGCACGCAACAAAAAAGCTCCTCACTACCTTGGTACATGTGACAATAAACTAAATGAAACAAATGTATACTGACAACGGAACAAAGAGATTCTTAGTTGGAGCAGCATAACAGGACTGTAAACACAATAGACATGGATAATATACAATAAATAAACTTTCAATAAATTAATAACCACAATACTAGTGCAAAAATATCCCCAAAATCCTCAGTGCAACCAAAGACAGTCCATAGAGTTTGATAGTTGAGGTTAGTGTTGTGTGGTGTTCAAGAGTATATCAGTGTGTTTTGCTCCAGATGTGGCCTCCTTTGCATCGGTGAGACCAAGTCAAGTCGTCAAGTCAAGTCAATTTTATTTCTATAGCACATTTAAAAACAACTCTCGTTGACCAAAGTGCTTTACATTAGTGCAGGTACTAACGTGCTACAAACAGTGGTACATAGATCAACAATACGTACATAAATACATACATACAGCGCTCCCTCAGAGGACCTCAAGAAAGTCTTGAGAGTAGAAATAAAATTTAAGTCTAGACTTAAAAGAGTTGATGGAGGGGACAGTTCTGATGGGAAGAGGGATGCTGTTCCATAGTCTAGGTCCTGCAACCACAAAAGCGCGGTCGCCCCTGAGCTTATGCCTAGACCGCTGGATGGTCAGTCACCCCAAGTCGGCCGATCTGAGGCACCTGGAGGTGGTGTGGTGGGTAAGCAGATTTTTGATGTAGGTGGGGGCAAGCCCGTTAAGGGCTTTGTATGCATAAAGAAGGAGCTTGAAACTGATTCGGAACCACATAGGGAGCCGGTGGAGAGAGGCCAGAATCGGGGTGATGTGGTCCCTTTTTCGGCTGCCCGTCAGGAGTCTCGGTGCGGCGTTTTGGACCAATTGCAGGCGGGACAGGGATGATTGGCTGATGCCAGTGTAGAGGGAGTTGCAGTAATCTAGGCGGGATGATCTTTTCGAGGTCGTCAAATTGGAGGAATGGTTTTAAGTTAGCTATCGTCCGAAGCTGGAAGAAGCTAGCTTTTACCACGGCATTGACTTGTTTGTCAAATTTCAATGCCGAGTCAAATATCACGCCAAGGTTTTTGACGTGAAGTTTGAGTAATGGAGTAAGGCCTCCAAGGCTGCCTGCTATCGTTTTGATGGAGCCCGAGGAGCCGAGTAGGATGACCTCAAACTTACTCTCGTTTAGTTGGAGGAACTTCTGGGCCATCCAACACTTTATATCCTCGAGGCAGTGGATAAGGCTGAGTAGATTTGATCGGTTGTTGAGTTTCAGGGGGAGATAGAGTTGTGTATCGTCTGCATAGCAGTGGAAGGAAATGCCGTGCCTTTGAATGACTTGGCCTAAGGGAAGCATATACAGGGAGAAGAGAATGGGACCTAGGACGGAGCTTTGTGGAACCCTGCAGCAAAGGCTAGCTGGGGTGGAGAAAGAGTGACTACACTTATGCTCAGTCCACCCAGGCCTGCTGCATCTCCCAGTTGCTACTCATTTTAACTCCCCTTCACATTCCCACACTGACCTTTCGGGCCTGGCCCTCCACCAATGATGGAGTGAGGCCACATGCAAAGTGGAGGAACAACACCTCATATTCTGCTTGGGTAGCTTCCAACCCAGTGGTATGAACATTGAATTCTCCAATTTTAGGTGAAATTTCATTGCAGTCTTTTTCTTCTTTCCTTCCCACTCCTCTCCTCCACCTTTTCTGACCCATCCTCCCATTATCCCACCAACCTCCCGTTCCCTATTATCTATATCCCTCACTCTGGCTTCACATTTCACTGCTCTTTCAAACTCCTTCCCTCCTTATCAACACCCTTTTGTCTCATTTTTCTTATAGTTAAAGTTATCGTTTAATTTATTGTCACGTGTACCAAGGTACAGTGAAAAGCTTTTTGCTGAGTGCTATCCCGTGAGCGGAAAGACAATACATGATTAGAATCGATCCCTCCACAATAGACAGATATAGAATAAAGCGAATAAGATAATGCAAGGTAAAGACCAATTAAAGATAGTCTGAGGGTCTCCAATGAGGTAGCTCAGGACTGCTCTCTGTCGCTAGGATGGTTCACGTGCTTAATCGCCAGGAGTCGTTGCAGTAGGTCTTCTAGAGTCGGACAATGGACATCTGAGAGGAGATGAAGAAGAGCATAGTTAAAGTAAGAAGTGCTGCAGTTGGAGAAAGGTTTAAAAGAGTAAAGTGATTGTAATGAGTGATTGCAGAGCCACATCTGTGACCAGCACACAGAGTTACCTGTCGTCATTGGGCCACCTTTATCACCCTTTTGTCCCCTTTTTATCACCAGCATTGGTCCATCCCTCTGCCAATTTAAACCCCCGTTTAACCAGTATCCACCTATCACTCACTGGTCAGGCACCCACTTCTTTTCCAGCATTTCCCCCCACCGCAATCATTCTGCAGAAGGGTCCCAACTTGAAACTTCGCCTATCCTTGTTATCCAGAGATGCTGCCTGACAGCTGAGTTACTCCCGACACTTTGTGTTATGCTGTTTTGCCAAGATATTTTTTTAATAATCTGCGCCATAAGTCTTCAAATGGAAGAGAAAACTATCGGAGAAAAATCAATGTGAGGCGAGGATGTGCTTTTTGCAAGTAAAGGAAATGAGAGATGCAGCCAGAAGAGTGGAATTTGCAATATTATCTAAAATAGCTTAGAGGTAAAAATAAGCCTTTCAAGTTTTTATCCAGCTCTGCCTGTGCTGGGAGTAGTCAACATAAAGGAACGAAAAATTCTACATAATGGGACGAGGAGAAGAAGACAAAATTAATTCGAACAAAAAAGAACCATCCTTTGATAGATCTAGTAACCCTTGAAGTTGAAATGATTTCTTGCATCAAGCAAGATACGGGTGAGTTCCACAGGCAACAACCTACCTGAAGGTCAACAAACAAGGCTATCCAATTTCTCCTTAAAATTCTTACCAGATCCCCATTAGGGCTTTGCTCTATGGCGTGGAGGAGGGAAGAGAGACAGAATAAATGAAAATGATTTTTACACAAATCATTAGCATCTTTCAGATATTCAGATTCCATGTTGCTCAGGGAGACGTTAGCATGCTTGATGTTTGAGGGTTACCTGTGCTATTAGATGGCCAACGGATAATGATGTTAGATCAGTCTCTCAGGCCATTTTAATATTCATAAGATCAACCCCACTGTTATGAGGTGGATTGTTGCAGGCAATCATTTATTCATGATGCCAGGCATTTTGGAGAGGAAAAAAACATAGCAAAGCCAAAGAAACAAGCCACTTAAGTAGATGAAGAATCTAGGACCAGAGGCTATAGCTTCAGAATAAAAGGACGCACCTTTAGAAAGATGAGGAGGAATTTCTTTGTGGTGAATCTGTGGAATTCATTACCACTGACTGGTGGAGGTCAAGTCTGGTGTGGGTATTTTTAAAGAGAAGATTGACAGATTAGTGGATTAGTACGGGTGTCAGGGGTTATGGGGAGAAAGCTGGAGAATGGGATTGAGAGGGAGAGATAGATCAGCCATGATTGAGTGGCGAAGTAGACTTGATGGACCAAATGGTCTAATTCTGCTCCCAGACCTTATAAACTTATGAACTTGAGAGTTAAGAGGATTGACAAAAGAAAAACAGGAGCTATTATTTTTGAATGGTCTGGATGCTATCAAGTTAACACCTGAAGTGCGGCACGATGGCGCAGCGGTGGAGTTGCTGCCTTATAGCACCGGAGACCTGGGTTCGATCCTGTCTATGGATGCTGTCTGTACGGAGTTTGGACGATCTCCCCGTGACCACGTGGGTTTCCTCTGGGTGCTCTGGTTCCACCCACATTCCACAGACATGCAAGTTTGTAGATTAATTGGCTTCAGTAAAATTGTAAATTGTCCCAAGTGTGTAGGACAGTGCTAGTGTACGCAGTGATTGCTGATCGGTGCGGACTTGGTGGGCTGAAGGGCCTGTTTCCACGTTGTATCTGTAAAGTCTCAAAGTCTAAAGTAAGGTTGCCTTATGGATGTCACAAAATGGATGTTTGACAAAAATACAGTACGATTACCAAGACTGCACTGTGAATTGTAGATTTATGCCATTTAAATCAACTGGGGAAATGTCTCTGTGTGAAAGAAAAAATCTTTGACTCTACACGACCTTTCCATTTCTGCAAGGCCCACTGTTTCTTTCCCAGTCTGTGGCCTGTTTATTGTGGAGAGTGCTGTCAGGATACAGCATCCTGCAGACACGAGGATCTGCACACGATGGTTTACCAAAAAAGATGCAGACAGGTAAGCGGAGCTTACCTGTCCCTAATTTTCGATTCTCCTACAACAGAGAACATTCTCTCCTCATCCAGTGTTAAACATTTGTCATGATTTGATTGATTCCACGATAGAAATGGTGCCACGTGTTCATCGCTTGCTTTGTGGGTGGCAGAGTGATGCAACTGGCATACCTGCTGCCTCACAGTGCCAGAGACCTGGGTTCGATCCTGACCTTGGGTGTGTGGAGTTTGTACTTTCTCTCTGTGACCGTGTGGATTTCCCTCAGGTGCTCCAGTTTCCTCCCACATCCCAAAGGCGTGCGGGTTAGTGGGTTAATTGGCCTCTGTAAATTGACCCGAGTGTGCAAGGAGTGGATGCAAAAGTGGAATAACATAGAACTAGTGTGAACGGGTGATCGCTGGTCGGCGAGGACTCGGTGGGCCAAAAGGCCCTGTTTCCACGCTGTATGTCTGAACGAAACATCCATGCCCAGCTAAACTCCAGGCCGTGTTTTGTGGAATGCCGACAGCAAATAAAATCACACCTACCCGTTATGATGTAGTCTATGAAAACTGGAACATATGTACTGTAGTTCTTCTGAAACGATAGTTGTGAAATAACAAAAAAATAGCAATTTCACACTTGCAAAAAAATATTTTCCTTGGCATTCTTGAAAGTTGAGGATGGTTTGCGTCTACTCTAGTTCTGACTGTTCTGAGATAGATTCAGATTCCTGTGCGGGTTCTGCGTGGGTGAAGCAGATGGTGTTAGACAAAAGGTTTGCAGGTTAAATGGCCCCCTGTGCATTGCCCCTAGTGTGTAAGGAGTGAATGAGAAAGTGGGATAACATAGATCTAATGTGAACGGGTGATCGATCGATGGCGTGGAATCCGTGGGCCTAAGGGCCTGCTTCCATGCTGTCTCTCTAAACTAACCTAATGAAACTAAACTGAACACTGCTTCCCCATGGAGAGTCAAAAGGTTTAATAGGAATCTGAGGGGGTAACTTTTTCACACAAAGGGTGGTGGGTGTATGGAACAAGCTGCCAGAGGAGATAGCAGGAACTATCCCAATATTTAAGAAACAGACAGGTACATGGATAGGACAGGTTTGAAGGGATATGGATCAAACGCGGGTAGGTGGGATTAATGTAGCTGGGACTAATGTAGCTGGGACATGTTGGCCGGGGTGGGCAATTTTACCGAAGCCAATTAACCTACAAACCTGCACGTCTTTGGAGTGTGGGTGGAAACCGGAGCACCCAGAGAAAATCCACGCAGTCACAGGGAGAACGTACACATTTTGTACAGACAGCAACTGTAGTCAGGATTTAACCCCGGGTTCAGTACACCTATAAGGCAGCAACCTTCCCTCTGCGCCACTGTGCCGCCATTTGTAGTTTTCAAGAGGCTGATGGCGTTTGGGTGGGGGAAGATATAATTGAGCGCACATGTGCTGCGCACCTCCCACATATATGCTTTCCGGGGAGGGAATTAATTGTGGCACTCTGTTGAGCCTGGGAATGGTACCTTGGACCTTCTGGATTGCATATGGCTCAATTCCACACTGGTCAGGGAACTAATTAACACCAAATCTACATGATAAATCCAGCACAGGTCCCTGTTCTTCTTTAATGAGGACTGTACATGTCTGTGCACTCAAGCTGTGTCATTAGTCTAGCTCATCCGGCAATAGACCAAACCTCTGCTTCCTGATCTCTGTTAATGTATGAGTACTTAACACAATGCAGGATTTAGAGGATGGTGCCCATAAAGTATTAGAAAAAGGTTGCTGGGATTTTTATGTGCTTGGAAATAGTCCAAATAGACAGCCGTTGTGTCTTTTCATCTCTGGCCTTTGTCCAACGATGTGCCTGTCAAATCCTCCCCTCACCTGTGTTCACCAATTACTTTGCCTGCTCGTTCCTGTCCATCCTCTCCAGCTTTCTTTTCTTTCTCCCCCCCCCCCCCTCCCCCTCTGCCCTACCTGGATTTGCACACATATCTCCCTTTACCCATCCCCCCTGTATCCTTCCACCTATATTCCTTCCTCTGGCTTCACATCTGCCTTTTCTCTCCTCTCCTTATTTCACATTTTTGTCTCTTTTTCTCTGGCCTTTGTTGGTAAGATTCTGATTGTCACTTAAGCAGTAAAGTTGGAGACAAGTTAATGAATGAAATGAAGGATTAAATTGATATTCCACCCGGGATATGGGAGAAGGCAGGAACGGGGTACTGATTGTGGATGATCAGCCACGATCACAGTGAATTATGGTGCTGGCTCGAAGGGCCCAACGGCCTACTCCTGCACCTATTGTCTATTGTCTTATTTAGTTGAGTTGCTAGATATAGCATGGAAACGGGCCCCTTGGCCCACTGAGTCAACACCGACCATTGATTATCCATTCACACTGTTATCTCACTTTTGCCTCCACTCTTACACAATAGGGTGCCAATATACAGAGACCCAATTAACCTACAAACCTGCACGTCTTTTTTAGATGTGGGAGGAAAACAGAGCACTGGAAGGAAACCCATGCGGTCACAGGGAGAGCGTGCAAACTCCCCACACAGATACCAGTGGTGCAACTGTGCAGCCCACATGACCCTTCTACAACATAAGGGTCCTGACCCGAGACGCTGTCTGTCCATTTCCACCACAGATTTAGAAATGTTTCATTGATGCTTAAAAAGGGCCTTTTAAATGTCGATGCCTGTACAGTGATAGACAGAATATAAGCTCTCATTCCTGGCGCTAATTATGGTGGATCTTCAGGGCCAGCGATGACTGTGGACACTCTGGCTCCTGTTGGAGAGACTTCCAGGAAATAGCCTTCCTCCGTAATCATTTACTCTTTCAATGCTGGCTGCGGTGTCTGCCATCTGTGAAATGCTGTGTTGTTATGGGCGCTCCAACAGCAGCTCCCATATCAGGAATCCTAGCCTAAGAGCAGGTCACCGAGCCTGTACAGCACAGGAACAGGCCATTCGGCCCACAATGTCTCTAGCCGAATCACAATGCCAAGAAAAACAAATCGCATCAGTCTGCACAAGATTCCTATCCCTCTATTCCCTGCATATCCATGTGCCCATGCTATGGGACTGTGGTTAGGCTGCATTTGGAGTATCGTATGCAGTTCTGGTCGCCTCATCACAGGAAGTATGTGGAGGATTTGGAGAGGGTGCAGAAGAGATTTACCAGAATGATGCCTGGATTAGAGGGTATTGGCTATCAGGAGAGGTTGGACACACTTGGATTGTTTTCTCTGGAGCGTTGAAGACTGAGGGCAGACGAGGGAAAAGGGGGAGGGAGAAGCGGGTTGTTTGTGGGTTAGATACATAAAATTGGAGAATTCAATGTTCATACCATTGGGTATCAAGCAGCTCAAGCTTGTTGTTACATCGTTGATACATTATTTTTACATTATTTTATTACATTATTACATTCTGTTCATATTGAGGTTTTTTCATCCAGTGTCGGAGATTTCGGAGGAGATCCTGATAGAAGTTTATAAAATTAAGAGAGGTATAGATAGTGTGGACAGTCAGAACCATTTTTCCCCAGAGTGGAAATGTCAAAGACTAGAGGACACATCTTCAAGGTGAGAGGGGCAAAGTTTAAAGGAGATTTGCAAGCAAGTGTTTTTTGCGCAGAGAGTGGTGGGTGCCTGGAATAGGCTCATGGATATGCAGAGAATGGATCACGTGCAGGCAGAGGAGATCAGTTTACCTTTGCATCATGTTTGCACGGATATTGTGGGCTGAAGCGCCTGTTCCTGAGCTATAATCTGGGCTGCCATCACCTCTGAGTCACCTTATCAACTGTCGAAACCGTAATTCATGATATGTAGAGTGCAGTCATTGTCGTCGTCCCGCACCACCCCCCCCCCCCCCCCCCCCCCCACCCCCTCCCACCCCGGAAGGACCTCAAAATACTTCACATGCAGAGAATTATGTTAATGGACCATGTTTGTTGTTTGGCACGGTGAGTTTTGACAGAGTAAATGGCTGCTTGATTAACTTATCCATTTCTGACCTGATTATGGAAAGGATGTTTGATAAAGTCTTTTGTCTCTCCATACTGTGCTGGGTGGAACCTCAGATCCTGTTTAGTTTAGTTTGGAGATACAGCGTGGAAACAGGCCCATCCGCCCACCGCGTCTCTCACACTCCAAAGACGTACATGTTTGTAGGTTCATTGGCTTCGGTAAAGAGTTGTAAATTGTCCCTTGAGTGCTAGTGTATGGTGATTGGCATGGACCCGGTGGGCCAAAGGGCCTGTATCTGTGCTGTATCTCTAAAGTCTAAAGAATTTGCACTGACCAAGATGTGCACCAGTTCAAACCTAGACACTAGGGACAATTTACAGAAGCCAGGTCTTTGGAATGTGAGAGGAAACGGGCACCCGGAGGAAACCTACGCAGTCACAGGGAGAACGTATAAACTCTGTACAGACAACACCCGAGGTCAGGATCGAACCTGGGTCTCTGGCACAGTGAGCAGCAGTGCTACCGCTGTGCCGCTATGTAAAGATAGGGTTTCAGCTGAATATCTGACTCGAAGGATGACTGACACCTTTAACAAGGCATTATTCCTTCATAACAGCAAACAAAATGCGGCTCTAAATCAGGTGCCCTGGGCTGTTGTGTGGAGTTTAACATTGTGATTCAGGACCAGCAGGGTAGCATAACGTAAAATCACAGGTCAGTGCGAGTATGAATAATTGAAGCTCGAATTAATAAATAAAAGCAGCAAACACACACAAAAAAAAAATCAAAATAATTGACTTCCCTGTCAAAGGGAACCCGACACCGAACTACCAGTCTAAGATTCAGGAAGTTTGTACGTTCTCCCTGTGACCGCATGGGCTGGATGCTATCAAGTTAATGCCTTATGTATCGGGGCAGTGCAGTGGTGCAGTGGTAGAGCCATACAGTGGTAGCGCTATATAGCCACTGCCTTATAGCACCAGAGGCCCAGGTTCGAATTTGACTGCGGGTGCTGTCTGTACAGAGTTTGCACGTTCCTCACCTGACTGCGTAAATTTTCTCCGGGTGCTCCGGTTTTACTCCCACACTCCAAAGATGTGCAGGTTACTTTTGTAAATTGTCCCAACAGTGTAGGATTGAACTAGTGTATGGGTGATCGTTGGTCGGCACCGGTTCGGGGGCCGAGTGACCTATTTCCAGGATGTATCTCAAAACTAATCATGATGCGGCTTAATCGGACTTTGGTTCGGCTGCATTTGTGGTATTGTGTGCAGTCTGGTTTCCCCATTACGGGAGGGATGTGGAGGTTTTGGAACGCAAGTGTAGTTTGCCAATTCCCTCCACAGATGCGGCCTGGGCCGCTGGGTTTCTCCAGCACTATGAGCGGTATAGATAGGGTAGACAGTCAAACCCTTTTACCCAATGTGGAAATGTCAAAGACTAGAGGGCATAACTTTAAGTGAGAGGGGCAATGTTTAAAGAAGGGCAGCACAGTGGGGCAGCAATAGAATTGCTGCCTTACGAGCCCCAGAGACTCGGTTTCAATCCTGACTACGGGTGCTGTCTGTTGTGTGTTTTTTGTTGCGTGTTATCCAGTCAGCGAGAACACCGCTATCGCAGTTAGTGAGGAGGATTTAGAGAGGGTGCAGAAGCGATTTACTAGAATGATGCTGGATTGGAGGGTTTAGTTAAGTTTTTTAGTTTAGTTTAGCGATACAGCGCAGAAACAGGCCCTTCGGCCCAACGAGTCCGCTCCGACCAGCGGTCCCTGCACATTAACACTATCCTACACACACTAGGGACAATTTACACTTATACCATGCCAATTTACTTACAAACCTGTAAGTCTTTGGAGTGTGGGAGGAAACCGAAGATCTCAGAGAAAAGTCCCGGGGAGAACATACAAATTCTGTACAGACAGCACCCGTAGTCAGGATCGAACCTGCAAGCGCTGTAAGGCAGCAACTCTACCGCTGCTCCACCGTGCCACCCATCGGGAGCTATCAGGAGAGGTTGGACAAACTTCAGTTGTTTTCTCCAGAGCGTTGGAGACTGAGGGCAGACTTGATAGAAGTGTATCAAGTTATGAGAGGTCTAGATAGGGTAGACAGTCTGAACCTTCATCCCAGGGTGGAAATGTTCCTGCTCCTGGGCCTGGCCAAGATGGCCATTGGCGGGTCCAGGCAGCGGGTAGTCGACAGCCGCACCAGGGTTGATTGCCTGTCCCTTTTCCGGGCCTACGTCCGTGCCCACGTATCCTCGGAGAGGGAACACGCGGTGTCCACGGGGACATTGGAGGCCTTCCGTAAACGCTAGTCGCTGCGGGAGGTTGAATGTTTTGTTGATAAAGTTGCCGTTATATTAATTTGATGATCGTTTGTTTGTAAAAACTGTCAACATAGGCAGTCTTTGATTGTGCTAATTTGTATATTTTAATTTTTTATGAATAAAAGTAGTTGTATAATATTAAAAAAAGGGTGGAAATGTTAATCACTAGAGGCCATAGCTTTAAGGTAAAAGGGGGTCTGTTGCCAAATAACAGCTGGGAAGAAACTGTCACTGAATCTGGAGGTGTGCTGTTCCTGTGCTGTACTTTTCGATGTTCTATGTACTAGTCTCATCCTTGGTGAGGATTTTGACATGTACTGAATCTGTAAACCAGACTAAAATATTATTACTCTTCCTTTATTCCAGTTAAAGGACAAGTAAGCCCTCGATACGAACATTACATAAAATGACACACTTTATCCTTACAAAATATAGATGTATTTAATTGATAGATTGCTTCAAGCCTTTTGAATATCATTTCTTTAAACTAGCAGTATATCTGATCGCGATATTCCCATCAGGTAACTCCCTTCACAAGTATGTTAATCTTTCCCCAAGACACCACCTTTGCAGATTCGCATTTGCCATTGCACTTTAACACTCAAAACTGTTCACTTCGTGTGTCAAACGACCTATTAACTCAGTGCAATGATCCTGGAGTGCTCTGCACTCATTCTCGTTGTATGAACATTGAATTCTCTTATTTCAAGTAATACCCACCTACCCCTTCTTTAAGCTCTAAACCTATCCTATCCATGTACCCGGCCAAATGTTTTTTAAATAGTACCTGCCTCAACTATCACCTCTGTCAGGTCATTCCATACACCTACCATACTTTATGCAAAAACGTTGCCCCTCGGGTTCCTATTAAATCTGTCCCCCCCTCACATTAAACCCACATCATCTAGTTCTTGATTTCCATATCCTGGGTAAAAGATTTCTGTGTGTTTACCCAATCTATTCCTCTCATGATTTTATACATCTCTATAAGATCACCCCTCATCTTCCTGCGCTCCAAGGCCTAAAGTCCTAGCCTGCCCAGCCCCTCTTTAGTTTTGGAGAGAACTGCAGATGCTGGTTTAAATTGAAGGTAGACACAAAATGCTGGAGTAACGGGACAGGCAGCATCTCTGGAGAGAAGGAATGGGTGACGTTTCTGAAGAAGGGTCTCAACCATAAACATCACCCAGTCCTTCTCTCCTGAGATGCTGCCTGTCCCGCTGAGTTACTCCAGCATTTTGTGTTTACCCTCTCTTTAGTTCAGTTTAGAGATAGAGCATGGAAACAGACCCTTCAGCCCACCAAGTCCGCACCGTCCAGCGATCGCCCACACACCAGTTCTATCCTACACATTAGGGATAATTTACCGAAGCCAATTAACCTACAAGCCTGCGTGTCTTTGGAATGTGGGAAGAAACTGGAGCACCTGGAGAAATCCCACGGGAGAATGTACAAACTCCGTACAGACAGCACAGAATTGAACCTGGGTCTCTGGCGTCGTAAAGCACCAACTTCACCGCTGCTCCACTGTCCCGCCCAGCTTTATTGGACTTTATCTTGTACCAAACGTTATTCCCTTCATCCTTTATCTGTTCACTGTGGCAGCTTGATTGTAATCATGTATAATCTTTTCTTTGCCTGGATAGCACGCAAACAAAAGCTTTATGCTGTACCTCGCTACATGTGACAGTAATAAGTGAAACTAAACTAATAAGCTAAACTAAAAAAAGAACTTTGAGTATCAAATAGAATGAAGTTCAAATTCAGCGTGGAGGTTGCACTGAAGTGTGGACTGAAGAGAGTTACAAGGTTTACTGTAAGGAGATGGAACTTGGTTGAGAGAGGAGCGCATTAATGATCAAGAATGAAATTACTTCCATGTCAATGGATCATAAAACAAGAAAGAG
The DNA here is from genome assembly GCF_010909765.2 of Amblyraja radiata. Classification (NCBI taxonomy): domain Eukaryota; kingdom Metazoa; phylum Chordata; class Chondrichthyes; order Rajiformes; family Rajidae; genus Amblyraja; species Amblyraja radiata. Next base: position 27,807,841 of record NC_045973.1, read on the forward strand.
GCAGGCAGAGGAGACTTTATGGATATGTCTGAGAATTGAAAATGGATTTAAGCATCTAATGGTATTATATATTAGTCCTCTAGCAAGGGGGATGTATTAATGCAGAGATTAGGCAAGGCATTGAGGTTTTAATTTCTGTACAGATTAAAATAAGCAGAGATAAAACAAGAAGCAGGAAGAGCAGTAGCACGGTGGCACATCGGTAGAGCCGCTGCCTCACAGTGCCAGAGACCCGGGTTCGATCTTGACTACGGATGCTGTTTGTACGGAGTTTGTTTGTTCTCCCTGTGACCGTGATGGGTTATCTCCAAGTGCTCCGGGTTCCTCCTACATTCCAAAGACGTACAGATTGGTAGGTTAATTGGCATCTATAAATTGCCGCTAGTGTGTCGGATAGAACTAGTATGAACGGGTGATCATTGATCGGCGTGGACTCGGTGGGCCGAAGGGCCTGTTTCCACGCTGTGTCACTAAGCTAAACTAAACTAAAGCAGGAGATATTCAGTCCCTCAAAGCTGATCTCCCACAAATGCACTCTCCCTGCTGGAGGAAATGTCAAAGGTTAGAGGACATAGCTTTAAGGTGCGAGGGGCAAAGTTTAAAGAAGATGTGCGGGGCAAGTGCCTGGTGAGTGCCTGGAATACAATGCCGGAGGTGGTGGTGGAGAGAGATACGATACTGGTGCTTACGAGACTTTTCGGTAGAAACATGGATATGCAGAGAATGAAGGGATATGGATTATGTGCAGACAGATAAGAGTTGGCCCTGCTATCTTGTTAGTACAGACATTGTGGGCCGAAGGGTCTGTCCCTGCACCGTTCTACGTTCTACTTGCTTAATAGCGACTTCAATGAAAACCACAGTCCACAAAAACCGAGTACATTTTATAATGGATAAAATGGCAGAAGGTCACTGTTTAGAAAGGAACCAACTAAAATTCAGAGCCAGCCAACACCACAATGGGAAACCACATAATACTACGGGATTAAGCACGTCGGGTTGATTTTATGTTTAAAAAAAGTTTCGGCTGAATGAGAACATTGGAAATGGCAACAAAGGTTGACAGAAGAGATATCATCTCATAAAAAAGGAACTGCAGATACTGGTTTATACCAAAGACAGACACAAAATGCTTGAGTAACTCAGCAGATCGGGCAACATTTTCGAAGAAAATGGATAGGCAGATGTTCTGGATCGGGACTCTTCATCAGGCCGATTGTATACGGGGGGGGGGGGGGGGCTATGGAAGCAAAACATGACCTGGACAATCAGGGGCAGCAATAGATGTCCTTATGCAGGGAGGTTCACTGATAGGCCAATTATTGGCTCGGACGGTGTGATCCGAAGAGGGGTGCATATTTGAGAATTGTGGAGTTGGTTAACTGACTTTTAGTGGAGGAGGGGGGGGCAACCCATTACCAACCACTCTAATTCGCCTTCCCATTCCCACACTGACTTTCTCCATTGCCAGAGTGAGGCCACAAGCAAGTTGGAGGGACAGCGCCTCATATTCCGCTTGGGTAGCTTCCAACCCAGTGGCATGAACATTGAATTCACCCATCCTTTTTCTCCAGAGATGCTGCCTTTCTCCAGCACTTTGTGTCTAACTTTGACAGAAGGGATGATGAAAGACTGAAATGGGAAAGAACAAAATAAAATGCAAGGAATATCAAAGAGTTCAGAACTTTTGCAATTATACAATACAATACAATACAATTTATTGTCATTTGAGCCTCAGTGAGACTCAAACGAAATTCTGTTTCCACAGCCATACAAACAAAGACAATTTCCTAGACATACACACAATTTAATTCACACAAACATCCATCACAGTGGACCCACTGTGATGGAAGGCAAAGTCTTTTCTCTCCCCTGTTCCCCATGTCTCTCCCGATGTCCAAGCCCCAGGCGGGCGATGATAAGTCCCACGGCCATTTTAGGCCGTGCCGGGCGATTTACGGCCCCGCTCCCGGTCTAAATGTCACAAAGTTGGAGCCCCCGGCGGGCGCTGGAATGTCCCACGGCCATGAAGCCGTGCTGGGTGATGTACGACCCCGCTCCAGGTCGTTCCAACCCCGCGACACGGGCTGGAGAAGTCCGGGGGGAGAGAGAGAAGCGGTCTCTCTCTCCCCCCGGACCCGCGAGCTCCCGATGTCCCAGTCCACCGGACCTGCGGCTGCGGTGCTGGAGCCTCCGAGCCCCAGGAGTCGAGTCGCAGCAGCGAGTCACCACCGCTCCCCACACTCCGATGACGGCCAGCCCCTCGATGGTGAGTAGTCCGCAGCTCCGCAGTCTCCCGAGCCCCCGGGTTGGAGGCTGGAGGCTGCTCCACGGTGCTAGGCCCCAACGACAACGGAGACCCGACAGGGAAAAGGTCGGGTCTCCCGGACAGGGAAGAGATTTTAAACGGTTTCCCCCTCCCCCTCCCTGCCCCCCACATATACACATTTAAAACTAGTATTAAAAAACACCAACACTACATTTAACTAGACAAAAAATAAAAAAAAGACAGACAGGCTGTAGGGGCCGCTGCAACGGGTGAGTCGCGCCGCCAAATATGACTAGTTGAGATGGGGCGAGTTGGTCGGCATGGACAATTGTATGAAGGAAGTGACGTGACCCCCTGTAATATCTATTATTAGTGCTACGATAAGCATGTGTAGAGGAATAAACAATTGTGTTAGTAGTTACAGCACAGGCAGAGAATATCATCCTAAACATGCCCCCAAAAAAAATATAAAATCAGCAATATGCACTCATTAAGTTAACATAAATAAATTGAAAGAGAAAAAACGACCTGGACCAGATGGTTTCCATCTTAGGGACTAGTTTGAATGATGCCAGTGCACTAATTAGAAGCTTCAAAGTTCTCTCAGTTCTGGAGCTGTTCCTTTAACTTGGGAAAATTCCATATGCCAATCGGCAATTAAACAATGTGAGAGAGAGAGAGAGAAGAAAGGAAAGTTGGATCTTTCGGCTTAACATCTCGTTAAGAATCTAGAATTAAGAATTGAATCGCTGATTAACTTGAAGGAATTCAGTTGATCATAAGAAAAGCAGTATGTAGAAGATGTAGAAACAAAGAATTGCAGATGCTGGTTTATACAAACGATAGACACAGTTAGTGCTGGAGTAACTCAATGGATCAGGCAGCATCTCTGGAGAAAAAGGACGGGTGACGTTTCGAGTTGGGACCCTTCTTCAGACTGAAGATCCCTCTACTTTCCTACTTTCTGACTGAAGAAGGGACCCGACCTGAAACGTCACTCATCCTTTTTCTCCAGAGATACTGCCTGACCTGCTGAGTTTCTCCAGCACTGTGTGTCTATCTATGAATAGATCATGCCTGGTTTAGCTAAAGCAGTGTGTAAGCAACTCTCCAAGATACTTAGGGCCACAGTGGTGCAGCGGGTAGAGACGCTGCCTCACAGCGCCAGAGACCCAAGTTTGATCTTGATCTCGGATGCTGTCTGTGCGTGTGGAGCTTGCACGTTATCTCTGCAACCGTGTGGGCTTCCTCCGGGTGCTCCGGTTTCCACCCACATCCCAAAGACGTGCGGGTTTGTAGGTTAATTGGCCTTCTGTAAATGGCCTCGTGTATAAAATCATGAGGGGGGTTGATTAGCTGAATGTAGTCTTTTCCTTAGGATACGGGAATCAAGAACCAGACGACAGAGGTTTAAGGTGAGAGAAGAAAGATTTAATAGGAATCCGAAGGACAACTTTTCCACTCAGAGGGTGGTGTGGGTATGGAATAATCCACCAGAGGAGGTAGCTGAGGCAAGTATTATATCAACATTTAAACGACACTTGGACAGATACATAGATTGGAAAGGTTTAGAGGGATATAGAGAAACTGCAAGCAAATATGACTAGTTTAGATGGGGCGAGTTGGTCGGCATGGACAAGTTGGGCCGAAGGGCCTGTTTCTGTTCGATTACTCAAGTGTGTAGAGAGTGGATGAGACATTGCAATAGAAGTGTAACAGGTGCACAATGACTGTGTTTTAATTGTAATTTAGATGCCCTGCCTCATGGCATTTAAGGTTCTACTTGAGAGAATGTTACTAACTTTAGAGAGACCGTTTTCACATGGTTTGGGGCATTTATTTATTTCATAATCTTGGACACCCTTACTAATCAAGAATCTGTCAACCTCCGCCTTACAATACCCAATGATGGCCTCCACAGCCGTCTGCGGTGACGAATTCCACAGATTCACCACGCTCTGGCTAAAGAAATTCCTCCTCAGGTATGTTGAGGCTATGTTGAGGCTGTACTCTCTGGTCCTGGACTCTCCCACTAAGTACCTTGAGACATTGTCGCATTGTAAACTCTGCAGTTGTTGTTTCCATTTAAGGAAAAAGCTATATTTACAAGCTTGGCAGAACTCAAACTAACCAATTAAAAGTAATAAACCTTAAATAATTGGAACTAATGGTTTGGTGATGGGAAAAGGCAGAAACCTTGTTTAAATTTCTCCTTTAATGTCCTTTAGATGGGCCGGACACGAAAATGACAATTATGCTTGGATATGCTTCAGGGGAAAAGGCCATTATAGGCAAGCAGAATAGGTGAGACTTTATTTTAAAGAAGTCAGGGGAGGAATATGATGTGAAACTGAATATTGTGGACCCTACAATCTATTCAATTAAAATCAAATCTCAATTAGGACTTTACTTCTAAATTTAAATGATTCAGTAGTTTACTCCTACATAAAATGCAATTGAGGCATTGGGGTGCAAAGGGACAACATTTGTTCCTGCCATACCTGATGTCTACTTTCCTCCCCACCTTGTTATCCTTCAACTATTTTTCTGCATCCCCTGTTATCTGGCTGCTTCCATTTCGGACGCACACTCTAATCATAGAGTCATAGAGTCATACAGTGTGGAGACAGGCCCTACGGCCAACTTACCCATGTCAACCAACATGCCCCATCTACACTAGTTCCACCTGCCTGCGTTTGGCCCATATCCCTCTGAACCTGTCCTATCCATGTACCTGTCTAAATGTTTTTGAAAACATTGTGATAGTACCTGGCTGAACCAACTCCTCTGGCAGCTCGTTCCCTATACCCACCGCTCTCTGTGTAAAAAGGTTACCCCTCAGGTTCCTGTTAAAACTTTTCCCCACTGTCCTCCGGTTCTTGATTATCCTATTTTGGATAAAAGACTCTGCATTTATCCTATCTATTCTCTCATGATATTATACACCTCTGTAAGATCATCCCTCATCCACCTGCAACCCAAGGAATAAACTCCTAGCTTGCTCAACCTCTCCCTGTAGGTCAGGTCCTCGAGTCTTGGCAACATCCTTATAAATCTTCCCTGCGCCCTTTCCAACTTAACAACATATTTGCTTTTACAGGGTGACCAACACTGAACCCAATACTCCAAATGTGGCCTCATCAATGTCTTGTGCAACTGTAACATAGCCTCCCAATTTCTATGTGTAGGAAAGAACTGGAGATGCTGGTTCAAATCGAAGGTAGACACAAAATACTGGAGTAACTCAGCGGGGCAGGCAGCATCTCTGGAGAGCAGGAATGGGTGATGCTTCGCGTCGAGACCCTTCTTCAGACTGAAGAAGGATCTTGACCCGAAACGTCACCCATTCCTTCTCTCCAGAGATACTGCCTGTCCCGCTGAGTTACTCCAGCATTTTGTGTCTACCTCCCAATTTCTATACTCGGTACTCTGACAGATGAAGGCCAGTGTGCTGAAAGCCTTCATGATCGCCCTATCTATCTGTGAGGCCACTTTCAAGGAACCATGTACCTGCGCTCCTAGATTCCCTCTTCTCTGCAGCACTCCCCAGAGCCCTGCCATTTACTATGTAGCTAGGATACTGTCCAGTCCACCTCTCCCCCTCTGTAGACATTGGACTTTGGCTGTGGAACTGATGCGCTACAATGCTGAGAACTATAGGTTTGATTTGATTGTATCTATATACAGGTCTACCACCGATTTTCTGGTACCCTCAGTTCCAGACCCTTGCAGTATTATATATTTTGCCGGACCAACAGAGGTCACTTAATAATGATATAACTATACACCTCACCCACAGATCATTATCCCTTTGTGCCTCTAAAGCACCAGGGATTGCTAGAAACTAAAATAAAACTAATATTAAATGTAAATTAAAAGTGCTGCGCTTGACACCATGGCTGTCACTTGGGCCTTGGACTTGGCCATAGCTAGGGTTAAACGGAAGCAAAATAAGCTGAGAGTTGCACAAAACCGGGGCATCACCACCAACAACTGCAGATGAAACAAATAACTCTTTTGGGACGAAGCGACATGTCCTGAAAGAGCGCCCGCCACACGCAGCGCCATCTGTGGCCACCCAGGGAACTTTACGTGTTCTCTCGTAATGTTGTCCGGATTAAAGGAGGTGCCGGACCATCAGTTGCCAGAGAATCGGTGGTGGACGTGTATAATATTATCTGAGCTGATTGGATAGCATGCAAAACAAACATTTTTTAACGTACCTCGGTACACATGATAATAATAAATCTGCACCTAAACCCAAAATTCCTCCATGGCTTTATAGTTTTTCTGCAACCTTATCAATGTCTGTCAGTTCCCCATTCCTCTCTTCAAATGCCCCATTGGCCACTAACTCTGCACTGGTGTGCAGTCGCTCCATAATAAGACTAAAGAAGGTTGTAAAGGGATATGCGTCGATTAAATGAATGGGTAAAGATCTAGTAAATGGAGTGAAATGTGGAAATATGTGAGATTTTCCATTTCGCTGGAAAAATAATAAAAGAAACATATAAAAGCTAAACGATGAGAGATTGTGAAGCTGAGATGCAGAGGCATTGTGCTCATAATGCATGTTTCACAAAACGCTAATATACTAGTGCAGCAAATAATCAAGAAAGCTAATAGAATATTATTGTTTATTGCTCTGGGAATTGCCCAGAATAGTAGGGAGGTTATGCTTCAGTTCTGAAGGATGGGACTGCATAGAACCTAGAACAGTACAGCACAGGAACAGGCCTTTCTGCCAGTTTCTTCCCAGCTGTTATTAGGTAACTGGACCATCCTACCTACAACTGGAGAGCAGTCCTGAGCTCAAGCAGTATCCGTGGAGGCAGGCAGTCAGTAATAGCAATGGTTCTGTGGCAAAGGACTAAGAGTCTCAGAGTTTAACATTGATAAGGCATCAACAAAGAAAATCATTTTAAAGCAAAATGGAAAAAATAATTAAAAATTGAAGACATTGTGCCTAAATGCACAAAGCATTCATTAAAAATAAATAAACTTACGGCACCAGTAGAAACTAATGGTGGTGTTTGCATGCTTGACTCTCTTTGATGATGGAAGCCTCAGATCTGGGAGGCGCCGAAGGAGAGATGGTTGAAAGATTTAAGTTCCTGGGAGTAAATATCACCAGTAATTTGCCCTGGACCAGCCACATCCAAGCAATTTCCAAGAAAGCACACCAATGCCTCGGCTTCCTGAGAAGGCTTAGGAAAGCAACCTCCCTTCCATTGACTCCACCTACACTTCACCAAAGCCACCAGCATAATCAAGGATGAGTCTGACACCCCAGTCACACCCTCTTCTCCCCTCTCCCACCAGGCAAGGGGTACAGAAGTTTGAAAACGCAGATTCAGTGACAGTTTTTGCTCAGCTGTCATCAGCCGACTGACCCGTCCTTGTCACCAACTAGAGAGCGGTTCTGACCTCCCATCTACCTCGTTGGAGACCCTCAGACTATCTTTAATCAGACTTTACTGCTCTTTATCATGCACCAAATGTTATTCCCTTTATCCTGTATCTGTACACTGGATAGCTTGATTATACCAGATATAGTCTTTCCGCTGACTGGATAGCACGCAATATAAAAAGCTTTTCACTTTACCTTGGTTCACATAACAATAAACTAAACTAAACTAACCTGCTGTTGAAGCGGTTGGGGTGACTAAGCACAGTGCGTTTGGGAATGGTTCTGGATGCCGTCACAACGCACTGGTTGTAGAAGGAATAGATGTGTAGGGTGATGAATAGATAATAATCAAGTGTGCTGGGTGATCTACAACCTCAGATATAGTGTGGAAACAGACCACCAAATCCATGCCAACCATCGATCATCCGTTCACACTAGTTCTATGTTATCCCACTTTCTCATCCACTCCCTACACACCGGGGGCAATTTACAGAGGGCCAATAAACTTACAAATTCACGCACGTTTGTGATGTGGGGTGAAACCAGAGCACCCGGAGGAAACCCACACGGTCACATGGAGAACATGCAAACTCCACACGCACAGACAGCAGTCGAGGTCAGGATCGAACTCAGATCACTGGTGCTGTGAGGCAGTGGTTCTACCCACTGTACCACTGTAAGAAAACAGAGAAATAAGGAAAGAGGAAATGGGGCTAAGGGGAATGGGCGTAAATACAGAGGGCCAAATTGCCAGGTTCTGTCGATGTGAATATAAAATAAAATATGTCTTAATTAGTCTGCAAATAATTCAAAGACCACATTATATACAGACATGCAAATTGAATGCTTCAGATGGCAGACTATGTCAATGTAGACTCTATATTTGGGACAATTCTTTCTTTTTCTTTTTGAAAAGACAGGGAAATTATTACTTGTGTAAGCAAAGTGTTACCAAATGCCAGCGGTGTAAAGAAATACATTTTCCAACGTGACCTCTTGAATGATGACACTGTGTGTGATCTACCGCGAACAAATAATAGCTCGTTATTGTTGAAGTTGCAGAATAAACTACGAGAAGTCGCCGGTTACTACATTGCAGCCCATCACCTTCAAATTGATCCTCTCTGTGGACTCCACGGAGAGGTCGCTTCGGAATAGCTTTAGATTAGTGAGCAATTGTTGAAAATGGCTTTGCATTTTGCAATTGTCGGATTTAGTGCAGCTTGTCATCATTAACAAAGCCTGTTACTTAATGTCTGTCCATTTGCTCATGGTGGAAGCAGGCCCACAGTGGCGCAGCTAGTAAAGCAGCTGCCTCGCAGGTCACAGGGAGAACGTGCAAACTCCACATGGGCAGCGTCCGAGAGCAGGTTCGAAACTGGGTTTCTGCTGCCGTGAGGCTGAAGCTCTTCCAGCTGGATCTTTGATTGTATTATGGACTTCAATTTTTGTCACAGTTATGGTTATTTAATTATTGTATTTGTAATTATTATATATTATCTGCATATTATTGCATTTGCAGATCTGTTAAGCTGCAGCAAGTAAGAATGTCATAGTTCTGTTTCAGTATATACAGTATCACAATTAAACACTCTTGACTCTTGAATTAAATTTATGGGCGGCACAGTGGCGGATGTGGTAGAATAGTTGCCTCACAATGCCAGAGACCTGGGTTCGATCCTGACCTTGGACGCTACCGGTGTGGAGTTTGCACGTTCTCCCTGTGACAGCGTGGGCTAACGGGTGATTGATGGTCAGCGTGGACTCGGTGGGCCGAAGGTAGTTAGTGAAAGGGATGACCAGAAAGGAACAAAATAAAATAAGGCAGACAGTGTCAGAGGTTTACTGATCCAAAGTGACACATTATCAATAATGTGGACCACACAAAAATAACTACAGGCACAAGGAACTGCCTAAGAGGGAATCTTGAACAAAACACAAAGTGCTGGAGGAACTCAGCGGGTCGGGCAGTATCTGTGGAGGGAACAGATAGGACTGATGAAGGGTCCCAACCCAAAACGTTGCCTGTCCATTCCCTCATAGACGCTGCCAGACCTGCTGAGTCACTCCAGCAGTGTGTGAACCAGCACTTTTCTACACAGTAAGTTGTTAGGAGCTGGAATGCCTGAAAGGATGGAGAAACTATTTAACTTCTTGTGTTTGTAAAGGAACTGAGAACAGTACTGCACAGGAGCAGGCCCATCGGCTCACAATATCTGTGCCGAACGTGATGCCAGGCTAAACTAATCTCCTTTGCCGCATGTGATCCATTTTCGTCCATTCCCTGAATATCCATATCTAAAAAGCTCATAAATGCCACAAATATATCTGCTTCCACCACCTGCCCTGTCACCTAATTCCAGGCATCAACCAGCCTCTGCGTGAAGAACTTGCCCCCCCCCCCCCCCCGCATCTCCCCCGCACATCTCTTTATAGATAGCGATACAGCGTGGAAACAGGCCCTTCAGCCCACTGAGTCCGCGATGACCAGGGATCACCTAGTGTGTAGAATAGTAGCACTATCCTATTCATTAGGGACAATTTACAATTTTACCAAAGATAATTAATCTTTGGAATGTGGGAGGAAACTGGAACACCGGGACAAAACCCACGCGGTCACGGGGAGAACGTACAAACTTTGTACAGTCAGCACCCGTAGTCAGGATTGAGCCCAGGTCTCTGGGGCTGTAAGGCAGCAACTCTACTGCTGCCCCATTGTGCTGCTCTTCTTTAAACTTTGTCCCTCTCACCTTAAAGCTCTGCCCTCTGGTCTTTGACATTTCCACCCTGGAGACTGTCTACCCAGTTTATGCCTCATAATTTGAAATACTTCTATCAGGGCTCCCCTCAGTCTTCGATGCTCCAGAGAGTGCATCGAAATAAGTGCATAAAAAGAGAAGCAACATTAAACATTGGTCCCTTCGAAGCTGAGGCAGTGGATGGATAATGGAAATAGTAGAGGTATTAGATAGATACGTTTAATCTCTAGAAGACAAGAAAAGCAACCCAAATATTGTAGTTACAAAAGTGATCGAGGAATGTAAAACAGTAGGTCCGACTGGAAAAAACAGCTGGTTAAATGGAAAGGACACGGGGTTGAATCTGATGTCCTGCATTCTTGGATTTGAGCAGTGTAGGCATGTAGACACAAGGAACTGCAGATGCTGGAATCTTGCTCAGAACACAACGTGCTGGAGTAACTCAGCGGGCCTGGCAGCATTTCTGGACGACATGGATAGGGAGCGTTTTATATCGGAACCCTTCTTTGAACTCAATAGGCGGTTTAGTTTTGTTAGACTTTAGTAGAGTGATACATTGGTTTAACTTTAGGTTTATTATTGTCACGTGTGCAGTGAAAAGCTTTGTTTTGCACGCTATCCAAATAGGTCAGATGGTATTATACATAAAAGCAAACAAGTCAAACACAGACAAATAGGTAGAGCAAAGGGGAAAAGGCAGAGTGCAGGATTTAGTTCTCAGCATTGTAACGCATCAGTTCCAGAGACAAAGTGCAATGGGGTAGAGGTGAATCGAACAGTACTCTGGCTTATGGAAGGACCTTTCAGAAGACTGATAACAAGGAGGAAGAAGCTGTTCCTGAGTCTGGTGGTGCGTGCCTTCAAGCTTCTGTACCTTCTGCCGGATGGGAGTGTTGGTTATGACCTTCTTGAATCCATCCGATGATGGATAGGCTTCAGCAGCCAATGTAGCAGTTGGATAAAAGAGAATTGGGGGATACTCTTATCTGAGACACTGCATGGAAACAGGCTCTTTGGCCCACGCCGACCATCGATCACCCGCTTCCATGTTATCCCACTTTCTCATCCACTCCCTACACATTAGGGGCAATTATGGTGACCACAAATTTCACTGTACCAATTGGTACGTGACAATAAATGTCTCTTGTCCCATGTCTTAATTTACAGAGGGCCAATTAACCTACAAACCCGCACATCTTTGGGATGCGGGTAGAAACCGGAGCACCCGGAGGAAACCCACGCAGTCACAGGGAGAACACAGACAAACGCACACAGAGACAGACAGACTGACCGGCACACACGCCTGCTTCTCACCTGCCCCTCCCTTGTGTTCCTGTCTCCAGCAGCCAAGCCCAGCCACTTGGATATCTTTCTTACAAAACAGACGTTCAAATATTGTAAATGCCTCAGCCATCCTTTTAATAGATTTTTTTGAAAAAATCCTACAGTAACTCCCAGTGATGTATCCACAGAGTGACTGACTCGTGTGAAGCTGGAAAGTGAAAATGATCAATTTCCCTCTAGTTCTTTTTTGGAAAAACTGGGGAGGAGGTGAAGAAATGTATTTTCACGCAATATGTTCTTAAGATCTGGAATGACAGAAAGGATGGAGAAACCATTTCAATTATAGCTATTGAAAAGGATCATTGACTAGGACTGCAATAGGCCCTTCGGCCCACAATGTTTGTGCTGAATATGATGCCGAGTCAAACTAATCTCCTCTGCTTGCACGTGATCCACATCTCTCTTTTAGACTTTAGAATTACAGCACAGAAACAGGCCCTTCGGCCCAACGAGTCATTATTGTCCAATCGTAGTAGATGGAGGAACTGGACTCTTTGTGCTGAGACAAGGCCATCAGCATGACCGTCTTCAGGGTAGGCTGTTCCAGGGTGAGGGACCTGGCTGGTGACCATCCCCTAAGGTATGTCAGGACCACACTGACATCCCAGATTTGGGTGTACCTAGGACTGGGGATTAGAGTTGAATATGCCTCTCCTGAATTTGATCACCAGTGGGTGGTACCCTATGGCCTGTTGTCCTGGTGCCTGAGTTAAGTAGGCTGACAGAGCACTTCTGGCTGTATTAATGGCGCAGTAGCTGAGTCCTTCATTGTGGTGAAGACCTGCCTGGAACTCCAGTACAGGTTTTGTTGTAGTTGAATATGTAACTCCTGTATTTGAACAGTATCTTCCCACTTCTTGATGTTCGCCAAGTATGTTCCCTTGTGGATATGCGATGGGATGCTGTCATCATGTCGATAGTGCTGTCTGACAATCCAGGCCCAGCAGTGGTCTTCCCAATTCTGCAACCCAGGCCCAGCAGTGGTCTTTTCAAACCTGCAACCCAGTAGTTTAATTTATCATGGCATGGGTGGCTTATGCCTGAAACTGGGTGAGTTGATAAGCCTGGGCTACTGGGAAAATCATTAGGGTTTTAATGACCATGTCGAGGACCATTGGGAACCATGACTGTGGGTATAGTCGGGTACTATCAAAATACCTGAAGTAAAATGAACCATCTATACTAGTCCTGCCTGCGTTTGGCCCGTACAGTATTCCTCTAAACCTGTTTTTTCTAATTGTTTCTTAAACATTGCAATAGTCCCTGTCTCAGCTACCTTTTCTTGCAGCTCGTTCCATACACCAACTGCCCTTTGAATGAAAAAGTTACCCCTCAAATTCTGATAAAATCTTCTCCCTTTCACCTTAAACCTAAGCCCTCTGGTTCTTGATTTCTCCTACTCTGGGCAAGAGATTCTGTGCATCTGACCGATCAATTCCTCTCATTATCTTATACACCTCTAAGATCTTTACTTTGAGCGAAAAGGTAACCCCTCGGATTCCTATCAAATACTTCCCCCTTCACCTTCAATCTATATCCGTTTTAACCTGTTTCCCCTACTCTGGGCAAGAGACTGTGCATCTACCCAATCTATTCCTCTCATGATCTTATACACCTCTATAAGATCACCCCTCATCCTCCTGTGCTTCAGGGAATAGAGACCCAGCACCCTTTCCAATTTGACAATATCTTTCCTATAACGTGGTGACCAAAACTGAACACAATACTGAACACCACCCGAGAAGAGCAGGTGAGTTGGACTAAATGGATAGGTTGGACAAAGGGCCTGAGCCACAATGGGCTGAATGGTCTCCATTTGTGTTGTGCAGTTTTGAGGGTGGGTTGGATCCTATGATATTATACTCTTGCAGAAGTTAATAACTTCAGGGGGAAGTGTGAAGAACGGTTCATAATATATACAATCCAACCAGTTCTCATTTCAATAAAAGGAAAATCTGGAGATGATATCATTATAAATAGTTTACTTTGTTTTTTTGTTGTCATGTGTACCTAAGTACAGTGAAAAGCTTTTTGTTGCGTACTATCCAGTCAGCGGAAAGACTTATACAAGATTACAATCAATCCGTCCACAATGTATTGATACAGGGAAAGGGAATAATGCTTAGTGCAAAATAAAGTCAGTAAAGACGGTACAAGGGTTTCCAATGAGTGACCGTTCTCCAGTTGGTGGTAGGATGGTTCAGTTACCTGGTAATAGTAATAACAGTGGTGGCACAGTGGCGCAATGGTAGTTGCTGCCTTACGGTGCCAGAGACCCTGGTTAGATCCTGACTACCGGTGCTGTTTGTACGGAGTTTGTATGTTCTTCCTGTGACCGCATGGGTTTTCTCCGGGTGCTCCGGTTTCCCCCCATGTGCCAAAGACGTACAGGGTTGTAGGTTAATTGGCTTCTGTTAGTTGTATATTGCCCTAGTGTGAAGGCTAGTGCTGGTGTACGGGGTGATCGCTGGTAGGCCTGGACTCGGTGAGCCGAATGGCCTGTTTCTGCGTTGTATCTCTAAAATCTCTCTCGGGTCAAAAGGGAACAGTTGGGAAGAAGCATCTCGAGAGAACACGGAGAGGTGGCATTTCAGAGTCTGGAAGCGTATTTCCTTGTAGGACGTTGTCTACATGGATTTGAGTAAGGCTTTAGGTTTAGATTCAGATTCAGATTTAGGTTTATTATCACATGCACCAAAGTAAAGTGAAAAGCTTTGTTTTGCATGCTATCGAAAGAGATCAGATAATATCATACTGAATACAATGAAGTTGAGCTCAGTAGGTAGAGCAAAGGGGAAGAATACAAATGTAGTTGGCAGAATATAAATGGCAGGCATCCTATCGATGGTGGAGGCCACGTACATATAAATCATGCATGCTTTGCCTCACACCATGCCGGTTATTATATGTCAGTGAGAAAGAAGCATAAATAAATACCCCGCTGGAGCTTCTGTATTTAGCTTTGCAACGGAAATATGCCTTGGATACTAAATTATGCATAAAATGCTATTGTTTTCATACATTGTTAATGGGACTGGATTCACTTTACAGCTGTCTGCATACAATTTTGCAGTGTACATTTTTTTTTCTTACGGGCAGCTTGTTTCTATTAGCCCGTGGGAAAGGTTAAGGCAGAAGACCCCACACTGATGGGTAGGGGAGAAGGTAAGGTGGATTCAGAACTGATGGCTGCATTGAGGTTTTCAAAGGTTTTCATTACCGTGGCACTTCCGCCATTGTAAGAAACTGCTTATGATTGCTGCGTACTTCTTAATTTTTTCTGCTGGCACGATCTGAGGGCAAGAACAAATGCAGAGGCTTTGATAGACTGATGTTGAGTGTATCTGTGTTCTGCACAGCGGCACTGTTGTGCCTCACCGCGCCAGGGACCCAGGTTTGATTCTGACCTCAGGGGCTGTCCATGTGCGTGGAGTTTGTACGTTCTCCCTGTGACTACGTGGGTTTCCTCTGGGTGCTCTGGTTTCCTGCCACATCCCAAAGACGTGCAGGTTTGTAGGTTAATTGGTCCTCTATAAATTGATTCTAGTGTGTAGGGAGTGGATGAGAAAGTGGGATAGCATAGAACTAGTGTGAATAGGGTGATCGATGGTTGGCAAGGAGTTGGTGTGCCGAAGGGGCTGTTTCCATGGTGGTAGCGGCAGATACGATAGTGGTGTTTAAGAGATTTTTAGTTCGGCAAATGCAGTTCGGTTTCCAAACAAAGATGGGGGTTGAGGACGCCATTATCCACCTGCTCCATCATTGCTAGGCTCCCCTGGATAAGCCGGGAAACACTGTGAGAATTATGTTCCTTTACTTCCCCAGTGCTTTTAACAAGCATTGCTTGGGAGCAAACTGACGAAGATGCGGGTGGATGCTCCATTGGTGTCCTGACTCACCAACTACCTCACTGGACGACCACAATATGTCAGGCTACAGAACTGTGCCTCGGACATGGTTGTGAGCAACACAGGGGCCCCACAGGGGACGGTCCTCTCTCCCTTCCTGTTCACCATCTACACCTCGGACATCAGATATAACCAGCTACCTGCAGATGTTTTCAGATGAATCTGGAATTGTGGGCTGCATCAATGAGGGGAGGGAAGCTGAATACAGAGGTGTAGTCAACGACTTTTTTGAGTGGTGTGGGCTGAATCACCTGCAGCTCAATATCGACAAGGTTAAGGAGTTAGTGGTGGACTTTAGGTGGAGAGGAACACCCCTGTCTCCATCGATGGTGTGGATGTGCAGTACCAGGGAGTACAAGTACCTTGGAGTTTACTTGGTCAGTAAACTGGACTGGTCCAGGAACGCTGAGGCCCTGTACAAGAAGGGACAGAGCCGGCTGTACTTTTTTAGAAGGCTCTGCTCCTTCCATGTCAGCAACAAGATGCTGCAGATGTTCTACAAATCGGTGGTAGCCAGGGCCATCTTCTTAGCTGTCGTGTGCTGGGGCAGCAGGGCGAAGGCAGCGGACGCCAACAGGATTAACAAGCTCATCAGGAAGGCTGGCTCCATCCTGGGGGAGGAGTTGGATTCGTGGGAGATGGTCTTGGAGGGGAGGATGCTCCTCAAACTGCGGAGCATCTTGGACCATACAGCTCACCTCCTCCATGACACACTGGTCAACCTGAGGAGCACCTTCAGCAACAGACAGGTTCCATCAAGATGCAGCACAGAACGGCACAGGAGATCCTTCTTCCCTGTGGCTATCAAACTGTACAACTGCTCCCCCTTCTGTCGTGGGGTAGACTGACTCCCCTCCCCTCCCCTCCCCACCCCTTCCCAATCTTTGCACACCCCCAATCCTTTCTACTCATCACTCTAATTTCATGTTTCATGTATTTTGTGTTTTATAACTGTTGGCAGATCAACTTCCCTCCTGGGATAAATAAAGTTCTATTGTATCGTATCGGATATGCATCATGTGCAGACAGAGGCGATTAGTTTGGCACATGTTTGCAAAAGCCAGTCTCAGTCTGTGCTAACCAAAACCAGACTGAATGCTTGGGATTCCGACCCACATTGATGACTATTATCATCCACCATTTCAAGACTCACCAATAAGTAACATCTGAGAACAATATTCTGCACTCTGTGCCTGCCCCTTTACTATCCCTATTGTACTTGAGTTTGACACGTTGTATGTAAGTACCATAATATCTGATCTGATTGAATATCAAGGAAAAACAAAGCTTTTCACTGTACCTCAGTATACGTGACAATCATAAACCTAAACATCTTCAGTACTACTCTTTCCCAAACAAATGCTAAGCAATGCTCGAGTCTCGTGTTAAAATGTCCCAAACTTTAAAACAAGTGTAAGTTTAGTCTAGAGATACAGCATGGAAACAGGCTCTTCGGCCCACCGAGTCCAGGCCAGCCAGTCACACTAGTTCTATGTTATCCCAAATTCGCATCCAATCCGTACACACCAAGAGCAATTTGCAGAGGTCAATTAACCTAACAACCCACATGTCTTTGGGCTGTGGGAGGGAAACGGAACACCCGGAGGAAACCCACAGGGAGAAGGTGCAAACTCCACATGGACAGCAGCCGAGGTCAGGATCAAACCCAGATCTCCGGCACTGTGAGGCGTTATGGACAATCTCCCTGATGTCAAAAGAATTGCCTGTGGGGGGCCTGGGGTTGGGATGATGAGCAAGAGCCATAAATGACAGTAAAATGGGAACATTTCCAACCTTCAGAATGAACCACGAGTCTGTTTAATAAATAGACTGAAGGAAATTATGTTCCTCTATAGAAGGTTTGTCAAGCAGCTAATAGACTTACAGTAACTGTGCTCCAGAATGATGTAGCTGACCTGATAAAGATAATATAAAGAGTTACTATAATGAGAGTTGAATAAACCATTCGATAAAACATAAAGAGATAATTTGATCGAACTGGGAGTCCTCTCAGAGGAAAGGAGATGAAGGGAAGATATTTAATTGAAGGTCCATTTAATGTCAAGATACTTGTCAAATTTAATTAATAAGAGAATCGAAGACCTTGCTCTCTAACCTTGTTTCATAAGTTACAGCATCAGAAGTTGAAATGCAAAATGCTGGAAATTCTCAGCTGGACAGGCGGCATCTGCAGAGAAAAAAGAATGAACGTTTAGGGTTTCTGATGTATCGTCACAGGTTCATGATGTAATGCAAAATCTAACACCTTTTCCCATGAATTGGCCTCTTTTTGTAAAAATAATTTGCACTGCATACTTTACCCCTTTCACCTTAAAACTATGCCCTCTAGTCATTAACATTGATAAAGGTTCTGACTGTCTACCCTATCTGTGCCTCTCATAACTTGATATACTTCTATCAAGCCTGCCCTCAGTGTCCAACGCACCAGAGAAAACAATTTAATTTTGTTCAACCGCCCGTGATAACTAAATACCGTCTAATCCAGGCATCATTCTGGTAAATCTCTCTGCACCCACTCCAAATCGTCTTGTAATGGGGCGATCAGAACTGCATGCAACACTCCAAATGCAGCCTAACCAAAGTCCTGTTATATAGGCACATGGAAATGCAGGGAATAGAAGGATATGGATCACGTGCAGGCAGATGAGATTGGTTTATCTTGGCATCATGTTCGGCACAAACAATGTGGGCTGAAGGGTCTGACCCTGTGCTGCACTTTTCTCTATTCTATAAAGCTGCAACATGGCTTCCTGACTCTTGTACAGGTCCACCACTGATTTTCCAGCAACGGGTGGTCTGGCACCTCTAATCCGGACAAAATTACCAGAGCGCACTTGAAATCCCCCCGGAATTCCCCCCCGAAAATGTGGTGCCTAGGCTGGGTGAGGCGGCCGATCTTAACCTCATCCGGACTTCCATGGCCGACCGGCGGGTCGATATTTGCCCACTGCGGCCGGGGCTCTGGAACTCCGGAACTCTGGCATATCTGTTCCAGTAGCTGACTTCCACGGTCGACTTTATGGCCCGGCATCACGGCTCCTACCGTTGAACCCCTCCCGGAGGGCGTGACCTCTGTTGGGCCGGCAAAACGGATAATCCAGAAAGCCTCTGGAACCGAGTGTGCCGGAAAATCAGTGGTGGACCTGTACTCAATGCCCTGGTTGTTGGATTAATGGAATGCTCACTATGAAGGAATTCAGCTAATCCGAGATCATTCGAGATCTTGGGAAACAAGTGTTTGAGTTGGAAAGAGGACGTTGGTTCTAATTTCAACACAATTAGGAAAGACGATAGGAGGAACTCTGGAAAGACATTTGAAGGAGTGCTGACTATAATGATGTTGAGAAAATAGAGACGGAATGTTTGACATGGAGAGGGAATGGGAGGCTCGAGGCTATTGAAATGAATTAATTTGCTTAAATTAATTTAAATAAAATTGTGCTTAATTAAATCAATTTAATTAAATAGGGTGTCTGAAATTAGCCTGGTGCCTGGTATAACTTAAAATAGAACGGCAGCAGGTTCTGCTGACTGCCTACTGATAGTAAGGGTAATGTCACCAGTAGTTACTGAAGCTCATAATACACATCACTCAGCTTATATGTTGCCCTGTGTTGGAAGTTAAACCACGAGGTCACAGAGTGTGAAATTAGTATTTGAGTGACTATATCTGTACCGCAACAACTGAATGGTGTGTGTAGAATGAAGTATGTATTCAAATGATTCCATTCTTACATGACTGTGGAATTCATTGCCACAGATGGTGGTGGAAGCCAAGTCATTGGGTATTTTTAAAGGGGAGACTGATAGGCTCTTGATTATCATCGAGTCATACAAAGTGGAAACAGGCCCTTTGGCTCAACTTGTCCACACCGACCAACGTGTCCCACCTGCCTGCGTTTGGCCCATATCCCTCTAAACCTGTTCCATCCACATACCTGTTTAATTGTTTCTTAAACGTTGCGATCGTCTCTGCCTCAACTACCTCCTCTGGCAGTTCATCCCATACTTCCACCACCCTTTCAGTGAAACGGTTACCCCTCAGATTCCTATCAAATACTTCCCCCTTCACCTTCAACCTATATCCGTTGGTCCCTGTTTCCCCTACTCTGGGCAAGAGACTGTGCATCTACCCAATCTATTCCTCTCATGATTCCATACACCTCTATATGATTAGCCCTCATCCTCCTGTGTTGCAAGGAATTAGTAAGGCTGTCAAAGGTTACAGGGAGAAGGCAGGAGAATGGTGTTGAGAGGGAAAGTGCAGTCCCGACCTCCCAACCTACTTCAAGCTGGAACTTGCAGTTTTTGCCTGCATTTATCTCTGTAATTGTAAAACTATAATCAAACAATATATTTTTTCACTTGTATTTTTTGCTTAGTATTGCATGTTCTACTTGTGTGCGTCTCGATTGTGCTCATGTACAGTATGATTTGACTGGATACTGGATCAAGGTCATAATGGTGCAGTGGTAGAGCTGCTGCCTTCCATTGCCAGAGACCCAGGCTCGACCCTGACTCCGTCTGCTGTCTGTACGGAGTTTGTACGTTCTCCCCGTGACCTCGTGTTTTTTTTTTGGTACTCCAGTTGCCTCCCACACTCCAAAGACGTGCTGGTTTGTAGATGAGTTGGATTTGGTAAAAATTGTAAATCTTTCCCAGAGTGTAGGAGAACGCTAGTTTATGGGGTGATTGCTGGTCAGTGGTGACTCGGTGGGCCGAAGGGCCTGTTTCTAAAGTATAAAGTCGGAAGGATAGCACGCAGGCAAAGTTTTTCACTGTTTCTCATGTGACAAAAATAAGTAATTAAGTTTATTGGCCAAGTATTCACATACAAGGAATTTGCCTTGGTGCTCCGCCCACAAGTAACAACATGGCATACAGTGACAGTGACAGTTACGAATGACGCAGAAAACACTAAACATTAATAATAATAAAACATTAATGATAAAACACCATTGATCAAGCATGTGAACCAACAAAATACCAGATCAAAGGGAGGCTACAGATTTTTGGCTGTTGAATAGAGCAACTACTCGTGGATAAAAACTGTTTTTATGTCTGGCTGTGGCAGCTTTGACAGTCCGGAGTCGCCTTCCAGAGGGAAGTGATTCAAAGAGTTTGTGGCCAGGGTGAGAGGGGTCAGATAAATAAATCAATACCTAAGCCAAACTGAACGTCTGTCCACAAGAGATCCCACGGCACAATGGGAATATTAAGGGACTTTTTCCTGGTGTCTTGGTCAACATTCAAACCAGACACGCTGGTTATTTAATTGGTTGCTGTTAGTGGAAGCTGCACCCCACGTTATGACAGCATATACACTTCCAAAGCTCTGGATAATTTGCTTGGTGGATTTACTTGGAGATAGCCTGCAGTTATGAAACATGCTGAACTTGCTTCTTTTTTAATCCTGAAGCATAGAGAATCAATATACTAAGCCCAAGTAAAAATGTGTGTACCAAAATGGTTGCAGCACATCACTCCCTTGAGGGAAAGTGATGACGGCGATAAAATGTGTTTCACAATTTGGACCAGAGTCCATTTACTAACACTGCTGCTTTCGTTATGATATAACGTATGATGAGCGTTTGATGGCTCTGGGCCTGTACTCGCTTAGAAAGATGAGGTGAGACCCCACTGCTACTTACCGAATAGTGAAAGGCCTGGATAGAGTGGATGTGGAGAGGATGTTTCCATTAGTGGGAGAGTCTAGGACCAGAGGCCATAGCCTCAGAATGAAAGGACGTACCTTTCGAAAGGAGATGAGAAGGAATTTCTTTGGCCAGAGGGTGGTGAACCTGTGGAATTCATTGCCACAGACGGCTGCGGAGGCCAAGTCATTGGGTATTTTTCATGCGGAGGTTGACAGGTTCTTGATCAGTACGGGTGTGAAAGGTTATGGGGAGAAGGCAGTAGAGTGGGGTTGAGGGGGAAAGATAGATGAGCCGAGATGGAATGGCGGAGTAGACTTGATGGGCTGAATGGTCTAATTCTGCTCCCATGACGTGAACTTATTACTCTCCCGTAACCTTTCAGCCCTCACTATCACCATCAGTCAAAATGGTCTAACAGGCAGACAAATTCTACCACGACCAACATCCACAAAGTAAGGCGTAAGCACAAAAAACTCCAGATGCTGGTTTACAAAAAAAGGCACAAAGTGCTGGAGTAACTCAGCGGATCAGGCAGCTTCCCTGGAGACAACATTTTGGGTCAGGACCCTTCTTCTGACTAATTATAGTACGGGGGAGAAAGCTGGAAGAGAGATGGGGGCGGGACAAAGCCTGGTGGGTGATAGGTGGATTTTTGAGGGGGGGAGGGGGTGATAGGCCGATGGTTGGACAAAGGCCAGTAATGAAAAGACAAAAAGTATGAGATAATGAGTGAAGAGGAGCGAAATATGAAGCCAGGGGAAGGAACATAGGTGGGAGAGGGGGGGGGGGGGGGGGGGGTGCAGGGTGTGGGGTAAGGGGGAGAACTGTTGGGTTGTTATCCATCCAAGAGCATTATGAGGTGTTGTTCCTCCAGTTTGGTGTGGCCTCATGCTGGCAATGGAGGG
The DNA here is from genome assembly GCF_010909765.2 of Amblyraja radiata. Lineage (NCBI taxonomy): Eukaryota > Metazoa > Chordata > Chondrichthyes > Rajiformes > Rajidae > Amblyraja > Amblyraja radiata. The sequence continues at coordinate 27,830,114 of NC_045973.1, forward strand.
GGCCCATGACAGAAAGGTCAGTGTGGGAATGGGAAGGGGTGTTAAAATGGTTAGCAACCAGGAGACCCAGCAGGTCTTGGTGTACCGAGCACCAGTGCTTGGTGGAACGGTCGCCGAGTCTACGTTTGGTCTCGCCGATGTACAGGAGGCCACATCGGGAACACCAGATGTAGTTGATGAGATTAGAATAGAGAGTTAATGAGGGCATTTGTAACATAGTTACATAAAATTTGAGTATTCCATGTTCATTCCTGTTGTAAGCTACCACAAAGTAAGTTTCCCACAGCTGCAATAAGACAAATGGTCTCTTTTAGTAATGGCTTCAATAATGGCTGGAACACTATTAAAATTCCACAGGTTATTTTATTTCCTTGACCTCCATTTAAAGTCTCATTGAAGGAAAATGCTTCCGACATGGTGGCGCTTCATCAGTGTTGAAGGTTAGTCGGGTTTAAATGCTGGGAAGCAGTTTGCAAACTTGCACCATTGCGAGACAGCCTCTAAAAGGGTGCATTAGAACGCCAAGCCGAGCCCCCTATTAACAGGCGACCATAAGTGGTCTGGAATGGTGAGTGTGGGCAGAACGATGGAGCTGGAAGACTTTACTGACTGATGGGCCAAAAGGCCAGACCACCCTATAAAATAAATTAACTCCCCCCTCCCCCGCCCACCTCCTCAAACTACCCCACTAAAAAAGTCTGAAGAAGGAGTCACAGTAGCGCAGCGGTAGAGTTGCTGCCTTATTGCACCAGAGACCTGGGTGCGATTCTGACTACAAGTGCTGTCTGTACGGAGTTTGCATGTTTTCCCTGTGGTTTTCCTTGCTCTCACACTCCAAGGACATACGGGTTTTTAGGTTAATTGGCTTCTGTAAGTTATAACTAGTCCCCAATGTGTAGGATAGTGCTAATGTAAGGGGTGATTGCTGGTTGGTGCAGTCTCTGTGCACGGAAGAGCCTGTTTCCATGCTGTATCTCTGAGGTCTAAGAGCCTCAACCCAAAACTTTGCCTATCCGTTGCCTCCACATATGATGGCTGACCCGCTGAGTTTAATACAGTTCAGGGATGCAGCATGGAAGCAGGCCCTTCGGCCCACCGAATCCATGCTGACTATCGATCACCCGCTTACAATAGATCTATGTTATCCCACTTTCTCATCCACTCCCTGCACATTAGGGGCAATTTCACAGAGGCCAATTAACCTACACACCCGTACGTCTTTGGGACGTGGGAGGAAACCGGAGCACCTGGAGGAAACCCATGCAGTCACAGGGAGAATGTGCAAACTCTACACACAGACGGCACCCAAAGTCAGGATCGAACGCGGGTCTCCGGCGCTGTGAGGAAGCGGCTCTACCAGCTGCACCACCTTGTCGCCTGAAGTTCCTCTAGCACTTTGTGTTTTGCTCCAGATTCCTGCATCTGCAGATCCTTCTGTCCCTTAAAAAGATTTGCACAGTCAAACACGAATCAGAATAAATGTGATATTTTTAAAAATATGGTACAGTTTTTTGCATATTTACCATTGTCGTGTAATAATTTTAAAGTAGTTGATGTTCCCACTAACCTAAGCATTAACACATTGGCCAGCCTTCATTGTTCTACTGATGTGTGTAGTCATGCAATAAATTAGATTCATTTAATTAACAATTGCAATCTGACTATAGATGAAGAATTACAACCAAGCAGTCAGTATTTTAGTTTCGAAGACATCTAGGCCTCTATCCTGGCATTTTTTTAATTATTCACTCAAATAATGAATGACTGAAAATCTGCACTGAGTAATCTTGTGCTATTTTATTATTTCTCCCTGAACTGTTCTGATCCTTGGTGAGATCTATTATTTTAGCTACCAAACTTACTGACTTCATGCAAAGTTCTGGAGTAATTCAACGGGTTTGAAGATAAATGGACAGACCGAGTCACACAGCGTGGAAACAGGCCCTTTGGCCCAACTTGCCCACACCCACCAACAAGCCCCATCTACACTAGTCCCACCAGCCCCACCTACACTTGGCCTATATCCCCCAAAACCCATCCCATCCATGCTAAATGCTTCTGAAATGTTGCGAAAGTACCTGCCTCAACTACCTTCTTCGGCAGTTCGTTCCATACACCCACCACCTTTTGAGTAAAAAAAAAGTTACCCCCCCCGGTTCCTATTAAATATTTCCCCCTCACCTTAAGGTCCTCTGGTTCTTGATGCCCCTATTCTAGACAAAAACCTTGCTGTGTTTACCTGATCTGTTCCTCTCACCTGATTTTGTACACCTCTATACTCCTGTGTTCCAAGGCATAAAATCCTAGCCTGCTCAACCTGCTCAGTCCCTGGAGTCCTGTCACCATCCCCGTAAATCTTCTCCGTACCCTTTCCTATAAAACACGGTGACCCAAACTGAAAACAATGCTCTAAATGTGGCCTCACACGATGTAGTTGTTATTGGTCACTCCAATAAATGTGACACTAAATTAAACGAATCTGTGTTAAAAAAACACCTCATAAATCTCCTTCAAACTTTCCCTCGAAGACCTCCAGTATTTGACATTTTCCTTCATGGAAAAAAGACTCTAACTACTCGACGTAAGCCTTCTGAACGGTCCTTCCATAAGCTAAGGCCAGCATGGGCGAGTTGGACCTGTAGCCGTGCTTATGATTCTATAACTCGATGACATCCATGTTGATTTTGTCCATCAGGTAGTAAATATACATAATCGCTCATTATGGTAAACATACCTCCAGATTTTGGAACAGCTTCTTCTTCTTCCCCTCTGTTATCAGGCTTCTGAATGGTCCTTCCATAAGCTAGGGTACAGTCCGATTCACTCTACCCCATTGCGGACATTGGACTTTGTCTGTGGAACTGGTGCGCTACAATACTGAGAACTATATTCTGCACGTTGTATCATCTTCTTTGCCCTATCTACAGTACTTGAGTTTGACTTGATTGTATTTATGTATACGATTACTGCACCTGATATGATTAGATAGCATGCAAAACATAGCTTTTCACTGTGTCTCAGTACACGTGACTATAATAAACATAGACCTAAACCTCGTACTTTTTTAGTTTAGATTATTATTGTCATGGACTGTATGCGATGCATTTTTCAAATCAAATGATGTTTCAAATCAAGCCATCCAGTGTGCAGGTACTGGATAAGTGCAAGATAAAGTCTAGTGGTCCAATTAAAGATATTTTGAAGGTCTCCAATGAGGAGTCAGGACCACTCTCTAGTTGGTGGTAGGATGGTTCAGTTGCATAATAACAACTGAGAAGAAACTGTCCCTGAATCTGGAGGTGTGCGTTTACACACTTCCGTATCTTTTGCTTGGCGGGAGAGGGGAGAAGAGGAAGTGACCGGGGTGAGACTCGTCTTTGATTATGTTGGCGACCTTGCCGAGGCAGTGAAATGATCTACATCCTCATGCGCAAGAGAAAAAAAGAGACAAATATGGAGCTAAAGTAAACAAGAAATCACATGGTTATGCAGGGAATGGAGGAATATAGACCATGTGCAGCAGGCAGAGGAGATTAACTTGGCATCATGTGCAGTATGGACATTGTGGGCCAAAGGGCCTTTCCCCATGCTGTGTTATTCTTTGTTCTACATTCTACATAATCACATTACCTGCGTTGTAAAAGGACACAAAGTGCTGGCGTAACTCAGCGGGTCAGGCAGTATCTCTGAAGACCATGGATAGGCATTATTTTGGGTCTGGACCCTTCTTCAGATGACCCAAAATGTTGCACATCCATGTTCTCAAGAGATGCTGCCTGGCCCGCTGAGTTATTCCAGCACTTTGTGTATTTGTTTTGTAAACCAGCATCTGCAGTTCCTTATGTCTCCAGTGATAATCAAGTTATTTTTTGGATGGGTGTGAATTGTACGGAGAAGAACCCTATGGGTGAGCACCTGGATATACAGAGAATGGAGGGCTATGGATCACGGTCAGGCAGATGAGATTAGTATATCTTGGCCTCATGATTGGCATAGACATTGCAGGCTGAAGCACCTGTTCTTGTGCTGTTCTATCTCACCTATCCATGTTTTCATGTTCTTCAGAGATGCTGCCTGACCCGCTGAGATACTCCAGCACCTTGTGTCTTTTTTTGGTAAACCAGCATCTGCGGTTTCTTGTGCTTACATTACCTGGGATGGAATTATTCTTAAATTAGCATTCTTTGGATTTTAAACTTTAGAGTGACACCATGGAAGCGGGCTCTTCGGCCCACCGAGTCTGCATCAACCAGCGATCACCCCGTATACTAGCACTATCCTACACCATTAGGAACAATAAAAACTTTTACCGAAGCCAATTAACCTGCAAACCTGTACATCTGGAGTGTGAGAGGAATTCGGAGCACCCGGAGAAAACTCACGTGGTCACAGGAAGAATGTACAAACTCTGTACACACTGCACCCATGGTCAGGATCGAACACGGGTCTCTGGAGGCAGCAACTCTTCCACTGCGCCACTGTGCCGCCCTTGCATTCCTGGCAATCACTTTTTTTGTTGGTTCGCCCTCAGTTGTCTGGGTAACCAATTTACTATGACCATGTTTTTCTAGTTTCTTTTTACCCTAAGCAGTCTTGTGATTGAATACCTCTGCTCTGCCCTGATATCATCCACTCATAATTACTTGTGCCGGATGCTGCAAAGCATTAGGCAGGCCACCGTAGGTTAATCCTGCAAACTCCGTCAGGCACAGTGCCTTTGTCTGTCAGTGGTATCGCTGGGACAAATCTCCTGCAATCCTTACAACATTCATTAATCCCCCCAGCACTATACATTAATCTTGGTGACAACACGGCCATGTTTATAGATACTGAGGTGTCAGCGCATTGAAGTACAAGTGATTCTGTTTGAGAGAGTGCCTCTCTTGATTTTTAAAATGAAACATCTTGTCAACTGTGGAAACTTTACAAAGCAGACCGAAAAATTTGTTTTGGATTGATCGCAAGGGAACACGCCTTTGTGCAAAGTGGAAGATAACAGTACCTTTAATGCAATGAAAGAAAAACCAAGCAGGATTTTATTTAATGGAAACGCGCACTTCGCAACTCTGATTCGTGTATTATCTACATGCACAGTTTAGTTTCGTCTGGACATACAATGGGCCCTTCGGCCCACCGAGTCTTCACTGACCAGCGATCACCCATTTTCGTTAGTTCTGTCCTACCCACCAGGAACAATTTACAGAAGTCAATGAACCTACAAACCTGTACGTCTTTGGAGTGAGGGAGGAAACTGGAGCACCCAGAGAAAACCCACGTGGTCGTAGGGGAAACGTACAAACTCCACACCGACAGCACCCGCAGTGAGGATCGAGGCCAGGTGCCTGGTCCTGCAAGGCAGCAACTCTACCTCTAAGCCACCGTGCCTCCCAAGTTATTGTAACCAAGTTTGTTGAGAATTAACCTAGCTGACATTGAACAGGATGCTGCAAGTCTTCAGGGAGATAGGGACAGGTTAACTGAATCAGCAAGGACATAGCAGATGGAATGTAATGTGCGAGCTCATTGACTTTAATAGAAAAAAACAGACAATTGGAACATTTTTAAAATGGTGAGTGATGGAAAGGTATTAATGTTCAGAGGGACCTGGGTGTCCTTTTATACAAATCAAAGTTAACTGCAGGAGATACAACCCATTAGGAATACACCTGCTATGACAACTTTTATTGCAAGAGAACTTGAGTACAAGAATAGAGAGGTTTTGCTTCTGTTATATTAAAGGTTTAGGCTTATTATTGTCATGTGTACCGAGGTTTGATTAGTAAGGATGTCAGGGGTTATGTGGAGAAGGCAGGAGAATGGGGTTGAGAGGGAAAGATAGATCAGCCATGGCGGAGTAGACTCGATATGCCCAATGGCCTAATTCTGCTCCACAATTTATGAGGTACAGTGAAAAACTTTGTTTTGCATGTTGTCTATTCAAATCAGTGGATTAGGTGCAAAGGTAAGGAAAAGGTTGAGATTTAAGTTTATGTTGTCACGTGTACCGAGGTACAGTGAAAAGCTTTGTTTTGCATGTTGTCTATTCAAATCAGACACAACCATGCATAAATAGAATCAAGCCAAACGCAAGTACAACGGGTAGAGTAATGGGGAAGATACAGAGTGCAGAATATAGTTCTCAGCATTGTAACACATCAGTTCCACAGACAAAGTCCAATGACCACATAGGGTAGAGGTGAATTGGACAGCACCCTAGCTTATGGAAGGACTGTTCAGAAGTGTGATAACAGAGAGAAAAAAGTTGTTAATGAGTCTGGTGCCCTGTAGTATTTAATTTTACTTCGGAGTCACGTGAGTGATTCCGTGAAGAACCCGTTCAGCACGCATGCGCGGCATTACGTCCAGCAGAGCAACAGCGGCACAGCGGGAGTCAGGCGCTCCCGCTATGGAGGTGAAAGACGGACCGTCAGGTAAGCTGACGTCGGGTTTTTCTTTCACAGGGAGCCTTCTGCTTTCAGGCAGAGAAGAAAGGCTCTAGAACAAACCTGTCCCCCGCTCGACTCCACGAAGGAGCGTTCCATCAGGGGGGGGCAGCAACAGAACAGACCTGTCCCCCGCTCGACTCCACGGAGGAGCGTTCCATCTGGGGGTGGGCAGCATCAAGGCGGTAGGACAGCTTATCCGGCGCTCCGCTATCCCGACACCGTGCCGAGCCCAGCCCGCTAGCGCCTGAGCAGCGGGCTGGAAGTAAAGCCACGGAAGAGGCGTCCGGCCGGTGGCTCCGACTTATCGGACGGGGACGTCTTTCCACCCGCACGGGGGGGAAGACAGCCGCCTGAACAGACCTGCCCCCCGCTCGACTCCACGGAGGAGCGTTCCATCTCGCGGGGGCAGCAACAAGGCGGTAGGACCGCTTACCGGGCGGTCCGCTATACCCCGACACCGCGCCGAGCCCAGCCCGCTAGCGCCTGAGCAGCGGGCTGGATGTAAAGCCATGGAAGAGGCGTCCGGCCGGTGGCTCCGACTTGTCGGACGGGGACGTCTCTCCACCCAGGCGGGGGAGAGACTGCCGCCTGAGCCGCATGGAGCAGCTCTTGGAGCAGGAGCTCCAGCGAGGTGCACCCCAGGAGGGGCGCTCTCGCAGAGGGGGGTCAGGCACTCCCTCCACAGTGCCTTGTGCACTGTCCATTGCTTCCTCCTTTCCAGAGGATAGCTTTGGTGACCAGGACTGGGCTGGTCAAGAACAGGGGCAATGGCTGAAGATCTCGGGAGTATGCAAGGGGTGCAGGAACAGGAAGAGCTGCTAGGTGTGGTGGACAGCTACGTGGAAACCCCACGTGCAGGAGGCCGTTAAAAGCCTGACGTCAGCCATCACATCGTTTTTCCTCGTTCCATGGACAAATACGGAGATGACCACAACCTTCGTAAACAAGTCATAAGACCTGCCATAAAATCCTACATTGCGGGGTTGTGCATACCCCAGCCACTGAGTCAGACCCACTGCTCTTTGGCAAAAACCTCACAAAGCATATGAAGGACATGCAACAGGTTTTACAAAACTTTCGGCTCATGAGGGCAGGGCCGGGACGAGCAAACCAAAAACAGTAATTCCTACGCAGCAGCACCCCATCGCGTCCATCAGTCAACGTCTACCATATCGGACTGATGAAAGCTCGGGGTCCGCATTCTATCACCGAAAGTCTTCTTTAGACCAGGGCTCAGAGCAGACCCCATGGAAAATGTGCCACCCCCCAACGTCACCGCCATGTCAGACGACGTACAACACTCGTTGGACCGGCAGGAAACAGAAGAATACCCATAACCATGGAGGTAGGTGGGTCTGGTTCCTACCAGTATATAGAGTAATACTAACACATGGGAGTCTATCACGAGTGATCAGTATATACTCAATGGCATTAGTGAATACAAATACAATTCATACTAGAAAAATTGCCACCAGGTCAACATTCACCCCAGAGGGTATTTGTCCCCTCTCCGTTAAAGAAACAAGAGGGACAAGCTGAACTGGTGAGAATAATTACAAAGGGTATCATGCGAAAACCTGAACCCTTGCAATTCGTATCAAATATATTCACTAAACTCAAAAAAGATGGTGGATGTCGCATCATCATCTGACACGGAGCCTGAAATCTGTAACAGCTGCGGTTCGCCTGCAGTCTGTCTGTTTTTACTTTTTATGTTGTTTTTTTTTGTCTAGTTTAGTACATTTTTTGGTTATTAGGTGGTGTTATGTGTGTGGGGGGAGGGTGAAACAGAGTTTTCTGTCTCTCCCTTCGGGGGAATGCGACTTTTTGTCGTATTCCCCTTCTCTTCCCCCGTCTGCGCTGAGGCCTAATGGCGGAGCTGGCGGCCTCCAACCTGCGACCGACCTCGAGGGTCCGGAGGTAGAGCCAGCCAGGACTCACCAACGCGAGGCTGGCCGTCTTCGAGCTGTGGCGACGTCCGGGTAGCGGCACGACTCGGCGCTCCGGTGGGGGTGGACGGTGCGGAGCTGAGACACTCCTGTGCGGCCGGCACGGCTACTGGCTGGAAGGCGCTCCCGTGTGAGCAGCCTGGTGCGGGGCTGAGACGCTGCCGTGTGGGCGGACCGGCTCCTGGCTGGAAGGTGCTTCCGTGGGGGCAGCCCGGTGCGGGGCTGAGACGCTGCCTTGTGGGCGGCCCGGTGCGGAGCGGAGACGGTGCTACGGCGGTTGAGGCGGCGGCGACCTGGATCCGGGGCTCGGCCGCGGGCAAATGGAGGACAATGTCGGGAGCTCGCAGGTCACAGGCTGGTGCCTGTTTTCCGGAGCACCCGTTGCAACAGCTGCGGGCAGCTTTGACCACCCCCGGGCCGCGGAGCTTGAACCGCGGACTGACTTACTATCGCCCGGTGGGGTATCGCCTCGGCGCAGAGGGAGAAGAGGAGGGAAGAGACAGTAACTCTAAGACTTTTGCCTCCATCACAGTGAGGAGGTGTTTGGTGAACTCACTGTGGTGGATGTTAATTTGTGTTTATTGTGTTTTGTTATTATTACATGTATGGCTGCAGGCAACAGCATTTCGTTCAGACCGAAAGGTCTTGTGTCTACTGTTTGTGGGTAAGTGTGTCTGTTTAGTGTTCAGCCATGAGCGAATGGCGGTGCGGGCTCGACGGACCTGGTGGTCTACTCTCGCACCTACTTTCTATGATTCTATGTTTACTATTTAGTACCATTCACAAGGATCATCGCAGATACCTGAAATTTACCTGGATGGGGCAGCTATAGCAGTTTAAAGCGTTACCCAATGGGTTCACATCAGCCCAAGAGTGTCACCAAGACACTAAAACCAGCTCTGGCAATATTCAGAAGACAAAAACATATTGTCATGGCATATCTTGATGATATCCTAAATGGTAGGCAAGACCATGAAATTGACTATGTTAGCTGTTCAGCTACCAAACAATTATTCGAAACCCTGGGGTTATCTTACATCCAGATAAATCTAAGTTGAAGCCATCCACTATCATGGACTACTTGGGCTTCACAATTAATTCAGTCTACGTGACTGTAACATTTCCAAGAGACAACATAGTTGAATTGGCACAATCATGCAACAATTTAATGGTCTACAAACTACCAACTACTCGACAAGTAACAGAGTAATTGGGAAAATGGTAGCAGCATTTCCGGCTACATAATTCGGACCTTGTACCAAAAACGACATACAGGTCATTATGATCGTTTCATGAAGTTACCCACTGAAGTAATATCAGAATTACAGTGGTGGGCAAAAAACGTTTGACATAGTTTCAGCCTATTATCATCACTAACCCTACGTCAGTTATCCAAACAGATGCCAGTGCTCAAGACTGGGGAGCAACTAACTCTATATCCAGCACAAGTAGTAGATGGACTAACCCAGAATCATCGTTACCACTTACACTGGGCATTAATTATCTAGAGATGTTGGGTGACTTTTATGGTTTAAAAGCATATGCATAAATATGCATCACTTGCATGTACGGTTATAAATAGATAATACTACGGTGGTGGCCTACATTAACCATATGGGCGGCATAAAATCGGTATCATGCGACAAGTTGGTCAACACAATTTGGCAATGGTGTGTCCAAAGACATATTTGGCTATCAGTAACTTACCTGCCAGGTAAGCTAAATACAGTGGCAGACACCAGGTCACGTAAATTTAATGACAACATCGAATGGATGTTAAAACCCCCCAATTTATTTTTTTTCACAAAAGTTATCAAGCAATATGGCACGCCAGATATCGATTTATTTGCATCAAGGCTAAATCACCAGGTACCTATGTAAGTCGCTTGGGAACCAGACCCTGAGGCAGCAGCGGTAGGTGTGTTCGCGCTGGATTGGGGAAATTCTTCTTCTATGCATTTCCTCCCTTCTGCCTCATCAGTCGGGGACTACGCACAGTACAAATGGACTCTGCTTCAGGTATTTTGATAGTACCCGACTGGCCTACACAGCCATGGTTCCCAATACTCCATGACATGGTTGTTGAAACTCCGATGGTATTCCCCAATGACCCAGAGTTATTAACACCCAGTGTCGGGCACAAGCCACCCGTGCCATGAAAAAATCAAACTCCTGGGTTGCAGATTCTGCACAAACCACTTCTGGGACTGGGATTATCATAACAAACCGTCGACACCATGTCAGCATCCCTCCGAACATCCACTAAAAAACAGCACTTGTCCAGCATCAAAAAATGGGAGAAGTACTGCTTGGATACAGGGACCACCTACTCAACCGCTACAGTTACCAACGTACTGGAATTCCTGGCGAACCTTCACCACGATGAAGGACTCAGCTACAGAGCCATCAGCACAGCTAGAATTGCCCTGCCTGTCTATTTAAAACCAGCTCCAGGACAACAGGCCATGGGGTCCCACTAGCTGGTGGTCAAACTAATGAAGGGTATTTACAACTCTAACCCCCTAGACCAAGGTACACCCATATATGGGATGTCAGTGTGGTCCTGACATACCTCAGGGGATGGCCACCAGCCAGATCCCTCAACCTGGAACCATCTATGCTCAAAACACTCATGTTGATGGCACTTGTAGCTGCACAGAGGGTCCAGTCACTACACCTATTGCGACTGGACACCATGCTCACAGCTCCAGACCAGATCTCTGTCGTTATCCAGGGAATAATCAAACAGAGCAGACCAGGAACACCTAATCCAGTCGTGGAATTCCGGGCTTACCCGCCAGAAACACGGTTATGTGCCATGACCCTACTATCCTACATAGACACAACCAAAATATTCGAGGGAGATGAAAAGCCTTGTGGGTCAGTCATAAAAAACCTTATGGTCGGGTGACGAGCCATTTCGAGATGGCTCAAGCAGGTGCTAAAAGCTGCTGGGATAAAAACTAACATGTACAAATTTCATTCCACCAGGGCAGCATCCACATCGACGGCTAAAAGAATTGACGTGCCTATAAACCACATCCTGGCTACAGCAGGATGGTGGGGGGAAAGACCGTTCAGAAATTTTATAATAAGCCGTTGGCAAAACCTGTTTCATTTGCAGGAAAGGTTTTACAGACTGCAAATATTTAATTTAAGCCCAGGGGAGCAATTTAATTTCTTTGTTATTATTGTTAAAAAATACCATTGTGTTTTTCTACAAACAGATTCATTGGTTGGTTACGATAACACACTTCCTCCCTCAAAGACTTCGGCAGTGATGTAGTAATAACTGTTACACGGTTTGAAATCACAGAGCTTTGAAATCTTCACGGAATCACTCACGTGACTCCGAAGTAAAATAGTAAGATTAAACGAGAACTTACCAGTTTGAAGTTTGATCTGTATTTTATGAGGAGTTACGATGAGGGATTACGTGCCCTCCGCTCCCACCCTCAATAATATGGGTCAAATTCATAAACTGATGTTTCCTTATCTTTACTATGTTTACTTCAATAACTGTGTCTATCTGTGATTCCACACCGCTGCTTTGAAGTATGCCGCGCATGCGTGCTGAACGGGTTCTTCACGTAATCCCTCATCGTAACTCCTCATAAAATACAGATCAAACTTCAAACTGGTAAGTTCTCGTTTAATCTTACTATTTTTTTCCATCCTGGGAAAAAGATTCTGATTGTCTACTTGGATTGTTTTCTGTGGAGTGTCAGAGGCTGAGGGGAGACCTGATAGAAGTATATGAAACTATGAGGGGCATAGAGAGGGTTGACATTCAGAACCTTGCCCAGGTTAGAAATATCAAAGGCTGGAGGGATTAGCTTTAAGGAGAGATGCAAAGTTTAAGGGATATTTGCGGGGCAAATACTGAGAGTTGTTGGTGGCTGGAACGCTGTTAGATAGATAGAGGGTGTGGAGGGACATGATACCGTGCAGGCAGAGAAGATTAGTTTAACATGGCATCACGTTCGGCATGGACAGTGTGAGCCTGCTATGATTTTATCATATAATTTAGGCTGAAGTATCAGTGAGGTGAATACAGCGTTGTTAGTGATACTGACTTTAAACACAAGAATGCAAGGAAATTGGTCATCGGGCCCACCAAGCTTGCGCCTCCACTTAATATAATCATGGCTCATCTCCGATTGATTGTTTGAAAGATACAGCATGGAAACAGACCCTTTGGCCCATCAAGACCACGCCGACCATCTATAGAAACATAGAAACATAGAAAATAGGTGCAGGAGTAGGCCATTCGGCCCTTCGAGCCTGCACCACCATTCAATATGATCATGGCTGATCATCCAACTCAGTATCCTGTACCTGCCTTCTCTCCATACCCCCTGATCCTTTTAGCCACAAGGGCCACATCTAACTCCCTCTTAAATGTAGCCAATGAACTAGCCTCAACTACCTTCTGTGGCAGAGAGTTCCAGAGATTCACCATCCACACTCGTTCTATATTATCCCACTTTCTCATCCACTCCCTACACACTCGGGACAATTTACAATTTAACCAATGCAAATTAACCTACAAACCAGGACGTCTTTGGAGAGTGGGAGGAAACCGGAGCACCCGGAGAAAACCCAATGCGGTCTCAGGGAGAACGTACAAACTCTGTACAGACTGCACCTGTAGCCAGGATCGAACCTGGGGTTCTGGTGCTGTGCAGCAGTAACTCTACCTCTGTGCCACCTTGCCTGACACATGCTGACTTTCTGTGAGTGGATGCTAAACCTTGCCAGACACTACTTGCAAGGAAGTCCAGCTCACCAATATTTATCTGTCAAATCATGTTGATTGCCCTCACCTCTGTTTGTCGAACTTGTTGAGGGTAGACTGTCCGATACATTTGCCTGTATAACAGAAGTGGCTGCCTCTGAAAGTAAATAATTGGTTGTGAAATGGCTTGGATGTCCTGAGGATGCGATAAATGCTATATAAATGCAAGTTGTTTTCTTTCCCATGTCATTGAGTAGTGTAAAATAATTGCTTCTGAATGGTTTCAAGTCACTTGCTGCATTGATAATGCATCTCACTTGCATTAGAGTTCAGAGATACAACATGGAAAGAGTCCCTTCGGCCCATTGTGTTTATGCCGACCATCGATCACCCTTTTACATTAGTTCTGTGTTATCCTACTTTCTCATCCACAGAATGTGATTTGGGGTAAATCTTGCTATATATATGCCTATTTTAATTGTTCAGGCAGTTTATCTACCCATTAGCAATTGAATATTTGATGGGATTTCTAACTGCTTTAAAAACAGAATGGCATTTAATCCAGGCAAGTGTGAAGTATTGACCTTTTGGGAGTATAATGTAAGAGAAAATATACAGTAAATGGCAGGACCCTTAAGATCATTGATGTACAGAAGGATCTTAGGCTGCAAATGCCTATCTCCCTGAAAGTAGCATCATATGTAGATCATAGAATCAAAAAACTGCAGACGCTGGTTAATTCACAAAAGGACACAAAGTGCTGGAGTAACTCAGCAGGTCAGGCAACATGTCTGGAGAACGTGGTTAGGTGACGTTTCAAGTCAAGATTCTTCTTCAGACTGATTGTGGAGATTTCATGTTCTCCCTGTGACCACATGGGTTTCCTCCGGGTGCTCTGGTTTTCTCCCATATCCCAAAGACGTGCGGGTTTGTAGGACGACACAAAATGCTGGAGCAACTCAGGAGGTCAGGCAGCATCTCTGGAGAAAAAGATTAGATGACATTTTGGATTGGAACCCTTGTTTAGACTCCGGTCTGAAGAAGGTTCCCGACTCGAAACGTCACCTATTTTTTTTCTCCAGAGATGCTGCCTGACCCGCTGAGTTACTCCAGCATTTTGTGTCTACCATAAGAACTGCAGATGCTGGTTCATGACAAAGATAGACACAAAGTGCTGGAGTAACTCATAGGATCTAGTAGCATCTCTGGAGCACATGGACAGATGATGTTGCGGGTCGGGACCCTTCGTTGAACAGGTGATTGATGGCCGGCACGGACTGAGTGGGCCGAAGGGCCTGTTTCCGTGCTGTATCCCAAAACTAAACTAAATTAATCTAAACAATAGTCCCTATGAACTCACTTCTGTGCAGCAAACATATTTTAATGTAAGGCAGAACGAATGAAGTCTAAGAATAGCTCTGGTTATTCGGTGAGCTCGGTTACAGAGTCAGATGTCGCCTGGAGAGATTCGCTGTTCCCTTTAGGGGTATAAAGAGAAAATACTTAGGAGGTCACATTTTAGAGGAAATCAACTTGGAAAAACAATAATTCTTTGAGTAAACACTGAATGGCTCCAATGAATTGAAAAGACTGACTGTCCATCTGTACTTGCCTGTAAAGCAATCTACAGATGACAGCTGCCAGTGCCAGAAACATCTGTTTCATATTATCAGGTGTTTGACATCATTCCCTCCCTCCATAATATTTCTTACTTCCCTCTCTTTGTCTGATGGGATTAACTTTTTGCTGCAGTGTCGACCTGTAAAGGCCTGTGTTCCTTTGGCAGCTGACTGAGCTATAGGCAGCTATTCACAGGCACGTCCACTCAGTGAGCGGCGTTAGAGAACGTGGAACAGGACAACACAGGAACAGAGCCTTCAGCCCAAAACTAATCTTTACTTTTTAGACTTTAGAGATACAGCGTGGAATCAGGCGGTCACCCCGTACACCAGCACTATCAGACACACTAGGAACAATTTGCAATTTTTTTTCTCAAGCCATTTCACCTACAAACCCGCATGTCTTTGGAGTGTTGGAGGAAACCGGAGCACCCCGAGAAAACTCACAGGGTCACAGGGAGAACCTAGAAACTCCATACAGACAGCACCCGTAGTCAGGATTGAACCCGGGTCTCTGGCGCTGTAAGGCAGCAACTCTACTCCTGGGGCGACACAGTAACGCAGCGGTAGAGTTGCTGCCTCAGCGGCAGACACACGGGTTTGATTCTGAATACGACTGCTGTCTGTACAGTGTTTGTACGTTCTTCCTGTGACTGTGAGTTTTCATCGTGCTTTAACTGAATAAAGACAGATGAGAAAATGTAGAAACAAAGAAGTGCAGATGCTGGTTTATACCAAAGATGGGCACAAAGTGTTGGAGTAACTCAGCGGGTCAAGCAGCATCTCTGATGCAAAAGGACAGGTGATGTTTCCGTATAAACTCAGTGGGTCAGGAAGCATCTCAGGAGAAAAGGAATAGGGTCTTGTTTGGGTCGGAAATCTTATTCAGATTGAAAGATAGAGGGGAGCTGGGGGGGGGGGGGGGGGGGGGGGGGTAGGGGGGGGGGGGGAACTGGAAGTGAGAAGAGACCACCAACAGATGACCTCAGGAATGGTGGAGTCCATAATGGCCCAACATCTGCAGTTCCTTCTTACACATTCAGGTGGCGTTTTGGATCAGGACCCTTCTTAAGACTGAAAGTAGGGGAAGAAGGGTCCCAACCCAAAACGCCACCTATCCTTCTTTTTCCCCTGAGACGCTGCCTGACCTGCTGAGTTACTCCAGCATTTTGTGTCCATCGGATGAGAAACTAGACTGGGAAGTTGTGGTTTAGCTGATAACGGCCGGTGGGGCAATTACGTGGAACACTCTCGAGTGACATTCTTTTCTCTGCAGAGAATATGAGGTCATATCTGTGAATTCATGCTGTTGATTTTTTTTCAATCTCATGCATGAGACTGATTCATTCACATTGGAGTGGCAGTGCCAACTGTGGTGTTATCTGAACATTCTTCCATTACCACAGCGTTCATGCCTTCAGAGTCTCGGCACGCCCTTTAATAAGACAGTTCAGTCTGCCGCGTCTGGGAGAGATATATCAGTGACTGCTGTTTTGCACCTTTTAAAGACGGCATTGATTTGAGCTCGAGTAGGGACCGGCAGTGTGAAATTAGATGCCCTTTTTGAAAGGGAAAACCCAGTCAATATTTTTCTAACGTGCACAATGGCAGCACGTTGTTAAGCAAAAGCAACCCTTAAAGTTTTCCATCCACTTAATCTAGTGAGCCTTTACTTGGCAACGCATCCACAAGCTCATTGTTGGATTCATGTTGTTACTTAATTATCACCAGCCTCTAATGCCTCCCCTGATGTGTACATTAATGTGGCTTTGCATGGTGTGAAATGGATAAAACGGTACACATTATCTATAAGAGGAACACAAAGTGCTGGAGTAACTCAGCGGGTCAGGCAGCATCTCCGGAGGACATGGCTAGGTGACGTTTCGGGTCGAGACCTTTCTTCAGACTGCGCTACGGTGAAAATCTTTGTTTTACGTGCTACCCAAACAGATCAGATACACATACATAGATACAACCAAGTCAAACTCAAGTACAGTTCTTTGTGCAGTTCTGGTCATCCCATGACAGGAAGAATGTAGAGGCTTTGGAAAGGGTGGGGGGGGGGGGGGAGAGCAAGCTGGAAGAGAGCAAGGGGCAGGACAAAGCCTGGTGAGTGATAGGTGGATACAGGTGGGGAGGGGGGGGGGGGGGGGGATAGGCAGATGGTTGGACAAGGGCCAGTGATGAAAAAGGCGAAAAGTGTGAGATAAGGATAGAAGAGGTAGGAATTGTGAAGCCAGAGGAACAAATGTAAGTGGAAGGGGAGGGGATGGAGGGGAGAGGGGGAATAGGAGAAATGGGTGGAAATCTAGGTGGGGTCCAAAGATGAGAGGTTTGAATGTGGTGAGGAGAAGAAGGGTTTTTTAGGGGGGGGCCGAGGGGTTGTTGGGTTAGTTTCCCAAAATTGGAGAATTCAATATTCATACCGTTATGGGCTAAGCTACCCAAGCGGAATATGAGCTGCTGTTCACCCAGCTTGCATGTGGCCTCACTCTGCCAATGGTAAAATGACATAGAAAACTATTCAATTAATCCTTTTCCTAATTGCCAATGCACTGAATGGTCTGGCTAGTGAACTCCACATCCGTTGAACAAATAAAAGGGCGGCATAGTGGCGCAGCTGGTAGAGCTGCTGTCTCACGGCGGCAGAGACCCAGGTTCGATCCTGACAACGGGTGCTGTCTGTGTGTGTGGAGTTTGCACATTCTCCCTGTGACCGCGTGGTTTTCCTCCAGGTACTCTGGTTTCCTCCCACATCCTTTACACGTGCTGGTTTGAAGGTTCATTGGTTCTCTGTAAAAAATGCCCCTAGTGTGGAGGGAGTGGATGTGAAAGTGGGATAACATAGAACTAGAGTGAACGGGTGATCGATGGTCGGCTTGGACTTAGTGGGCTGAAGGGCCTGTTTCCATAGATAGACACAAACTGCTGGCGTATCACAGTGGGTCGGGCAGCATCTCTGGAGAAAATGAATAGGTGATGTTTCGGGTCGGAACCCTTCTTCAGATTGAAATATAGAGATGGGGTGGGGGGAGGGGAACTGGAGTTGAGAAAATGCCTTAACAAAACATGGCTGGCAACAGATTACCTCAGGAAGGGTGGAGCCCATAATGGCCTATTCCATGCTGTATCTCTGTACTAAAATGTTTTAATCTTCCAGACTTAACATAACCTGCTTGTGCATTCTATTTAATAGCTGAAGTTCCCTGATGAAACCCACTTCCTCCCTCGACTTTCTGGGGGCTTCTTTTTCACAATCAAAATCAGCTTTGCTTCTTTTTAAAAGCTTTTCGGGTGATTGGTTTAGCATAGAAACATAGAAACATAGAAATTAGGTGCAGGAGTAGGTCATTCGGCCCTTCGAGCCTGCACCGCCATTCGATATGATCATGGCTGATCATCCAACTCAGTATCCCGTACCTGCCTTCTCTCCATACCCTCTGACCCCCTTAGCCACAAGGGCCACATCTAACTCCCTCTTAAATATAGCCAATGAACTGGCCTCGACTACCCTCTGTGGCAGAGAGTTCCAGAGATTCACCACTCTCTGTGTGAAAAAAGTTCTTCTCATCTCGGTTTTAAAGGATTTCCCCCTTATCCTTAAACTGTGACCCCTTGTCCTGGACTTCCCCAACATCGGGAACAATCTTCCTGTATCTAGCCTGTCCAACCCCTTAAGAATTTAGTAAGTTTCTATAAGATCCCCTCTCAATCTCCTAAATTCTAGAGAGTATAAACCAAGTCTATCCAGTCTTTCTTCATAAGACAGTCCTGACATCCCAGGAATCAGTCTGGTGAACCTTCTCTGCACTCCCTCTATGGCAATAATGTCCCTCCTCAGATTTGGAGACCAAAACTGTACGCAATCCCTTAACACAGAATGATTAGCCTCGACCTGTATAAACCCTTATTGAGATACAAAAATCTCAAATCCTTGTATTCCACTGTCCTGGCAATATATTCAAACAAATTCTGCTTTTTAATTGCAGTGCCACATTGTTCTGACCTAATAAATAATATGTCTACCTTTATAGTCACAATACCTCCTCAGAGTCCATATGTCTACCATTATATTCTCAATTCTTTCTCAGAGTCCATGTATTAATTCGGTACGATTTATTGCATACTTACAATGCACACTTTTTAACCTTTATGCAACGTGTTATATATAATTAGTGTTAGATTTTATTTTCTGCCTTTGGTTCAATTATAAAACCTGCCCAAATCTTTAGTTGCATCTGTTTTTCTGTTTAAATCTTAAAATTGTTTTTTTTTTTTAAATATGACAGGAGTGTCTTTTTATTTTGGGTTAGCATTTATCATCTTAGTTTACGGTAAAAAATATTTTATGTCAATCATTGTCAAGGTCATTGCAAATAAAGAATATTGTAAAGAGTTAGAAGCCAGAGTAAGTGTACAGCACACGAAACAGTCCCTGCTTTGTTCCGGCCTTTTCCTATCTCCAGTTCCCTCCCCTCTATTTACAGTCTGGAGAAGGGTCCCAACCCGAAACGTCACTCATCCTTTTTCACCAGAGATGCTGCCTGACCCACTGAGTTACTCCAGCATTTTGTGTCGATCTTCAGCCCACAATGTTTGTGCTTAACCTAATGTTAACACTATCACTTATCTACCTATTCCATATCCGTCCATACCCTGCATATCCATATGCCTATCCAAAAGTCCTTTAAATGCCACAAACATATCTGTATAAATATGTTGTTATCAAGATCTCTTGTTTCTCAGTAATATCCTGACATTGGATTGTTAGGCCTGATCTATCGTAGTTTTTGTCTTGTGTTTTAACTTTTTTGATTTATTTAGGGTTATAGGTAGCTCTAGTCAGGCCAACATTCATTGCGCATCCTTTTGGCTCTCAAACTGAGTGGATTAGGAGGTAATTTCTGATGGCAATTAAAAGTTGACTGCGTATAATGCAGAGAATCTGGAATCAATCCAAATAAGGACGACAGATTGCTTTCCTAACGATTATTAGTGAGCTCATTGCACTCGTAGTTTTTTATACCTTATTTATATAATTGGTCTAATGATGGGATTTTAATTCATGTATTTGAATCAATAATTGAGACCTTTTGAATGCTAGCCCTGTCATATAACCATTGCGGCTTTGCACATTAACCTTGAGAACGTGTACTTAGTTAAGAATTGTGATTTGTTTTCCGTTGAATTTCTATCCGCTTGCCCACTACATTGCTTTAGAAACAGCTTCTTCCCCTCTGTTAAGTTTAGTTTAGAGATACAGCGCAGAAACATGCCTTTCGGCCCACCGAGTCCATGCCAACCAGCGATCCCTGTACACTAGGGACAATTTACAATATTTACAGAGGCCAATTAACCTACAAACCCGAACGTCTTTAGAATTTTGGAGGAAACTGGAGCACCTGTAGAAAGCCCACGCGGTTGCGGTGAGAACGTAAAACTCCGTACAGATAGCACCTGTAGTCAGGATCAAACCTGGGTCTCTGACCACTGAAAGGCAACAACTCTACCGCTGTGCCACCGTGACATCATAGTTAACATAATCAAAGACTTGTCCCACCCCCAGTCATTCTTTGACTGCGTAGCTGGACATAACGCAAACTCCATCATCAAGTTCGCCGACGACACCACTGTGGTTGGACGAATCACAGATGGGGACGAGTCAGGGTATAGAAGTGAGATCAACCGACTGACCAAATGGTGCCAGCACAACAACCTGGCTCTCAACATCAGTAAGACCAAGGAACTGATTGTGGACTTTGGTAGGGGAAGGATGAGGACCCACAATCCTGTTCATATCAATAACAAATCAATATCATATCAAAATCAATATCAGAGGGTCAATAACTTCAAATTCAAATTTCATTGTCCCATCCGGGACATATGACAATAAAACACTCTTGACTTGACTTGACTCTTGAGTCTTTCTTCTCCCAGTTCTACTTGGGCAGTAGACAAAGAAGCTTGAAAGCGCGTAGACCACCAGAGTCAGGAACAGTTTTTTCCTTTCTGTTATCAGAAAGATCCTTCCATAAATTGGGGTATTGTCTAATTCGCATCTACTCCATTGTGGACATTGGACTTTGTCTCTGGAGCTGGAGTGCTACAATGCTGAGAACTATATTCAGCACTCTGTATCTTACCCTTTGCTCTACTACTGTTTTTTTGAGTTTGGCATGATTGTATTATTATCTGATTTGATTGGATAGCATGCAAAACAAAGCTTTCACCGTACCTCGGTACAAGTGACAACAGTAAATCTTTTATAGCTGGAGCAGAACCTCTCTGCTCTTGTACTCAAGCCCTCTTGCAATAAAAGCTGACGTAACATAGAAACATAGAAACATAGAAAATAGGTGCAGGAGTAGGCCATTCGGCCCTTCGAGCCTGCACCGCCATTCAATATGATCATGGCTGATCATCCAACTCAGTATCCTGTACCTGCCTTCTCTCCATACCCCCTGATCCCTTTAGCCACAAGGGCCACATCTAATTCCCTCTTAAATATAGCCAATGAACTGGCCTCAACTACCTCTGTGGCAGAGAATTCCAGAGATTCACCACTCTCTGTGTGAAAAATGTTTTCCTCATCTCGGTCCTAAAAGATTTCCCCCTTATCCTTAAACTGTGACCCCTTGTTCTGGACTTCCCCAACATCGGGAACAATCTTCCTGTATCTAGCCTGTCCAACCCCTTAAGAATTTTGTAAGTTTCTATAAGATCCCCCCTCAATCTTCTACATTGTAACAGGTGCCTTCCTCATAGCTTACTTTACCTACAGTTAATTTTGATAAAATAATAACCCTAAACCTTTAACTTAAAGTAGTTTTCACCATGTATTCATGTATTATACATGGTTATGTGATGGGAACAGAATGAGGCCATTCGGCCCATCAAGTCTGCACATGTCTAATCATGTTTTTACCTAATTGTCTTAATCACATTGTCTTAATCATATATTGTCTTTCCACTGACTGGTTCGCACGCAACAGAAGCTTTATACTGTACCTCAATACACGTGATAATACACTAAACTCAACTATTCCTTCCCTCCCCTGTTCCTTAATGTCTAAAATCTCCACAGTTGAAACAGAATAAAAAGAGTGCCTTTGAATTTAAGTGAAATTTGAAAGGGGTAAACTAGAGTACAATTGCACTGAAACCTTGACAGATGAATAGTCCTTTCTTGATGCTGAAGCTTAGTCAATTGCCAAAATGCTTTAGCTGCTTTTGGGTGCGGATGGAAGGGAGGTCAGAAGGTGAATGTATTCTGTTTGCTGCCTTATATATGCCTGTTGAATTTAGAGCTGAATGATATCTTAACTGAGTGGCCTTTTACCTGTGAGCTTGCTGCCAAGGTTGTTTGATATTGAAGGGGGATGTCAAAGCCGAACCTGAATCTACCGCTGTCCAATTGTAAGTCCTCAAAGAGACCAAATAACTTCTATACAATTCAGGGATTGAATCTGGAACCTTGAGACTGTGGTATAATGCAGGTTTAGCATTGTTTAGTTTAGAGCTACAGCACAGAAACAGGCCCTTTGACCCACCGAGTCTACGCCAACCAGCCATCCCTGTACCCTAGCACTATTCTACACACTGGGAACAATTTGCTACTGGATCTTTACCGAAGCCAATTACCGACAAACCCATACATTTTTGGAATGTGGGAGGAAACCGGAGCACCCAGGGAAAACCCATGCAGTCACGGGGAGAACGTACAAACTCCGTACAGACAATACCTGTAGTCAGGAATCAACCTGTTGTAAGGCAGCATCTCAGACAACACCTGAGGTCAGGATCGCACCCAGGTCTCTGGTGCTGTCGTGTTTGTGGTGTTTGCGCGTTCTCCCCGTGACCGGGTGGGTTTCCTCGGGATGCTCTGGTTTCCTCCACATCCCAAAGATGTGCGGGTTTGTAAGTTAATTTGCCCTCTATAAATTTGCCTCTTAGTGTCCAGTGGGATAACATAGAACATACTGTACGTTAGACTCATTTGCCTAAAGATAATAAGTTTAAGGTGAGGGTGGAAAGATTTAGTAGGAATCTGAGGGGCAACTCTTTTTACACGTACGGTGGTGGATATATGGAGCGAGCTGCCGGCGGAGGTATTTGAGGCAGGTACAATCACAATATTTAAAAGCTGTTTCTTTCAATCAAGATGTGTGCACGAATTGGAGCTATAGCAGATCAAGAGAGAAAGTCAATTTTGAAACAGTTTGTAACCTAGAAATAGGATTGCAAAGTGCCCATTTTTTCACTGCTATATGATCCAGTTTTGATTTTGCCCAGAGTAAATTACACCAGCAATCATTTTGGGCTGATATGCCAATTACAAAATTGAACATTTGATCTTTTCTTGGCTTCAGGCGCACAAGTTTAGATATCAAAAAACACACAGTGTTCATTTTTGCCAATAACTTCATGAGGGGAATAGACAGGGTAGATGCACAGTCTTTTTCTCAGAATTGGAGAATCAAGGGCATAGGTTTAGAAAGAGTGCAGAGAAGATTTACGAGGATATTGCCAGAAATTAAGGGGTCTGAACTATAGGGAGAGGTTGGGCAGGCTAGGACTTTATTCCTTGCAGTGCGGGAGGCTGAGGGGTGATCCTAATGAGGTGTATAAAGTAATGAGGGGAATAGATAGGCAGTCTTTTTCTCAGAGTAGCAGAATCGAGAACCAGAGGACAGAGGTGGACTACGGGTGCTGTCTGTTTGGAGTTTGAACGTTCTTCCAGTGTCGATGCAGGTTTTCTCCAGGTGCCCCAGTTTCCTCCCACATTCCAAAGACGTGCAGGTTTGTAGGTTAATTAGCTTCTGTAAATTGCCTCTAGTGTGTTCGGAGTGGATGAAAAAGTGGGATAACATGGAACCAGTGTGAGGGTGATCACTGGTTGGTATGGGTGGGCCATAGGGCCTGTTTCCATGCTGTATCTCAAAACTAAACTAAACTACATGGATAGGATAGGTTTTGAGGGATAAGGGCCAAACGCAGTAATAGAACCAGCTTAGATGGGGCATCTTGGTCGGCATGGCCGAGTTGAGCCGAAGGGCCTATTTTGTGCTGTATGGCTTCATCAATTAGAGCTCAACGTTTTAGAGATGGAACATCCACATGAATTAGGATCACCTTGTGCCAGTTTGTTGTTTTGCTTCCCTCTTGAGAGGAATAGATCGGGCAGATGCACAGAGTCTCTTGCCCAGAGTAGGTGAATCGAGGACCAGCAGACATAGGTTTAAAAGGTGAAGGGGAAAAGATTTAATAGGAATCTGAGAGGTAATATTTTTAATTTGTTTATACAGTTCAGTACGTACATAAGCACTTAGATACATCTTAGATAAGCATGCCAGATACAGTATATGTGCACAGCAGTAGTACACTGAGACATTATACAAAGTCGCCAGATTCAGTGCCATTTTAAAATCCCAGTTTGTAAGTGGAGGTTCTTGGCCTGACCATGAAGGCCCATTGTCCTGGCGATGTTGCGTTGTCATCTGGCCCAGCGTAGCTGTGATGTCTTCCACTGCTGCTCCACCACTGTCGGCAGAGTCTTGTCCACACGTTCGACCTCTTGCAGCGGTGCCCAGTCCAGCCGAGCCCCAGGCTGTTGCTGGGCCTCCAGCAGCCTACTCCACCATCGAGTCACTACACTCCCTCCCGCAGCCGGTCGGCTTACTGGCCCTCCCTCTGGTTCCTTCCTCTCTGGGCGGGCAAGCCGGGCTTTCAGCGCAAGTCCTCTGTCCGCGGCGGGCGAGCCGGGCCTACTCGTGGGTCTGGCCGCGGCTTGCCGGGATACTCCCGCCAAGTTAGAGAGCCATACTGAGTGAAAGGTCTACAAAATGAGTGTTTTGTCCAACGTTCACTGAATTCTGGAGAAAACACTGCGTTATTAGTTGTAATGCATGGTGCATAGCTAACTCAAGTTGGACTCCTGCATAGCAGTGACAATAATGAGCCTTAAGTTCTAATTCAGGAAAACCTTCAGGCGTATTCTCATGCTTGGCCCAGATTATTTTGACTCTTGAAACGTCTCGTGACAAGGGAATTCAATTGTCAGCAGCGGATCTCTGCCACGATTCCCACTGCGCTATTCACCACTTCATGAACAAGCTCATCTTTTAGTTTAGTTTAGAAAGCCTGGAAAAGCATGGACACAGGCCTTTTGGCCCATCGAGTCTGCGCCGACCAGCAACCACCCATACACTAGTTCCATCCTGCAAAAGGACACAAAGTGCTGGCTTTACTCTGCGGGCCAGGTAGCATCTCTACAGAACATGGAGAGATAACGTTTCGGGTCGGGGCTTTTCTTCAGATTGATTATGGGGATGGGGGGAGAAAAACTGGGAGAGGCAGGACCAAGTGTGGCATGCAATAGGTCGAGAGAGGCGAGGAGTTGTTTTCATAGGCAAATAGTTGGAACTATTGTTTCTACACTTTGTGTCACTATTTCTTTCTCAATCCTTTGGCGTGAACACATGCTGAAGTATCCTGTTGTGATATTGTAATTGCACTCAAAGAGCGCTAAACGTGTGTGGAGTTTGTACGTTCACCCTGTGACCGCGTGGGTTTCCTCCCACATCCCAAAGACACGTGAGTTTGTATGTTAATTACCCCTCTGCAAATTGCTTCCAGTGTGTATGTCGTAGAACTAGTGTCTGGGTGATCGCTGTTCACGTGGACTCAGTGGGCCGAAGGGCCTGCTTCCACGCTGTATCTCTAAACTAAACCGAAACAAAATATTCCATCGCCCCTTGTCACTTTGCCTGATCACCTCGACTAATTCCCATTAAAACTAGGACTGGAATTGACAGTCAAGAATTCCCTGTAATAGTGAAGCTAAGGGTGAAATCCTGCTTTGGCAACGTCATTTTCTGACTGATTCAGCAAAGGAGAAATGCAATTAAAAAAAAACCACAAACCAAACAATTGCCTCCGTTAAACTCACAATCCTCCTGTTCTTCCCTTTCAGATGCTAATACATCAGCTAGAGCTGACCTAGATATTCATGCACTGTGTCTCTGGGTGCAGAGGCAAGCAGCAGCTTTATTAATGAGCTTTCATCTCGTAGTTTCACTAATGACACCTTGTACTGGGAATCTTGGTGCTCCATTTGTTGAATCAGCAAAATGTATTATTAGCTTGTTTCTCCATTCAATATAGAGTCACCGAGTCATCCAGCGTGGAAATAGGCCCCTCTGCCCAACGTGCCCCACTGACCAACATGCCCCATCTACACTAGTCACACCTGCCTATATTTGGCCAACATCTCTCTAAACTTGTCCTATCTATGTATCTGTCTGAATGTTTCTTAAATGTTGCGATAGTACCTGCTTAAACTACCACCTCCGGCAGCCCATTCCATACACACACCACCCTTTGTGTAAAAGTGTTACTCCTCAGGTTACTATTTAATCTTTCCCCCCTCAACTTAATCTTATATCCTCTGGTTCTCGATTCCTCTATTCTGTGCAAGAGACTGCGTTTACCCTATGTACTCCTCTCATGATTTTGTACGCTTCCATAAGATCACCCCTCATCCTCCCACGCTCCAAGGAATTAAGTCCTCGCCTGCCCAAGCTCTCCCTATAGCTCAGGCCCTCGAGTCCTGACAACATCCTCATAAATCTTCTCTGTGCCATTTCCAGCTTCACAAGATCTTTCCAATAACATGCTGACCAAAACTGAACACAATACTCTAAATGTGTCTTACATAACTTACATAACATGACCTCCCAACTTCTATACTCAATATCCTGCATGACTGGGATGCACCTGCACAAGAATCTGTGTATAAAATCACGAAGGGAGTAGAACGGGTGAATGCACAGAGTCTTTTACCCAGGGAAGGGGAATCAAAAACAAGAGGACACAGGTTTAAGGTGAAACAGGCAAGAATTAATGGGAACCTGAGGGGCAAACCTTTCACTCAGAGGGTGATGGGTGTATGGAACGAGCTGCCAGAGCAGGTAGTTGAGGCAGGTGTTATAACATTTAAAAGACATTTGGACAGGTATGTGGATAGGAAAGGTTTAGAGGGATATGAGCCAAATGTGGACTAATGGAACTTGCTTAGATGGGTCATCTTGGTTATCACGGATGAGTTGGAACGAAGGGCCTGTTTCCATGCTGTATGACTATGACTAATTATTTCAAAAATTGCAAGTTCGGGAAGCTTCTGCTGGGTTGTAAGCTGCCCAAGCGAAATATAAGGTGCTGTTCCTCCAAATTGTGTGTGGCCTCACTCTGACAGTGAGGGAAAGTGTGTGGCCCAAGACAGAAAGGGAAAGTTCAGTAAGGTCAGGTACTGGCCTAGTTATCTTTTTATTCAGGAGAATTGATTGTTATTGATCCAGTTCTGGTGAATTAATAAATATTTGTTAGCTCCATTAGCTTCCCTCATCCTGCTTTCAGAGTCGTCATTATAAATTGGCTGGAAAATTGCTGTTACGTCTCACCCATCACTTTCACTCCCACTCCCCTTCAGAAGGCTGCAGTTCAATCAGAAACTAATAAGACCCAGCGCGAGCAAAAGATGTCCTGAGCCATCCTTCCCACTCCATCTGGCCCTCATTCGTCACAGTCAGAAGGCAAACATCCCTCACAACTCCCGCGGAATCCCATAACTTATGGGAAGTCTGAGTTCTTCATCCAGCTCCTGAAAATAACCAGGAACAGAAGTTGCTGCAGAAGTTACAATTTGTTCAAATTTAGTTTCTTCGACATGGTAGATCATCCCAAGGCTCTTTACAAGAAAGCATTCCAACAAAATTTGACTTCAAGCCACATGAGGTGTAAGAAGCCAAAGGCTTGACTTTAGAGATACAGCAGACACGTAGTCCGCAACGACCAGCGGTCCCCGTACACTAGCACTATCCTGCACACTAGGGACAATTTTGCAATTTTTATTGGGGCCAATTGACCGACAAACCTGCACGTCTTTGGATTGTGGGAGGAAACCAGAGCGCCCGGAGGAAACCCACACAGTCACAGGGAGAACGTACAAACTCTGTACTGACAACACCCGCAGTCAGGATCAAAACCGGATAGCAACTCCAAAGTAAAACTGTTGGAAGCCACCCAGTGTCTATGGAGTGAGAAATCAAGTTACTGAACCAGGGAATCTAATGCTTTGTGTGGTTATTTCCATGTCGGTTAGGGAATTAACCCAATGCATCTGAACAGGATGTTGGTCTCACGTGGTCTCATAGCAAGTTGGATGTGAGCAATGCCAAAGCTTTGGCTGCCTGCTTGTAAATCTGTAGCAACAAGGAACCGCAGATGCTGGTTTACAAAATAAGACACAAAGTGCAGTAACTTAGCGGGTCAGGCAGCACCTCCGGAGAACATGGATGGGTGACATTTCGGGTCGGGTCCCTTCTACACCTATCCATGTTAAAGAAAGGTACCGTCCCGAAGCGTCGTCCATCCATATTCTCCAGAGATGCTGCCTGACCCACTGCCACCAGGGAAATTGAGACTCTTGTTTAATTTGCAGTTTCGAGATACAGCATGGAACCAGTCCACGCCGACCATTGATTACCCATTCACACTAGTTCTATGTCATCCCATTTTCTCATCCACTCCCTACACACTAGGGCAATTTACAGAGACCAATTAACCTACAAACCTGTACGTCTTTGGAATGTGGGAGGAAACCAGAGCACCCGGAGGAAACCCATGTGGTCACAGGGAGAACGTACAAACTCCGTACAGACAGCACCTGTAGTCAGGATCAAACCTGGTTCTATGATGCTGTAAGGCAGCAACTCTGCCACTGTGCCACCCATTCCTGTGAAATACTTTTTATCACTAACACAGAGAATGAGCAAACTCCACACGCATAATGCACCCAAGGTCAGGGAAGAACCTGGGTCCCTGGAGCTGTAAGGCAGCGGCTCTACCAGCTGTGCCGCCCTGATTATGAATTATTAATGCAAATGTCCTTTTCAGAAGTCGGCGTTACACCGCGTGATAAATGCACACATTTCCTTCTAACTTCAGAAACCTGCGCTGTTGCCAGAACAAGGTAACAGGTTCGATCATCTCAAAACGGCAACAAAACACTGATGCATCTCCGTCCAAAGCTGCTTGAACTCATTACTGAAATCCAACTGTAACAGCGCTGGAATTAAGCTGTGCCCCTTTCTCCATGGTTACTTGTTTGTGGGGTTCTCTTGGGATTTCCTTAGTAGGGGGAGAAATGAAAATTGCCAGAGGAAAACTATACAATTTGTAAGATTTGTAATACCTCATAGGACCTGACAACTATTCTTAATTTACTTGTCAAAAATAGATTCAATTAAGGAAGGACTGGAGCGCATTTCCAGTATTGTCCCCTTGCTGTGCGGAGTAAACATGGACTGCTTGATACCTGTTTGGCACATTGGATCAACCAAAGCTTCTTCTGAATACTCTTGTTAAAACTTGAAGAAGCTTTCACCTTTCCATCTCCTCTTCGGTAAACTGGACAGATTGACCAGAAACGTCACGTTTAGTTTTAGTTTAGTTCAGTTCAGTTTATTGTCACGTGCACCAAGGTACAGCGAAAAGCTTTTTTGTTGCGTGCTATTCAGTCAGACAATACATGATTACAATCAAGCCGTCCACAGTGTACAGATACAGGATAAAGTGAATAATGTTTGGTTCCAGATAAAGTCCAGTAAAGTCCGATTAAAGATAGTCTGAAGATCTGCAATATGGTAGATTGGGGGTCAGGACTGCATTCTAGTTGATGAGAGGACAGTTCACTGGGAAGAAACTGTCCCTGAATCTGGAGGTGTGCGTTTTCAAACTTCTGTATCTCTTGCCTGATGCGGGAGGGGAGAAGATGGAGTGCCCGGGGTGAGACTCGTCCTTGATTATGCTGGTGGCCCTGTCGAGGCAGCGTGACGTGTAGTTTAGCCAATGGAAGGGAGGTTGGCTTGCCTGATGGTCTGGGCTGCGTCCACAATTCTCTGCAATTTCTTGTGTTCTCCGGAGATGTTGCCTTGACCTGCTGACTTACTCCAGCACTTTGTGTCTTTTTGTGTATTAACCAGCATCTGCAGTTCTTTGTTTCTAGTAATTTACTTATAAGGCAATCCTCCCTCAACATCTAATAAAAGTAGACACAAAGTGCTGGAGTAACTCAGCAGGTCAGGCAGCATCTCTGGAGAACAAGGTAGGTGACGTTTCAGGTTGGGACCGTTCTTCAAATAGTAATATGATGACAATCAAATCTGTTTGAAGAAGGGTCCCGACACAAAGCTTCACCTACCCATGTTCTCCAGAGATGCTGCCTGACCTGCTGAGCTACTCCATCACTTTGTTTTTTTTTGTTGTAAACCTGCACTTACAGTTCCCTGTATCTGATAAAAGTAATTATGTATTTATTTCATTCCAAAGCCACCAGACATTGAGACTGCAGATGCTATATTCTTGCATAGACCATAAAGTGCGGGCGTAACTCAGCAGGTCAGGCAGCATCGAGGAGAAAAACGATGTTCGGCACAGAATTTATGGGCCGGTCTCTTCTATGTTCCACGTTCCCCGTTCTAAAATGGATGGAAAATCAGGCGGCGTTAATGAGGGTTGGCTGCTCATTTTTGTCGCCAGTTTTACGCTGTGCCTGAAGTTGAGAATTCATGCAGCTGCCAAGTTTCTCTTTCTCTCTTACAAATAAGTTAACACTAGGTGGAGCAGCGCACCACTGATCCAACTTTGGTGGGAAAGGAGGAAGTGGTGGAGGGAATGGGAAACCAAAACCAGTCACGTCTCCCCATTTCTGCGGTGAGATCAAAGGAGGGTTTAGGTCGAAATAAAATGCTCTGGAGACTGGAGAACCACGTTAAAATGGTGGGTGAAGTAAGATTAGTAAATTTGACAAATGACTAGCTTTATCGTTGAAGAGAATAACCCTTCCATGAAAGACACAAAGTGCTTGAGCTACTCAGCGGGTCAGGCAGCATCTCTGGAGAACATGGATAGGTGACGATTTGGGTAGGGACCCTTTCTAGATAACCAGTCATAGGCATCGTCTTACAGCGTGGGAACAGGCCCTTCAGCCCAATTTGTCCACACCGGCCAGCATGTCCCATCTGGTCCCCACCTGCCTGCATTTGGCCCATATCCCTCTAAACCTGTCCTATCCATGTACCTGTCTAGTCTGATTGTGGCGGGGGAGGGTGGAAGAGAGGTGAAGGGGGCAGGACACCCTGGGGACTGATAGGTGGATGCAGGTGAGGAGGGTTTTTGAAAGGCAGATGGTTGGATGCAAGCCAGAGAAGTAAGGGACAAAAAGGTGCGAGAAGAAGGACATTTAAAAGACATTTGGCCAGGTTCATGGATAGGAAAGGTTTGGAGGGGCATGGGCAGAACACGAGCAGGTAGGACTAGTGTAATGGGGGCATGGACTAGCTGAGCCGAAGGGCCTATTGCCATGGTGTATGACTCTATGCCTTTGACTCTAAGAGGCAGTGGCGGACTGGCCAGGGTGTCAGCTTGCCCGATGGCAAGTGAGCCCCTGATGAAGTGGGCCCCCTATATCAAGTGGGCCCCTGATGAAGTGGGCCCCCTTTGTCTCCTGGCAACCAATATTTTTAGACCCAGTCCGCCACTGCTAAGAGGTACGAATTGTGAAGCCAGAAGAAGGAATGGAGGTGGAAGGGGATGGGGCAAGGGGAGAGAAGGATGCAAATCTAGATGGAGCACAGACAAGAGAGAAGGAATAGGGGTACGGGGGGAGGCGAGAGATGGGGGGAGGTTTTTGTAGGTTAGTTACCTAAAATAGATGTCAGTAAAGTCAGATAAAAGGTGTTCTCCAGCTCTGTGCTGCTCCTTGAATCTTTGATGCCGCTGAATTTGCTGGCTCAGATTGTTTACATTCTGCAAGGCATCAAAACCCAGTGGTACCAGAAATGGGACAAGCAGAACGGTGGGGGCGCTGCAATGGCGGCAGCCCTGTCAGCAGCGCGTTAGTTTTTTCAACTTTTTTTTTTTTTTTTAGTATGTTTTAAAGTATGTTTTTAATGTTTCTTCGTGTGTTTTGTGTGGGGGGGTGAGGGGGAAACCGTTTCGGCCGCCTCCTCCATGGAGAGGCGACTTTTCCCAGGTCGCCTCCCCCGTGGCCTAACAGCAAGGATCGGCGCGGCCTTTCCCGGAGACGCGCCCGGGGCTTCAGCGGCGGGCGCAGCGTGGACTCTCGGCGTGGAGCGGGTGAGCCCTCGCTGGAGGGGAGCGGGTGAGCCCTTGCTGGGGCTCGCTGGAGGGGAGCGCTCCGTTTGGCTGGCCCGGGCCAGCCGGCAGCCTGAAGCCGCGCGCGGTCTGCACAGCTCCAGCTGGCGCGGCGTCTACAGCCCGGGATCCCTCATGGGGGACCCGGGGAAAGAAGAAGCCATCACTGCCGGCCCGCGGCCAACTTCTACCGCGGGCGCGGTGGCGACTTACCATCACCCCTGGAGGGGAGCTTCGACCGCCGGCCCTGCGGTCTGCGGTGCCTTTGGCTGCGTCGCGGCGGGAACTTTAAACTTTAAATCTCGACCGCCGGCCTGCGGCCTACACCAACTTAAAGCCGCGGTCTCCGGTGGGGAAGAGCCGATCCTGGACTTACCTGGACTTGTACCTTGTCCTTTTACCATCTGGACGCCCGCAGCAACGGCTGCGGAGGGTTGAGGTCCCGACCATGGGGGAAAATGGAGGAGGACTGGCCAAATTGTGTGCCTTCTACCACAGTGATGAATGCTGTGGTGGATGTTTGTGTTAAATTTTTATTGTGTTTTTGTGTGTGTTCTTTATCATTGTACCGCTGCTGACATATTCATTTCACTTGCACTTTATGTGCAATGTGACAAATAAACCGTATTGTATTGTATTGTATTGTACAAGACAAGCAGTGTGTCGACTCTTTGCTTGCTGGTTATCTACAAGAATATCTACAATGATCAGGATGCCACCTTACCTTACAGCCTCTTGTCCTCCAGCGCAGACAGAGCGCAGCGAAGCAGTCGCAGAACGGCAGCCGAGCGCAGATTGCTGAGCGCTTTTACTTTACGTTGCTTGTCAGTGACCGTCCTCTCACCTCTCCCCGTCTCCTCCCTTCTTGTCATGGAGTCATACTGCAAGGAATCACGCCCGTCGGCCCAAGTTACCCATGCTGACCAACATGCCCCATCTGCGCTACTCCCACCTGTCTGAGTTTGGCCCATATCCCTCTAAACCTGTCCTATTCATGTACCTGTCTAAATGTTTCTTAAACGTTGCGATAGTACCTGCAGTCCTTGTTCTCTGGATAAATCAACGTTGAGTGGGGACTACAACTCAAATTATTATTATTATGAAATATTATTACATGACCTCTGTCCATCCGGCAAAACAGATAATCCGGCAAGGCTCTGGAACCAAGGGCGTCACAGTGGCGTAGCAGTAGAGTTGCTACCTAATGCCCCTGTCCCACTTACGAAACCTAAACAGAAACCTCTGGAGACTTTGCGCCCCACCCAAGGTTTCCGTGCGGTTCCCGGTGGTTCACGGAGGTTTTTGTCAGTCTCCCTACCTGCTTCCACTACCTGCAACCTCCGGCAACCACCTGTAACCTCTGGGAACTGCACGGAAACCTTGGGTGGGGCTCAAAGTCTCCAGAGGTTTCCGTTCAGGTTTCCTAAGTGGGGCAGGGGCATTACAATGTCAGAGCCCCGGGTTCGATCCTGACTAGGTGCTGTCTGTACAGTTTGCATGTTCTCCCTGTGACCGCGTGGGCTTTCTCCAGGTGCTCTGGTTTCCTTCCACATTCCAAAGATGTACACCTTTGTCAGTTAATTAGCTTCTGTAAATTATCCCTAGTGTGTAGGATAGAACTAGGGAACGGGTGATTGCTGGCCAGCCTGGACTCAGTGGGCCAAAGATCCTGTTTCCACTTTGAATCTTTAAATTAAGCTAAACTAAACTAAACTAAACCAAGGGTGCCGGAAAATCGGAGGAGGACCTGTATTTTAAGCTACATAAGTGCATCCTTCTTTTACTACCTAAGCAATAAAAGGACGATTGAGCCGCATCGACGCAGCACAAGCCTCTCTCCTGTGCTGTATTGTCAACCTTCATAATGAATGCACTAATTTGGCTTTTAGCTGCCATAGTACAAAATATATCTCTTTGGAAAGATATGAAGACATGAGCAATAATCTGATGTCAAGGGCCTAAACTATCAGAGAAGATTGGAGAATTTCCAGTTCTGCTGGGAAAGTAGTTAAGGGAGAAATTTGTATATGAAATATTAAATAGTCCAGATAAGTTAAATCCAGAATATTACCAAGCTGCTACATCAGTAGGATGAAAGGGAATCAATTAAGTTGGAGAAAATTAAATTTTGAACAGATATTAGGTGGATGTTTCTGAAACTGGAAGGATGAAAAATGCTCATTTTGCATTGGAACCACAGACCCAGAGCAGAGTCAGGTTTTAGACAAGATTCGAGAGATACAGTGTGGAAACAGGACCTTCGGCCCACAGGACCGTGCCAACCAGCGATCACCCCGCACACTACCACTATCTTGCACACTCGACAATTTACAATTTACACGAAGCCAATTAACCTGCAAACCTGTACATCTTTGGAGTGTGGGAGGAAACTGGAGCACCTGGAGGAAACCCACATGGTCACAGGGAGAATGTGCAAAATTTGTACAGACAGCACCCATGGTCAGGGTTGAACCCGGGTCCCTGGCCCTGTAAGTCAGCAACTCTACGACTGTGCCGCCCACAGATGTAGTCACATATTGAGTTCTGAGCTTTGCATTTAGCTTGTCCAGGCTGTGCTAGGCTGAAAGCTTGCAACAAGGTTCAAAGGGCAACACAAGGAACTGCAGATATGCGAATCATGCGTAAAAAGCGTTGGAGTAACTGAGTGGGTCAGGCAGCATCTGGAGAACATGGATAGGTGACGTTTTGGGTCGGGACCCTTCTTCAGACTGGTTGTAGTAGTCAAGTGTCAAGTGTATTTGAACAATGAAATTCTTACTTGCAGGAGTAAACACAATGCACATAGATAACATAATAAGCAAAAGAAAGTTCAATGAATTAAAAAAAACCCAGACTGATTGTAGTAGGGAGGAGTAGGCTAGTTCTATTGGTGATCAATGGTCGATGTGGACTTGGTGGGTCAAAAGGGCTTGTTTCCATGCTGTACCTTCCATTCAATTAATCAATGGTGAGACTGGATTCATAGAACAAAGAACAGTACAGCACAGGAACATGCCCTTCGGCCCACAATGTCTGTGCTGAACATGATGCCAAGACCGACCCTTATCTGCCTCTACGGAACCCACAGCCCTCCATTCCCTGCATATCCATGTGCCTGTTCAAAAGTCTCTAAAATCCCACTATCGTATCTGCCCCCACCACCACCTCTCAGCAGCACGTTCTAGAAACCCAACAGCATCTGTGTAAAAATCACCAGTCCTGCACATCTCCTTTAAAGTTTGACCCTTTCACCTTAAAGCTACACCCTCTAGTCTTTGACATTTCCTCACGGAGAAAAAGGTTCTGACTGTCTAACCTGTTTATGCCTAGCTAGGAATTGATTTCCTAACGAACTACCAGAGAGGTAGGCACAAGAAACTGAGATGCTGGTTTACCAGAGAGGTAGTGAGTCAAATTCGCGACCTTCCTGCCCAAGTAGCTGAGGATGAAGCAGGTAAAAGCGTCAACAAAGGTCTGAGTGTGTGGAACGTGAAATTGTTGGGTTGTAGAATCGGAGAGGTTTACAGCAAATTGCGGGACGACATTTGTGCGCGAGATGTCATAACCAGCGTGAATTTGGAGTGGGTCAGAGGAAGGGGAGCAATGCGATGTGAAGGTTCTTGTACATTTTACGCAGTCATTTGTTATAATTTGCAAGCTGTTTCTACTGTGATGATGTAGTTAATAGAATAATCAAAATTCATTTTCCATCACTCACACGGACTGTTCTGTGTCAGCCTCACCCTCTGTAGTCCCGCACTGTAAACACCACCGCCTTTCAATTAAACCAAATCACTTTCACAGCACCAATTAAAGCCCTGTGATCGTCTGATTTTGGCAGTGTGACATCTATATCACGATCAGCTCTGATATTTATCTTTGAAAAGATTGCCTCATGATAGCACAAACCCACAAACCAGTGTTAGCTGGTTCCAAACAAACAGTGCAGTTCAGCACTTTAAATAGCATTATCTAAGTAACCTCAAAATAACATTAGCCGATATCTTCATGTCTGATTTTCCTCACTTTTTTAAAAGTGTACTCCTGGTCTTGGAACCCCTGGAGGTTTCCTTCCTTGGGTGATGAAGTAGTTACCCCAGTTTAAAAGATGGCCACTTCATCATCTGACAGAAAGAATCCTCTCGGAAGCAGGAGAGTCCTGCACTACTCACTGAGGATCAAGTTATGATTTATCGATAGCCCGATAATCAGTTAAAAAAAAAGGGAACAGCGGTGCTGTTGATTATCACGATGCTTTAAAAGAAAACTACTGCTGTGTTATTTTAGCTGTGTTGGAACTCCATTGTTTGAAGTGACCCGCAGATCTGTCAACTATACTGTGAAGTGTTGCGTGTAAATTGAGGCTTAAGTAGTCTTTTTCTGAAGTGTTGCCTGAATACAATAACTTCCACTTCCCATGTTGAAAATGTGTGTTTTAAATTTAAATATTTTTACACCTGCCCTGCTCTCATTCCCAGCAGAATTGCTCAGTTATACCAAAAGCGCTGGAGTAACTCAACGGGTCAGGCAGCATCTTTGAAAGACATGGATAGGTGACATTTTGAGTTGGGAGCTTTCTTCAGGCTGATTACACTAATGGGGGGGGGGCAAAAGTTGAAAGCGAGGTGGGGTCGGGAGAAAGCTTGTCAAGTTATATGGAGGCACAAGGAACTGCAGATGCTGGTTTACAAAAAGACGGCACATGGTGCTGGAGTAACCCAGCTGGTCTGGCAGCATCACTGGAGAAAAAGGATAGGTGATCTTTCAGGTCAGGACCCATCTTCAGACTGATTGTGGTGGGGGGGGGGGGTTAGTTGGAAGATAGGTGGAGTTGGGATAACGCCTGGATAGTGATATGGAGCTGAAAGGATCCGCAGATGCTGTTTTTGTTTTTAAAAAGATACTAAGTGCTGGAGTATCTCAGCAGGTCCGGCAGCATTTTCGGGGTATGGGTGAAAGTTGATCGGAGCGGACTGGGTGGGCAGAGGGGCCTGCTTCTACGCTAAACTAAACTAAAAAAAAAAAAACTAAAGGTGTGAGATAAGGATTGAAGAGGCACAAAAATGTGAAGCCTGCGGTGGGTGGAAGGTTTAGTCACAAAGTGCTGGAGTAACTCAACAGGTCAGGCAGCATCTCTGGAGAAAATGGTGAGGTGAAGTATTGGATTGGGAGCCTTCTTCACACTGGGGGGGGGGGGGGGGGGGGGGGAGCTGGAAGCAAGAGAAGACCAGATATCTGTGTTAGAAACTGATAGAAACATAGAAAATAGGTGCAGGAGTAGGCCATTCAGCCCTTCGATCCTGCACCGCCATTCAATATGATCATGGCTGATCATCCAAATCAATATCCCATACCTGCCTTCTCTCCATACCCCCTGATCCCTTTAGCCACAAGGGCCACATCTAACTCCCTCTTAAATATAGCCAATGAACTGGCCCCAACTACCTTCTGTGGCAGAGAATTCCACAGATTCACCAATCTCTGTGTAAAAAATGATTTTCTCATCTCGGTCCTAAAAGACTTCCCTCTTATCCTTAAACTGTGACCCCTTGTTCTGGACTTCCCCAACATCGGGAATAATCTTCCTGCATCTAGCCTGTCCAACCTCTTCAGAATTCTGTAAGTTTCTATAAGATCCCCCCTCAATCTTCTAAACTCTGGCGTGTACAAGCCGAGTCTATCCAGTCTTTCTTCATATGAAAGTCCTGCCATCCCAGGAATCAGTCTGGTGAACCTTCTCTGTACTCCCTCTATGGCAAGAATGTCTTTCCTCTGATGAGGTGGGGGGTTCCTGATAGGCTGATTGTCGGCTCAGGACGGTGTGGTCCCAAGAGGGAATCCATCATTGTGGGCTGTGGAACTGCTGAACGGACTTTTAATGGAGGAAGTGGGATAAGGGCGAGAAAAGTGAGGGGAGGGGGGAGGGGAGTGTATGTAGAATTGACCTAAAATTAGAGAATTCAACGTTCCTAGCGCTGGGTTGTAAGCTACCCAAGTGATATATGGTGAAAGGTGGATGTAGGTGGAAGGGACTTGGAGAGGGGGGAGGGGAGAGGTGGATGTGAGTCCAGGTGAGGTACAGAGAAGGGAAGGGAGAAAGGAGGGAGGGCCATTCTATTATAATTTCATTCTCTTTCTTTATTCCATTAAAAACAGCCGTGACACTGTGGTATACCCTTAACTTTAGGTCTTGCATTAGGATAAACTTGCAGTGCAAATCTCCTTTACACTTCCCCCCTCTTGCCTGAAACGTATGCCCTCTAGTATTTGACATTTCCACACAGGGAAAAAAAATGCTTGTCTCCCCAATCCGTGCATCCCATGATTTTGTACACTTCTGTGAGGTTGCCCTACAGCTTCTGATGCTCCAGAGAAAAGAATCCAAGTTTGTCTAACCTCTCCTTATAGCTACATTTGGATGGCACAGTGGCATAGTTGGGACAGTTGCTACCTCACAGCACCAGAGACCCGGGTTCGATCCCAATCTCGGGTACTGACTGTGTGTGGAATTTGCACATTTCACCGTGTGACCGCGAGGGTTTCCTCCGGGTGCTCTGGTTTCCTCCCACATCCCAAAGACGTGCGTGTTTGTGGGTTAATTTGCCTCTGTAAATTGCCCCGAGTGTGTCGGGAGTGGATGAGAAAGTGGGATACCAGTGCGAACAGGTGATCGATGGCCGGCATGGACTTGGTGGGCCGAAGGGCCTGTTTCCATGCTGTATCTCAAATCTAAACTACTACAACCCAGGCTGTTGATCAACCCGTTGGAGTAACCCAACAAGTCAGGTAGCATCTGTGGAGGGAATGGACAGACAACATTGTAGACTGGGACCCTTCTTCACTCTGGGTCAGACGTCTCCTGTCCATTTCTCTCCACAGATGCCGACTGACCCGCTGAATTCCTCCATCCAGCACTTTATTTTTTGCTCAAGATTCCAGCATCTGCAGTCTCTTGTGACTCCAACATCTTGTCGAACTTCTGCACTCTCTCAGAAGCCTCCACATTTTGAAGGAGAGCAGGAGAGTCACCCTGAGCAGAGAATGATTTTGACCAAAGCACTTAAAAAGGACCCTGAGATTATTAAATTCTCTTGCCTCTCTGATTACTGCTCAGGGTAAAGACGAAGTAAATTAAAGCTAAATACAAACCAATGCAAAGCAATGTAATGGTCGGCTAGGTACATTGAATACCAACATGTGAACATCTTGTGCATTTTCACATTTTATGAGGAAAATATATTTTTGGAAACAAACGGAAATTCTATTTGGGTCATGTCCTGAAATGTCGTCAGTCTGAAGAAGTGTCCCGATCCGAAGCATTGCCTGTCCATTTTGCTCCGCAGAATGGGCGGCACAGTGGCGCAGCATTAGGGTTGCTGCCTCACAGCGCCAGGGACCCAGGTTCGATCCTGACCTCGGTGCTGTCTGTATGGAGTTTGTACGTTCTCCCTGTGACCGCGTGGGTTTTTTCCAGGTGCTCCGGTTTCCTCCCAAATTCCAAAGATGTGCAGGTATGTAAGTTAAATAGCTTCTGTAAAAAAAAATTGTGAATTGTCCCTTGTGTGTAGGATAGTGCTAGTATATGTGGTGATGACTTGGTGGTGTGGATTCGGTGGGCTGAGAGGCCTGTTTTCACGCTGTACCAGTCTAAAGATATTGCCTGTGTGGGAAGGAACTGCAGATACTGCCTGACCGGCTGAGTTCCTCCAACATATTTTTACTATATACTAGACCAAGTGCAGACCCGTTGGGTCTGTTCCCCCAACGTGCGGTTGTGGGGGGGAGGCGGCATGCAGCGTCACACACACTAACTATCCCCCCCCACCCCGCACTCACGCTAATTACCCCCCTTGATATTATTTTAATATTATTAATTTGCTCCTTTTACCCCATAACCACCCTATATACTGACGCATAGCCCCAAACTTGCAGTCACATCTAGAGAGGGAGGGGGGGGGGGGGGGCGGGGGTAGAGAGTGAGGGCAGAGAGAGAAGGGGCAGAGACAGAGAGAGAGACAGAGACACAGAGAGAGGGGCAAGAGGGATGGGTGGAGAGGAGGAGAAGAGGGAGGGTGGGTGAGGGGGGAAAGGTGGGGGAGGAGAGAGCGAGGGTGAGAGTGAAGGGGAGAGAGAGGGGGTGCTTAGAGGGGGGCGAGGTGGGGAGCAGGGAGGGGGAGGGAGGGGGGAGGGTGGAGGGAAGAGGGTAGGGGGTGTGGAGGGGAGGGGGTTTAGGGGAGGGAGGGAGGGGGAGGGGATAGAGGAGAGGGAGAAAAAGAGGGGAGGGAGAGAGGGAGAGGGGGGGAGGGGGGGAGAGAAGAGGAGAGAGGGGGAGGAGAGGGGGGAGAGAGAGGGTGTGCTGAGAGGGGGGTGAGGTGAGGGGAGGGGGAGAGGTGGGGAGCAGGGAGGGAGAGGGAGGGTGGAGGGAAGGGGGTGGTAGGGGTGTGTGGAGGGGAGGAGGGTTTAGGGGAGGGACGGTGGGGGAGGGGATGGAGGGGAGTAGAGGGAGAAAAAGAGGGGAGAGAGAGGGGGGGACGGGGGAGAGGAGAGGAGAGGGGGGGAGAGAGGAGAGGGGGGAGAGGAGAGGGGGGGAAGAGGAGAGGGGGGGGGGGAGGAGAGAGGGGGGGAGAGGGGGGGGACAGAGAGGGGGGAGGAGGGGAGAGATGAGAGGGAGGGGGGGAGAGGAGAGAGGAGGGGGGAGAGAGGAGAGGAGGGAGGGGGGGAGAAATGAGGGTGGGAGAAAGGAGGGGGGGGACGAGAGAGGAGGGAGGGGGGAGAAAGGAGGGGGGGGAGAAAGGAGGGGGGGGGGAAGAGAGAGAGGAGAGGGGGGAAGAGAGAGGAGGGGTTGAGGAGAGGTGGGGGTGATGGGAGAGGGGGGGGCGAGAGAGGAGAGAGAGGAGAGAGAGCAGAGAAAGAGAGAGAGACGGGGGGGAGAGAGAGAGAGAAAGAGAGGGATGAGGGTGAGAGAGAGAGAGGGTGCCTTTTTACTTCAACCCAAACAACCATTTGCAGGCAGTGCTTTTTTCCTCAAACTAACCATATTTTCATTTTCAAACCACATTATGGGTACTCACAGCTGTGGAGACATTTGTTCAGTGTTATTCAGAGCTCTGATTGAGGCACACCACTTGCAGAGACTGATTGAAGCACACCACTTGCAGAGACTGATTGAGGCACACCACTTCCTGGTTTTATAGTCCCTCCCCCTCCCTCCAGCAGGGGCAGCAGAGAGAATGGGAAATTTTGTGAAACATTAATATCTCTGTCATTTTTCATCTACGGGAAAAATCCTCGGCACACATGCGGCGGAGGGGGGCTCTGAGCGAGGTGGCCAAAAATGACGGCCGTAGGTGGCGACGTTCTCTCGGAAATCGCAGCACAGAGGCCAAAAGCGGTCAAGAACAGAGATTTAGTAATATAGATAACTGCTGTAATAATCTAGTCTTAATTAGATGTGGTGTTACTCTGTGGAGTGAGTCATACAACAAATTCAAAGACAAGGGGCACAAAGTGCTGGAGCAACACAGCGAGTCAGGCAGACATTGCTAGGTGCCATTTCGGGTCTGGACCCTTCTTCAGGCAAGAAAAGAGGCATTTCAGCCCAATCTCATCTTGATTTTCAGAACGTGATATTGCTTCCCCGCTGCCTATCACAGCATACACACTAGGGGCAATGTACAGAAGCCAAGTAACCTACAACACGTGTGTTTGTAATGTGGGAGGAAACCGGAGCACCCGGAGGAAACCCACGCTGTCAAAGGGAGAATGTGCAAACTCCACACACAGACAGTACCCAGGGTTAGGATTGATCCGGATATCTGGCATTGTGAGGCAGTGGCTCTACCATCTGTGCCACTGTGCTGCCCTAAATAACAAACAATAATAATCAGCCATGATCATATTGAATGCCAGTGCAGGCTCAAAGGGCCGAATGGCCTATTCCTGCAGATATTTTCTATGTTTCTAAACCTAAACCTATTCTGATTCAGACAAAGAAACTGCAGATGCTTAGTTATCAAAAATAGACACAATGTGCTGGAGTAACTCAGCGGGTCAGGAAGCATCTCTGGATGACATGGATAGGTGACGTTTCAGATCAGCTCTGTAGAGGGTCCTGAACCGATCCATGTTCTCTAGAGATGCTGCCTGACCCGCTGAGTTATTCCAGCACGTTGTGCCCTTTTCTAATTCTGTTTATTCTGTAGTGACTTTAAGTTTCATGACAAGTAATAGGCAATGTCTGGGTTTTTTCTTCGAACAGATTTATATCTTGGTCAGCCTCATTATGTTGATCTCTTCACAGCTGCGGTCCGAGAGTAATGTATGCCAGTAAACTATCGATCATTGTTGGAGTTCCGAATAAAAGTTGATGAAGTGCTGCACATCGGTGTAGTATGTACAAGAAAATAACCAGTGCATTCATTTTCTTTCAGAATACAGAGTACTACAGGCATTCGTCAGAACAGTTTAATGAAGCAGCTTCAGCAGCAGACACTCGAGTCAAGTGAGTACACTGAGTATGAATTTCTTGTACTTGAAGCAACTGTTGTACATTGCCCTGTCGGGGAAACATGCGACTGGAATTATTGCGCAGTACCACAGGTAAAGACTGGTTGTTTAGTGGTTTAGGATCTGCTGGATGGCAGATTAGTCCGCATGGGAAAAAAGGCACGTTGCCGGAGTAACTCAGCGGGTCAGGCTTCATATGTGGAGAACGTGGATAGGCGACGTTTTGGGTCGAGACCCTTCTTCAAATTTTGTTTTTGCTCAAATGCTCAATGGGAACCTGATGGGCAACTGACGACCAATGATTTCTATAAATGCAACATGACCTCTCAACGTCTAGGTGCAATATCCTGCACAGTTAATGTGTAGGCTGTGTAGGCACCAGAATGAGTGTATTGTGGGACGACAGATGGCACAATGGGCTAAGTGTTCGGCTGGCAACCTGAAGGTAGCCGGTTCGAATCCCGCTTGGAGTGCATACTGTCGTTGTGTCCTTGGGCAAGACACTTCACCCACCTTTGCCTGTGTGTGAATGTGTGTGAGTGATTGGTGGTGGTCGGAGGGGCCGTAGGCGCAGATTGGCAGCCACGCTTCCGTCAGTCTGCCCCAGGGCAGCTGTGGCTACAGAAGTAGCTTACCACCACCGAGTGTGACTGAGGAGTGAATGAATAATGCGATGTAAAGCGCCTTGAGTATTAGAAAGGCGCTATATAAATCCCATCCATTATTATTATAAAACCATGAGGGGAATAGATAGGGTGAACGCACGGAGTCTTTCACTTTTACTTTGGTTGGCTTGGAGTTTTGCACGTAAATGACTTTGACATTTCTTGAACATTATAAAAATGAATTCACGGGGATGTTGAGTACAGAATGACGCACAGAATGAGAAAGGATCTGTCCCTGTCGTGGCTGGTGTATTGTTATCGTTCTGTAATCACAGCAGTTCATGACCACCTAATCTTGCTTGGGTAAGATGGCTGTGAACTCTATGATTACAGCAAGGATGTGACTGCATTGGAGAGAGTCCAGGGTAGATTCATCAGCATATCATCTGCATTGGAGCATTTCAGTCTCATTGCATGTAGTAAGAGTGCAGGGAAGATTTACGGGGATTTTGCCAAGACCAGAGTGCCTGAGCTATGGTGAAAGGTCCCAGAACTTTAATCCTTGGAGTTCAGGAGGTTGAGGGATGATTTTATGGAGGTATATAAAA
This sequence comes from Amblyraja radiata, assembly GCF_010909765.2. Lineage (NCBI taxonomy): Eukaryota > Metazoa > Chordata > Chondrichthyes > Rajiformes > Rajidae > Amblyraja > Amblyraja radiata. The sequence continues at coordinate 27,873,799 of NC_045973.1, forward strand.
TCATGAGAGGAATAGATAGGGTGAAAGCAGTTTTTTACCCAAAGTATGGGAATCAAGAACCAGAGGACATAGATTTAAAATGAGAGGGGAGAGATTTAATAGGAACCTGAGGGGCAAATTTATACACAAAGGGTGGTGGGTGTATGGAACGAGCTGCCAGAGGAGAAAGACGAGCCAGGTACTATCACAACATTTAAAAGACCTTTGGACAGGTACGTGGATAGGATAGGGCCAGTGCAGGCAGGTGGGACAAATGTAGATGGGGCATGTTAGTCGGAGTGGGCGTTGGGGCAAAGGGCCTGTTTCCATGTTCTATGACTATCAGAAGCATCAAAACATGAATAGAAGGCTGTAGAACAAATGCAGGTTAGACATAGAAACATAGAAAATAGGTGCAGGAGTAGGCCATTTGGCCCATCGAGCCTGCTCCGCCATTCAGTATGATCATGGCTGATCATCCAACTCAGTATCCTGTACCTGCTTTCTCTCCATACCCCCTGATCCCTTTAGCCACAAGGGTCACATCTAACTCCCTCTTAAATATAGCCAATGAACTGGCCTCAACTACATTCTGTGGCAGAGAATTCCAGAGATTCACCACTCTCTGTGTAAAAAATGTTTTTCTCATCTCAGTCCTAAAAGATTTCCCCTTTATCCTTAAACTATGACCCCTTGTTCTGGACTTCCCCAACATCGGGAACAATCTTCCTGCATCTAGCCTGTCCAACCCCTTAAGAATTTTGTAAGTTTCTATAAGATCCCTCCTCAATCTTCTAAATTCTAGCGATGTGATTAGCATAGATAAGAGCGCTGTATATTATGGATGTGGCGGGCTGAAGGTTCTGTGTCTTTCGACTTTAGAGATACATGTGGAAACAGGCCCACCGTGTCCACGCACACTAACACTATCCTACACACACTAGGGACAATTTACAATGTTATCAAAGCCAATTAGCTACAAACCTGTACGTCTTTGCAGTGTGTGAGGAAACCAGAGTTCCTGGAGAAAGCTCACAGGGCGAACGTACATACTCCATACAGACAGTACCAGTAGTCAGGATCGAACTGGGATCTCTGGCGCTGGAATGCAACAACTCTATCGCTGCGCCACCGTGCCGCTCGCTGCTACTTGGGTCAGCCTAAGAACCCCTGGCGCCGAGCAAATGGCCTATTTTAATGCTCTAAATTTCATTTTGTTCCAACTTAAAATTAAATCCCTTACTCATCATGTTCATGAGCTGCCTCTGGTAGTTGAATAGTAACGTGAGAGGGGCACAGAGGCTCAGATGGTAGAACCGCAGCCTCACGGCGCCAGAGACCCAGGTTCAATCCTGACCTCAAAGAGCTGGAGGAACTCAACAGGTCAGGCAGCATCTCTGGAGAACATGGATAGGCAAAGTGATAGGTGGATACAGGTGAAAGCGGTTTAAGTGGCAGATGAGTCAAGGCCAGAGATGAAAAGACAAAGGCAGAGCTGTTACACAGCGGTGGAGTTGCTGCCTCACGGCGTCACCAACCCGGGTTCAATCCTGACCTCAGGAGCAGGTTGTGTGTGTGGAGTTTGCACGTCCTCCCTGCGACCACGTGGGTTTTCTCCGGGTGCCCCGGTTTCCTCGCACAACCCAAAGATGTGCGGGTTTGTCAGTTAATTTGCCCTCTGTATATTGCCCTTGGTGTGTAGGGAAATAATGAGAAAGTGGGATAACATAGAACGCGTGTGGACAGGTGATCGATGGTTGTCGTGGACTCAGGGCAGAAGGGCCTGTTTCCACACTGTACCTTTCAATCAATCATTCAATCAATACGCAGCAATGTGAATCAATCCCCTGCATTTTAAACCTTTACTTAGCTCCATTGAGTTATTTTAGTTTTAAACCTACCGCATTAAAGCACTACATTACAGCTGTTGTAGTCTTCTATTTTGGTCTGCATGCCTCCCTTCAATAAAACATTATACTTATGTTGTGGTCTATAAGTGAAGCATGTGCACAGCAGATGGAAATTTAAGACGTACATTTTTCAAATCTTGAAAGTAAAGATGACGTTCCAAATAACCTTATAGCTATAAAGTCTAAAGAAGGGTCCCGACCCGAAACATCACCTATCCACGTTCCCCAGAGATGTTGCCTGATCTGCTGAGTTACTCCAGCAATTTGTGTCCTTTTTAAGTTAGTAGTCCTCATGAACGGACCTCTCTCTATGTTCAACGTTGGTCAATAGTTTAGAGATACAGCATGGAAACAGGCCCTGCAACCCACCGAGTCCACGCCGTCCATTAATCAACCCCGTTCACACTAGTTCTATGTTATTAAACGTTCTCATCCACTCTCTACACACTCGGGGCAATTTACAGAGGGCTTATTAACATACAAACCCGCACCACTTTGTGATGTGGGAGGAAACCGGAGCACCCGGAGGAAACCCACGCGGTCACAGGGAGAACGTGCAGACTCAACAGATGGACAGCACCCGAGGTCAGGATCGATCCCACATCTCTGGTACAGTGAGGCAGTGGCTTTATCAGCTGCGCCACCAAGCTGCCCACTTGACCAAGCTCCATATTATCTACACCCATTTGGTTTAAAAAAGAAAATATTTCAAACTTAAAATTGACAAAGCACTCTGGAGGCGTAGGTTCGAATCCCACTTCTGACACCATGTAATGACTTCCAAACACGCGTGGTCTTCACTACATGTTTTATTACAGACACTGGTATATAACACACACTGTGCCCTAGCTGTCCGTGGTCTGTCACTGGAGCTAGAGAGCGAGAGGGACGTGGGGAGGCTACAGTTATACTGAAGGTAATAGGGAGTGGTTAGTAATGGTGAGGTCACTATGTTAAAGGGGCATGCACTGATCTACAGGTTTGATTGTATTCATGTATAGCTTTTTCCATAACAAAAACTTTTCATTGAACTTCAGTACACGTGACAATAAGCTGACTGAAACACTAAATACCAGTACCTGATTGTGGGTGGATGATGTCGTTAAATTGTTGATTTTAGAGTAAAATTAGTTCAATTTGAAGTCTCTCAGCCTGTTATACTTGTGCAGGAATGAGGGGCTTCAGATGCTGGTTAATACACAAAACAGGAAACAGTGCTGGAATAACTCAGCAGGTCAGGCAGCATGTCAGGGAGATAGGTCGTGACCTGAAATGTTGCCTGTCCGTGTCTCCAGAGATGCTGCCTGAGCTGCTGAGTTACTCTAGCACTTTGTGTCTATTTGAGGTTCTCGTGTGGATTTTTCTGCAGATGAGTTTGACTTAATTTTCAACCAAAGATAGACACAAATTGCTGGACCTGCCTCAGCTGGTCAGGCAGCATCTCTGGAGAACATGGATAGGTGACATTTCGGGTTGAGAGCATTTTTCAAGCTGATTTTAAGGGGGAGAGGGGGGGGGTTAAGAAAGCTGGAAGATGGGAGTGTGTGGGTTTGTGTGCATGTGCATGTGGGCGTGGGTGTGTGCATCCTTGCGGGTGCATGTGTGTGTGTGCATGGGTGTGTGCGTGTGTGTGTGTGCGCCTGTACGTGTGAGGTTATGTCTCCTCACAGCACCATTATCCACAGCAGTTGCCTCTATCTCAGCGAGCCTCAATCTCTCTACCTTTCTAGGTCACTTTACCAACAGTCGGTTGATATGTGTGGCATTTATTGTGCTCTTCACAAACGTGGAACAAACGGACAGTATCAGCGATTGAGTTTTCTGGCTTGTGGCATGAACCTGTTTCTCATTGCATCGAGTTTTCCCCTCCCTCTCCTTCCCTGTTTTATCAGCGTGATTTATAGCAGCTGGCTTTAAAACCTGAATAATAAGCAGAAAGGCATCTATGTTCACAGCTGGTGCCTTACCACAGACAACCTTCCCCCCTGCAGGTTGCTACAGAGGTCTGGTCGACTCTTCAAACTGTTTAGTTTACTTTAGAGACACAGCGTGGAAACAGGCCATTCGGCCCACCGTGCCTGCGCCAACCAGCGATCACCCCCTACACACCACCACTACCCGACACACTAGGGACAATTTACAATTTTTCCAAAGCCAGTTAACCTACGAAGGAAACTGGAGCACCCGGAGAAAACCCCCGCAGATCATGGGGAGAACGTAAAACTCCATACAGACAGCACCCGTAGACAGGATCGAACCCGGGCCTCTGGTGCTGTGAGGCAGCAACTTTACCGCTGCACCACTGTGCTGTCCCAGTCACTCTGTGAAGGATCACTCTGTGATCTCTAATCACGCTGTGATGAAAACTGTCACACCTGGCCTCTGCCAGTGACAATGTTTAACCTGCTCCGTACAACCCCTTTCCTCCCTCCTTCCCCCCTCTCGTCCCTGCACCCCATCTGGATACGCACCCATTTCTACCTTTCCCCTTTCCCCACCACCCCTTCATCCCCTTCCACCTTTATTCCTTCCTCTGGCTTCACAATTCGTGTCTGAATTAGCTGAACGATACAGCGTTGAAACAGGCCCCTAGTCCCACCGAGCCCATGCCGACCATCCCTAGTTCTTATGTCATCCCACTTTCCCTTCCACACCCTACATACTGGCAGCAATCCACAAAACATCAATTAACCTACAGACCTACACGTCTTTGGGATTTGGGACGAAACTGGAGCACCCGGAGGAAAACCATGCGGTCATAAGGAGAACGTACATACGGAGAACGTACAAACAACACATGAGGTCAGGATCGAACCCGGGTCTCTGGTGCTGTGAGGCAGCGGCACAATCAGCTGCGTCGCTGTGCCTCTTTTATCTTCAACTACTTACCTCATACATTTTGTCTTTTCATCTCTGGCCTTTGTCCAACCATCTGCCAGTCAAACCCCCTCACCTGTATCCACCTATCACTTGCCAGGTTTTGTTCCCCCTCCAGCACTCTTCCAGCTTTCCCCCCCCCCCCCCCATCAGAGACTCTGGTTCAATTCTGACTATGGCTGCTGTCTGTACGGAGGTTGCACGTCCTTCCTGTGACTGCATGGGGTTTCTCCGGTTTCCTCCCACACCCCAAAGACATGCAGGTTTGTAGGTAAATTGGCTTCTGTAAATTGTCCCTCGTGTGTAGGATAGAAATAGTGTACGAGTGATCGCTGGTCAGCATGGACTCAATGGGCCGAAAGGTCTGTTTCCGCGCTGTATCTCTAAACCAAACCAAACTTAATTCAACTACTACACTAAACTAAACTAAACTACTATCAATCTGAAGAAGGGTGCTGACCCGAAACATCATCTATCCATAATTCTCCAGAGATTCTGCATGGCCCGCTGAGTTACTCCAGCACTTTGCGTCATTTTCTGCTACATTTGCTTCTGTCAATTCAGAGAGAGAGAGGGAGAGAGAGAGAATTATTGAGATTTAATGTGTTTAACTCGTATGTCTGAATTACGGTCAGAAGCGAGAGTCGCATGCCTCTGTACTCTGTCCCATTATACACTGTCATCACCTAACGAATACACATGCAGCAACCAGTCCTGAAGAATGGTTCCGACCCGAAACGTCACCTATCCATGTCCTCCAGAGATTATGGGCCTGTCCCACTTAGGCGATTTTTCAGGCGACTGTCAAGTCGTAGCAAGTTGCTGAAAAAACGGCGACTGGAGCGGCGACTGTCAGAGTGGAACACACACACACATCGCTTCCTTCACCAGCCTGTTATGCAGGACAGGAAGGTTGGTGCTGTAATTAAGACAGTGAAGGGAGAGAAGGGGGAGACGAGGTGGGGAGGAGTGGAGACAACTTTTAAGAAGCCAGAGATATGCGCCTGTGAAGCTCGGCAGACATTAATATTACCGGTCGGCTATCCTTGGTTCTGAAAACTACCGTTTAAGTTTTTTTTTCCCAATGAGCCAATGAAATTCACCGGTCAGCACCGGCGACAACCTACGACCTCCTGGCGACCCACTACCACTGCGCCTACGGCACGAGAATTCTCGCTACTCTCCATGGCAGCTTCATTCTGGTCGGCGCTAATTTTTCAACATATAGCCGCGACAAGTTCCGAGAATGCAGGAATTACTGACGACCATGAAGGCGACTCCCCGGCAACCACCCGCGAACATGTGGCGAACATGTGGCGACCGCACAGTCTCCTGTGGTAGATAAAAATGCTGGAGAAACTCAGCGGGCGAGGCAGCATCTATGGAGCAAAGGAATAGGTGACTTTTCGGGACGAGACATTTCATCAGTCTGAAGAAGGGTCTCGACCCGAAAAATCACCTATTCCTTCGCTCCATAGATGCTGCCTCACCTGCTGAGTTTCTCCAGCATTTTTATCTACCTTCGATTTTTCCAGCATCTGCAGTTCCTTCTTAAACACAATGCAAAGTCTCCCGTAGTCGCCTAAAGAGTCGCTTAAGTGGGACAGGCCCATTACCGGCTGAGTTACTCCAGCACTTAGAGTTCTACGCAAGATCCCAGCATCTGCAGTGTCTCAATTTCTCAGGTGGTTTTGGAATGAAATAAAGACACAATTACTACCACTTTGTTTTTGTTTGTGAACATCTGCAGTTCCTACTGTAGGGTAACCAAGCATCCTCTGTGAATCTCCCACCACTGCCATAGGCAATAGACTGCAGGAAGAATGGCGGCACAGTGGTAGAGGTGTGGCCTCACAGAGCCTGAGACCCGGGTTTGATCCTGACTACGAATGTCTGTCTGTACAGAGTTTGTACATTCTCTCTGTGACTGTGTGGGTTTTCTCCGGGTGCTCAGGTTTCCTCCCACACTCCAAAGTACTACATGTTTGTAGGTTCATTGGCTTATGTAAATTGTCCCTAGTGTGTAGGATAGTGCTAGTGTACGGGGTGATTGCTGTTCCACGCTCTTTCTGTAAAGTCTAAAGTAAAGTCTGAAGTGCAGCCACCGAGACCATTCCAGTGATCAAACACGTATTCACATCCATCCTACACTATTCCCATTGCATTCTCCCACATTCTCATCAACACCTTTCAGATTCTAACACTCACCGACAAACATAGAACTGGTGTGAACGGATTGTCGATGGTCAGCGCAGACTCGGTTTGAGTTTAGTTTTGTTTATTGTCACGTGTACCGAGGTACAGTGAAAAGCTTTTGTTGCGTGCTAACCAGTCAGCGGAAAGCCAACACATGGTTACAATCGAGCTGTCCACAGTGTACAGATACATGATAATGGGAATAACTTGAATAACGTTTAGTGCAAGGTAAAGTCCAGTGGAGTCTGATCAAAGATAGTCTGAGGTTCTCAATGTGGTAGATAGTAGCCCAAGACTGCTCTCGGGTTGCTGGTAGGCTGTTTCCACGCTGCGGCTCTAAAGTCTAAAGTGAAGAATAAAGGGTTAAAAAAGCAGACAAACCTCAAACCTGAAGCATGGTGTCAAAGTTATTGAGTGCCCATACGTATCACCTACACAATGAGGTGGAGGGCGATACACACTTTAGTTCAGGGGCTCCTTTCTCTCCTGCTTTACCTGTGGTCCCTGAGGGCTCACTACTCCGTGATTAATGGTGTAACTGGGAAGAAACAGATGCCAGTGGCGGCTGGGGCCAGTAACCAGAGGACACAGACTACATTGTCAAACAATGCAGTGGAGAGATAAGAGGTTTTTATTTTAAACACAGCCAGTTGTTGTCCGGAATGCAGTGAATGAGGGGGCAATGAAAGCAGATTAGACCAATGTTACCCCAGCACTTTAAAAGACTCTTGGACAGGTACATGAACAGGAAAGGTTTAGAGAGATATGGGCCAAACGCAGGCAGATGGGACTATAAATGGGACATCTTGGTCGGTTTGGGCAAGTAGGGCCGAAGGGCCTGTTTCCGTGCTCTGAGACTCTATGTACCGAGGTGCAGTTAAGATCTTTGTTTAGAGTGTAGAGATACAGCATGGAAACAGGCCCCTTCGGCCCACTGAGTCCACGCCGGCCATCGATCACCCGTACACTAGCTCCATGTTATCCCGCTTTCGCACCCACTCCCTACACACTAGCGACAATTTTACAGAAGCCAATTAACCTGCAAACCCGTACGTCTTTGGGATGCGGGAGGAAACTGTAGCACCCGGTGGAAACCCGTGCAGTCACGGGGAGAACGTGCAAACTCCACACACACAGACAGCACCCGTATTCAGGATAGGGCCCGGGTCTATGGTGCTGTGAGGCAGCAGCTCCACCTCTGTGCTGCCCGGCATGTTGCTTCCTATCGTTTACTTGTACCGTGTAATCCTGTGATCCTCAGATTTTGGCTTCTGCTTCTCTGAAGCTATTTAGTAGAATAAAACATGAGAGTGTCTTCAATGGACTTTGCTTTCTCTTGTCCTACTCTTGCACCAGCCTCTGCTGCCTGTCATGCTCATTTTAATTTTGCAATACATTTGAGGAATATGTTACAAATGTCTTTTCACTTTGAGGTGTCAGGAACAGGAACAACATGTTGTTCACAAGCAAGTGTGTTTAACTTTGTCGAAACAAAAACAGAAACTGCTGCAAGCACACAGCAGGAAGAAGAAATAGTCTTTCTGACGAATGCGGCAGAAGGTACAGAAGATTGAAAGCGCGCACCAGCAATCTCTGTAACCTGGCTTCTGCACGGTCCTTCCATAAGCTAGGGCACTGTGATTCACCTCTACCCCATTGCGGACATTGGACTTTGTCTCTGGAACTGATACATTACAATGCTGAGAACTATATTCTGCACTCTGTATCTTCCCCCTTGCTGTTGTAGACACTAGAACAGAGAACCAAGAACATAAAGCAGAACTGCGCAGGAACAGGCCCTTCGTCCCACAAAGCCAGGACAAAAATCTGCAGATATTCCATATACCCTCCATTCCATGCATATCCATGTGCCGATCCAAAAACCTCTTAAACACCACTATCGTATCTGCCTCCACCACCACCACGCCTGGCTGCTCATCTCTGTGAGGAAAAAACCTGCCCCACGCATCTCCTTTAAACATTGCCCCTCAACAATAAGCTCTTTTCTACGAAAGAAGACACAAAGTGCTGGAGTAAAGGACCTGTCCCACTGTACGAGGTAATTCAAGAGTTCTCCCGAGTCCTCCCCTGATTCGAGCTTGTGTAATGTACGTAGCGGGTACGTAGGGGCTCGTACGAGTAAAAAGCAACAATTTATTTCATCACAAGTATTTTTATACTCGTGGACATTTTTCACAGTGTTGAAAAAGCGTCACGTGTTTACCGGATTTCCCGAGTACCTACCGTTACTGATACGAGCCGCAACATGACATCCACGAGCTCCTACGTACCCGCTACGGACATTACACGAGCTCGAATCAGGGGAGAACTCGGGAGAACTCTTGAATTACCTTGTACAGTGGGACAGGCCCTTTACTCGGCAGGTCAGGTAGCATCTCAGGAGGACACGGATAGGTGAGGTTTTGGGTCGGGATCCTTCTTCAGACTGTGTTCTGGGTTAGCTGTACAGAGAGCGAGGTCACTGATTGAACTTGCTCAGCCACCTGGCTTTAAAATGCACAACACATTGCCAATCAAATCTCTATGGCAAGAATAATAGATCAGGTCAGTCAAGACAAACTGTAATACATTTCCACACATATTGTAGTCACTATAGGCAGGAGCAATCAGTGAAGCCAAGAATCAAGAGAGTTTAACTGTCATATGTACCGACAATGGAACAATGAAATTCTTCTTTGCATGCCGTAAAAAACACAACCCTCATAGATAACATAATAAACTAAAACAAATTAAGTGAATTTAAAAAAACCCAAGTTAGTGCAAAAAGCTCGGTCCTTAGTGCAACCAAGATAGTTGGTTGTTCATAGTGTAGTCAAACGTTTTTAACTGAAATTAAACATGGGGCTGTGCAGTAGTGGACCTGCTGCCTTGCCGAGTCGAAGACCCAGGTTCAATCCCGACTACGGGTGCTGAATATACCGAGTTTGTATGTTCTCCCTGTGACCACGTGGACTCTCTACAGGGGCTCCAGTTTCCTCTCGCACTCCAAAGACATACAGATATGTAGGTTAATTGGCTTTTGTAAATTGCAAATAGTCCCTAGTGTGTGGGATTGTGCTAGTGTACGGTGTGATCACTGGTCGGCGTGGATTCGGGGATCCTAAGTGTTTCCACGCTGTATCTCTAAAGTAAACTAAAGTGAAGTCGTATGTACTGAAAACAGAAGCATGAAATTCTTAATGTTTTGTCGTGTTCAAGATTGTTGGAAAGAAGTTTAACAAGTCCATTAACATAATAATAACACACAAATAAATATATAACATTCAATCAAACAATGAATCAATAACGGTGGGTAACTTTAATAGTGTTAAAACCAAAGTCAGTTAATGCAACCAAAGACACAGTCCATAGCAGATCATAGTTGCTAAGCTTAGTGTTGTGGAGTGTTCAAGAGCCTGATGGATTCTTCCAGCAACCAAGAAGCTGTTCTTGAACCTGGAGGTCACGGTTTTCAGGGTCCTTTAGTTGAGTTCAGTTCATTATTTTCACGTGTGCTGAGGTACAGTGAAAAGCATTTGTTTGCCTGCTATCCAGTCAATGATTACAATCAAGCCATCCACCATGCACTGGCACAAGATACAGGGCACAACATTTAACGCAAGATAGAATATTGAAGTCTGATAATGTCCAATTAAAGATAGTTCAAAGATCTCCAATTAGATAGATGGGAGGTCAGAAGCACACTCTAACTGATGGAGAGGGCAGTGCAGTTGCCTGATACAGGTACAGTGGTACTGAGGTAAAGTGGAAAGCTTTTTTGTCGTGTGCCATCCAGTCAGAGAAAAGACTATACATGATTACCATCAAGCCATCCACAGTGCACAGATACAGGGTAAACATTTAGTACTAGATAAAGTACAGTAAAGTCCGATTAAAGATAGTCCATGGATCTCCAATGAAGTACAGTAGATGGTAGGTCAGGACTGTTCTTTAGTTGGTGATAGGATGGTTCAGTTGCCTGATAACAGCTGGGAAGAAACTGCCCCTGAATCTGGAGGTGTGCGTTTTCACACTTCTGTACCTCTTGCCTGATGGGAGAGGGGATGTGATAAGCAGGAGTGACTGGTGTGTGACTCATCCTGGATTATGCCGGTGGCCTTGCCGAGGCAGCATGATGGCAGGGATGGAGTCAATGGAAGAGAGATTGCTTTTCCTAATGATCTGGGCTGCGTTCACAGCTCTCTTCTGTACCTTTTTCCCGATGGTGGCAGCGAGATGAGAGCGTGGCCAGGGTGGTGTGAGTCTCTGATGATGCTGGCTGCGTTTATGGGGCAGCGCCTCCTGTAGATCCCTTTGATGGTGGGGAGGTTAGTATATTTACACACCAACATGTATATTTAAATATTTATTTCTCTAGATAATCATTTTACAGTTTATTTAAATAATCCTAGTTATCTCATGCTGGGCGATTTTCACCTTGTACAGTATTCCGCACTCTCTCTGAAGTGAGGTAGCACATCTCAGCCACAACTCATCTCCTGTAGGTTTGTGCTAATTATGTTTTTCTTTTCCTCTCCCAGAAAATAAAGTTTTTCTGATTATTTTCTAACGCAAACACATTGCACTTCACGAATGAAGATTTGATTATTTAAAGAGTCCAACCCAAAACTGTTGCTTGTCTGTTTCCCTCCACAGAGAGACACAAAAAGCTGGGGTAACTCAGGCAGCATCTTTGGAGAAAAGGACTAGGTGACGTTTCTGGTTGGAATTCCTTGTTCAGACTGGTTCCAGACTGATGTTTAATTTAGTTTAGAGATATCAGCGATCCCTGCACATGCTTAACGCTATCCTACACAGTAGGGACAATTTACCATTTTGTTGCCGACCCAATTAACCTACAAACCTATATGTCTTTGTAGTGTGTGAGGAAACGGGAGCATACGGGGAAAACCCACGCAGGTCACGGGGAAAATGTACAAACTCCGTACAGACAGCACCCATAGTCAGGATTGAACCCTGGTCTCTGGTGCCGTCAAGCAGCAACTCTACCGCTGCACCACCCCTGTGAAATAGTCCCAACCCGAAACATCGCCTATCCATGCTCTCCAGAGATGCTGCCTGTCCCGCTTATTTTACTCTCACGTTTTATATCTGTCTTCAGTATAAACCAGTATCTTCAGTTTATCCCTGCACATTCCCTTCACAGATGCTGCCTGACACCCTGAGTTAATGATGGGATGTTTGGTTTGTGTGGGGCTACTGTGTGTTACATCTTATGGAGGCAGATATGATAGTGGTGTTTAAGCAGCATTTATATTGGCACATTAATATGCAGGGAATGCACTGCCTGACTCAGGCAACTGAATCATCCTACCACAACTAGAGAGCAGTCCTGAACTACTATCTACCTCATTGGTGACCCTAAGATTAGCTTTGATTGGATTTTACTGGCTTTACCTTGCACTAAACGTTATTCCCTTATCATGTATCTATACACTGTAAATGGCAGAGGATATTAGCTTATTTTAGCATCATGTTCGGCATGGACATTGTGGGCCGAAGGGCCTGTTCCTGTGCTGTACTGTTCTATGTTGTTCCAGATAACTGCTGTAGCTGGCTTGGTTTAGTTTAGAGATACAATGTGCAAACTCGACGCAGGCAGCACCCGAGGACAGAATTGAAGCCGGGTCTCTGGCGCTGCGAGGCAGCGGCTCTACCCGCTGCACCACTGCACTGACTGCAACGTGAGACTATGAACTACACTGCCCTTCCTCCTCACCTTCTTTGAGCGACTATAAATAGGCCAAAGACTCGCCTGTCCTACCCACATCCTGAGGCTAGGTTTAATAAAAACACTTGCAAAAGAAACAAACCTCCACTTCTGTCAGATTTGATTTCGGATCAATATTGTGAGCCTGTTATTGCTGCGCTCGCCGCTGTGGGAAGGATCAGTGGCACCGGAACTGTTCCATTTACGCTGATGCCATTGCCGGATTGCCTCGAGTTTGGTTTCACATTGCTGACGATAGGTCTCTGTCTAAGATCACACAGAGGTCATGAAAGACCCCTGGACGACAGAGCCACGGAACAAGACTTGAGAGAAACTGTGTGGAAACAGGCCAACCAGCGATCACCCCGTACACTAGCACTATCCTACACACTAGCGACAATTTACAATTTTCAGAAGTCAATTAATCTACAAACCTGTACATCCTTGGGATGTTGGGGGAAACCAGAACAGTCGGAAAAAACCAACGTGATCACAGGGAGAACGTACAAACTCTATGCCGACAGCAACTGTGGTCAGGACCGGACCCAGGTCTCTCCTGCGCTGTGAGGCAGCAACTCTAACTGCTGTGCTGCCCATTAATAAGTGCAAGCTTTTGATTGAAAGATTTTGGTCAATAGTTTAGAGCAACAGCTTGTAAACAGGCCCTTCGGCCCACCAAGTGCATGCCGACCATCACACGTGTTCTATGTTATCCCACTTCTGCATCCGCTCGCTTCACACTGAGGGCCAATTTACAGTGGGCCAATTAACCTACAAACCCTCACATCTTTGGGATGTGGTCGGAAACTGGAGCACCCAGAGGAAACCCAGGTAGTCACAGGGAGAACGTGCAAACTCCACAAGCACAAACAGCACCCGAGGTCAGGATTGAAAACGGATCGCTGGCACTATGAGGCAGCTGCTCAACCAGCTGCGCCACTGTGCCACCCTACTCGTTAAATTGTTGGAGGACTGATTTGAAATGTGATGGGTGGTAGTTGCGTGAACAATATAAAAAGTGGTGGGTCTTGGCGTGGTGAGGCAGCGGCTCTACCTGCTGCGCCACTGTGCCGCCCAGTGTTTGCAGCTTGTTGCGTCGAATTTAACCTGTCCCTGAGGCCAAGATCTGTGCAGCTTGAAGCAGGAAATTAAATTAATTCTTGGGGCTGGGATCTGTGTCCCAGGACCTGCAGATTAAACCAGTTGCCGAGGATGGATACGGACCCTATTTTTAAGGCTTTGAGGAGTGGAGATTTGAAAGGAAACGATTCCCTGAATGAATCTGGAGCCTGTGCCTGAGGGTACTACAAAAGGGGCAGTGATTAACGTTGTAACTTAACACGCAAAACAGTGAGGTTGGAGTAAGATCTTAATTTCATAATTATATGAATTATTATTGCAGTCAACTGCAGCTGATCCAATTTAGCACCATGTAGCTGCAGAAGGTCCAGCAGTCAAAGGCAGTGTACTAGTAGTAACAATAGCTGGGCAGATACGTTGATGCTCTGGTAATCAGAACTGAATGTTCAGTGATGGTCACACCGGCTACAAACATGCAGTGGCAGAATAATGATTTGTTCTTTCTTTTGCATATATTTCTTTCATTTGTTCTATGTGCCTTTTCATATCTCACGTTTCCCCCTCCCCTGACCCTCAGTCTGAAGAAGGGATTCGACCCTCTGTTCCTTTGCTCCAGAGGTGCTGCCTGATCTGCTGAGTTTAGTTTAGGAATACAGCATGGAAACAGGCCCTTCGGCCCACTGAGTCCGTGCTGACCAGCGATCCCCGCACACTTACTCCGCACATCCTGCACACACTAGACCGCCATCTTACACACACCAGGGACAATTTACCATGATACCAAGCCAATTAACCTATACACCTGTGCGTTTTTGGAGTGTGGGAGGAAACCGGAGCACCCGGATCAAAACCATGCAGAGTGTACAAACTCCGTACAGTCAGCACCCGTAGTCAGGAGCAAACCCGGATCTCTGGCGCTGTGAAGCAGCAACTCTACCGCTGCGCCCCCGTGCTGCCCTCAGGCTCTTGAACACTACAAACACTAACTAAACTATAAACTACAGTACTCTAGACACTTTGGGCTTTTTTTCCCAAACTTTTTTTGTTTATTACACCATCTGAGTATGGCGTTTATTGGCCTATTTTGCTACTGCAGGAGAGAATTTCATTGTTCTGTGTCTGGCAATGACAATTAAATACTTTTGTGTCTGGAATCTGAAGATTCATTAGTGCCAATACATTATTCCCTTTCTTGGTGATCTCCTCTGAAATTCATGAGGGAATTGTAGTCATTTTCCCAGAGTAGGGGAATCAAAAGCTGGAGGGCATAGGTTTAAGGTGAGAGAGGAACGATTTAGTAGGAACCTGAGGGGCAATCTTTGCACACAAAGAGGGGGGGGTGTATGGAATGAGCTGCCCGAGGAAGTAGTTGAGGCAGATACTATAACAACATTTAATAGACATTTGGTCAGGTACATGACTAGGAAACGTTTAGAGGGATATGGGGCAAATGTCGGTAGGTGGCGTTAGTGTAGATGGGACATCTTAGCCTGCATGAGCAGGTTGGGCCAAAGGGCCAGTATCACTCTACAACAGAAATATCTCTGTATCCGTCCTTTAATATATTCCTGTAATATTGAAAACCTCAAATCACACCTCTCGCACCATGTATGATCATTTCTACGGAAAACGTTATACTTTACTTTAGATTTTAGAGATACAGCGCAGAAACAGGGCCCTTGGCCCGCCGAGTCTGCGCAGACCAGCGATCACCCCGTACACCAGCACTGTCCTACACACTAGGGACAATTTACAATTTTACAGATGGCAATTAACCATCAAACCTTCACTTCTTTGGGACGTGGGAGGAAACAAGGGCACCTGGAGGAAACCTATGCGGTCACGGGGAGAACGTACAAACTCCGTTCGGACAGCACCCATAGTCAGGATCGAACCTGAGTCTCTGGCGCTGTAATGCAGCAACTCTATCGGTGCCACCCCTTTGTTTGTTTAATAATTTTAACTGCTGCTCCTCAGTTTGAATTTTGAAAAGCTGGTGAAATGTCCCTAATGTCTACAACAACTCAATTTTTCACCACACAATACCGGTTGTGTTACAGATATACTCAAGGGTTATCCTATAACTGTTAGAAAGCAACATCGGAAAATAAAGTAACCCTTGAATGCACTCTCTCTCCGTCTCTCCCCCTAGTCGCCATACTAGTTTCACTGTCGTCCTGCTGAGTTCCACTGTTTGTATCACTCGTTATCACCTTCCCCACAGCCCACAATGGAGCATTGTGGGCTCCACCTTTCCTTGATCATCTGTGCTTTTTTGCAAATCTTTCATTCATTTGCTCTATGTACCTTCTATGTGTCTTGTTTCCCTCTCCCCGTGACTCCCACTCTGAAGAAGGGTCTCGACCCGAAATGTCACCCATTCCTTTTCACCAGAGGTACTTCCTGACCCGCTGGGTTACTCCAGCTTTTTGTGTCTATCTTCAGAAAATAAAAGGCAGGGATTCAAAAATCATTAGTATATGTGGGAGAAGTCAAGAAGGCGTGACACAGGCAGAGTTAAGCAAAAGACATATGTGTCAGTTCTTCTGCTGTGGCAGATGAAATGCCTTTTAATTCGGAGCTTTAGTAATACTGTTGCTTGGGGGATAAGCAAATTCCCGCTAGGCTTTTGTGCAGATGTTTGCTGTTTCCTTCAATGCTGTTGGTTACATTTTGGACCAGGCATTGGGAGGATTAAGTGTTGTTATGTCGTTGAATTTTGTAAATTAGTTTATAAGGTCATGGCACAATATGATAAGGAGAATCTGTCATAAAACGAGATTACTCCCTGTTTTGGGATTTATAGAAACAGAAATTAAAGCTGGGATCCTGCTAGTTGTTGTTCGTGAAATTCCACTGAAAGACTTGTGCCATATCTCCTCTCTCACTGACTCTCTCTCTCTCTCTCTCTCTCTGTCTCTCTCTCTCTCTCTCCTTCCCTCTCCCTCTCTCTCCCTCCCACAGACACACACACTAACTTTCTCTCACTAACATTCTTATTCACTCTCCCTCTCTCTCCCTCTCCCTATCACACTATCTTACTCTCTCATTATCCCTCCCCCTCACTCAATCTCTCCCTTTCTCTCTCTGTCTCTCACACATACATACAATCTCTCTCACTCTCTCTCACACAGACACACATACTTTCTCCCATTGACACTTTTGACTCTCCCTCTCACACACTCTTTTTCACTCTCATTCTCTTCCCCTCCCTCGCCCATTCAATCGCTCTTGCTCTCCCTTTCTCCCCTCTCCTCTCTCCTTAGAATAAAAGGGAGGTCATTTAAGACTGAGGTGAAAAAAAAACTTTTTCACCCAGAGAGTTGTGAATTTATGGCATTCCCTGCCACAGAGGGCAGTGGAGGCCAAGTCATTGGATGGATTTAAGAGAGAGTTAGATAGAGCTCTAGGGGCCAGTGGAGTCAAGGGATATGGGGAGAAGGCATGCACGGGTTATTGATAGGGGATGATCAGCCATGATCACAATGAATTGCGGTGCTGGCTCGAAGGGCCGAATGGCCTCCTCCTCCACCTATTTTCTATGTTTCACCCACATTCAGTTTATTTTTCCCTCTCTCTCCTCTCCCTCACTCTCTCTGACTCTCATTTTGGGAGAAGTCGAGAATCCTATCAATAAGTGTCAAGATTTCTTTTCAGCCGTGTAAATTAAGTCCTATGAAGCTAGTTTGAAAGCAGGTGTTTGTACCTTTCGACAATTTGTCATGCAGCTTGTTCAACAGCCAGGTTTAGCCGACCCTGCCCACGCACACTGATTAAGTGACAACCCAATCACAGACTTCCAAAGTCTTAAATATTGTATGCGCCGTTTGATGAGAGCACACAATAATGAGAGGCTGAGCTAATCCCAATTTTATCCATTGCTGTGTTGAGCTTTGTGGCCTATTGTTATCAGCTCTAATTGGGAGGTAGCGGCAGATGTGTAGGATCAAGCGTTGTACTGCATTGCACCATTAGCAAAGCACCATCACCTTCTCATCCAGCATCTGCCCGATTGCCGGACGACTCCGTGAACTGGGATCGAATGGCGGTGCAGACTCGATGGGCCGAATGACCTTATTCTGCTCCTGTGTCTTATGATGTTGTGATAACTTACCGGGCTTTGTCCCACCCCCTCTCTGCCAGCTTTCTCCCCCCACCACCCCCACCCCCTCCACAATCAGTCTGAAGAAGAGTCTCGACCCGAAACGTCACCTATCCATGTCCTCCAGAGATGCTGCCTGACCCGCTGAGTGACTACAGCACTCTGTGAAACGTCACCTATCCATGCCCTCCACAGATGCTGCCTGACCCGCTGAGTTACTACAGCACGTTTTGTTTTGTTTAGACTTTAGATATACAGCGCAGAAATAGATCCTTCGGCCAACCAAGTCTGCACCGATCAGCGATCACCCCGTACACTAGCACTATCCTACACACTGGGGACAATTTACAATTTTACCGAAGCCAACTAACCTACAAACCTGTATATCTTTAGAGTGTGGGAGGAAACCTGGAGCATTTAGAGAAAACCCACGCTGTCACGGGGAGAATGTACAAACTCAGTACAGACAGCACCCGTAGTCAGGATCGAACCTGGGTCTCTGGTGCTGTATGACAGTAACTCTACCGTTGCGCCACCGTGCCGTTCCTTATCTTTTTAAGGAAACGAGATCTAACCTGTTCACGTACCCTTGACATTGCCGTTTTTTCTACAGGTTCCCCGGTAAATTGAATATTAATCCTCACCACTCTCTGCGTGGTATCCCAGAATCTTTCTCGGCTTCGTGGCTCTCACACTCCCTGTGGCAAAGCATTCCACGCTCCAATAGCCCTGTGCATAATGACATTTCTAATCTCTCTCTCTCCACTCTCCATGGCAGCTTTAAATTAACAAACCCTCCAGAGAAACGGTCTTTCCGAATTCCCTCTTCAAACCCAACCTATTTGGCACAGCTAATCTAATTATATTTTCTTAGAAGCTCCTGAAATTGTAACGTTGAAGGTGAATTCTGGAATTCAATATTTTGTCCTGAGTGGTTTCTCCATGTTGTACAAATAAATTAATTGCGAATGAGGTCTCCAATCTCCCCTCCCTCCCTCCGTCCTGACCTCTCCTCTCTTGCCCGCATGATTGAGGGAGCAAAACTATCGAGTGCTGAGCCAGAGAGTATGTACTATTGTGGTCTGGTAACCTGGTGTAACTGATCGTTTATTGTATTATTAATTGCTGTCTTTAATTGGCCTGACAGCTCAGGACCACTCTCTCATTCATCTACACGTCTCACCCCGGCTGCTCCCTCTTCTCCCCTCTCCCATCCGGCAAGAGGTACAGAAGTGTGAAAACGTACACCTCCAGATTCAGGGACAGCTGTTATCAGGCAACTGCACATCAACAGCTAGGGAGTGGCCCTGACCTACCATCTATAGTACCTCATTGGAGACTATCTTTAATCGGACTTTACTGGATTTTATCTTGCACTAAACGTTATTCCTTTTATCGTGTATCTGTATACAGTGGACGGCTCGATTGTAATCATGAATAGTCTTTCGGCTGACTAGTTAGCACGCAACAAAAGCTTTTCACTGTACCTCGGTACGCGTGACAATAAACAACTAAACGAAACAGGTATCTGTACACTATGGGTGGCTCAATTGTAATCATGTATAGTCTTTCCGCTAACTGGTTAGCATGCAACCAAAGCCTTTCACTGCACCTAATCTCAACTAAACTAAACTAAACTAGATAGGGTAGACAGTCAGAGCTTTTTTGCCCAGAGGTGGAAATGTCAAAGACTAGAGGACATAGCTTTAAGGTGTGATTGGCAAAGTTTAAAGCTGATGTGCGGGGCCGATCTTTATTACACAGAGGATGGTGGGTGCCTGGAACCAGTGCTGGAGTAACTCAGGGGGTCAGGTAGCAACTTTGGCACAGAGGTAGAGCCGCTGTCTCACAGCAGCCAGAGATCCGGGTTCGATCCTGACTACGGATGCCACCTGTGTGTGGAGTTTGTACGTTCTCCCTGTGGCCGTATGGGATTCCCACATCCCAAAGGTGTATGTGCTTGTAGGTTAATTGGCTTATGTAAATTGCTCCTTGTGTGTAGGCAGTGGATGCGAAAATGGGATAACATAGAACCAGTGTTAACAGGTGATCGATTGGCAGCATATACTCGGTGGGCCGAAGGGCCTGTTACCATGCTGCATCTCCAAAGTCTAAACTCTGGAGAACCTGGTAACATGAAACCATAGGTACACAAAAATGCTGGAGAAACTCAGCAGGTGCAGCAGCATCTATGGAGCGAAGGAAATAGGCAACGTTTCGGGTCCGAAACCCTTCTTGGGTTTCGGCCCAAAACGTTGCCTATTTCCTTCGCTCCATAGATGCTGCTGCACCCGCTGAGTTTCTCCAGCATTTTTGAGTACCTTGGATTTTCCGGCATCTGCAGTTCCTTCTTAAACAACATGAAACCATGCTTTGTCCTGCGCCCCAAAATCAGTCCTAATCCCCTACAATCAGTCTGAAGACGGGTCCTGGCCAGAAGCTTCACCTATCTATATTCTCCAGAGATACTGCCTGACCCGCTGAGTTACTCCAGCACCTTGTGTCTATCTTTGGTATAAACCAGCATCTGCAGTTCCTTTAAATTACATTTGAGTTGAGTTTAATTTATTGTCACGTGTATCGCGGTAAAGTGAAAAGCTTTTGTTGCGTGCTAACCAGTCGCCGGAAAGATAACACATGATTACAATCGAGCCGTCCATAGGGTACAAATACATGATGAAGGGAATAACGAGAATAATGTTTAGTGCAAGATAAAGCCAGAAAAGTCCTTTAAAAATAGTCTGAGGGTCTACAATGAGGTAGATGGTAGTTCAGGACAGCTCTCTATATAATAACTGGGAGAAACTGTTCCTAAATCTGGAGGTGTGCGTTTTCACACTTCTGTACTTTTTGCCCGAAGGGAGAGGGGAGAAGAGGGAATGTCTGGGATGAGACTGGTCCTTGATAATGCTGCTGGCCTTGCCAAGGCAGCGTGAGGTGTAAATGGAGCCAATGGAAGGGAGGTTGGTTGGTTTGTGTGATGGTCTGGGCTGCATCCACAATTCTCTGCAATTTCTTGTGGTCTTAGATGGAGCTGTTCCCAAACCCCCACCACTCTTCCAGCTTCCTTTCTTACCCCCCCCCCCCCTTCCCCTATCCCCAATCCCCCATCTCAAGCAGCCAAAAGAAGGACCCCGACCCGAAAAGTCCATTATTCTACAGTTTTGTGATTTTAAATCCCCTCCCCCTTGAAGTAAATGTACCAGCACGGCCCACGAGGTGGTTAATGTGTGATGGTGGCAACGGTAATCTGTTATGTCAGGTCACACGACCTACTGACCCCTGAGGTAAAACTGCGATGCACACAAATGAACACCAGCCGGGGGATTTATAGTCATGAATACTCCGTGACCATCAAAGGAGGGAGTGGGGAGGCTGTTGTAAGTTGGAAACCGTCGAGGATCGGCGTTCGCTTCAATTAAACGGATGAAAAAAATTGAGCATTCGTTCAAAAATTGACCCACGGGAAGCTTCGGACTGGGACTGAGATTTTCTTCAGCTGCTGTGAGCTGCCAGAGAGACGTGTGCCTGGCTACAGACTCAACTGCAGATGGTTCCAGATTTAATTTAGTTTATTTTATCCGCGTGCAGCGAGGTACAGTGAAAAGTAACTCAGTATCTCTGGAGAACGTGGATAGGTGATGTATTGTGTCATTAGACCCAAAACATCAGTATCCGTGTTGCTGCATGACCCATTGACTTACTCCGGGACATTGTTTAGCTTAGTTTAGCTTTGTTTAGTTTATTATTGTCACGTGTCCCGAGGTACAGCGAAAAGCTTTTTTTCGTTGTATGCTATCCAGTCAGTGAAAATACTATACATGATTACAGTCAAGCCATCCACAGTGTGCAGATACAGGATAAGGGGTATAATGTTGAGTGCAAGGTAAAGTCCATTAAAGTCCGATTAAAGATAAGGTAGACAAAAATGCTGGAGAAACTCAGCGGGTGAGGCAGCATCTATGGAGCGAAGGAAATAGGCAACGTTTCGGGTCGAAACCCTTCTTCAGACTCGATCCGATTAAAGATAGTTTGAAGGTTTCCAATGAGGTAGATGGGACGTCTGGACCACTCTTTAAACTTCTTCTCTCCTCATCAACACCCTTTTGTCTTCTTGTCGCCTTGACTCCTCTTTGTCATTGTCTGGCCTGACTGAGCCCTGCAAATCTCTAGCTGGTGAGACCACGGTTTACTTGCCTGCTAACAGCACTCTTTTATTCCAGGTAGGGGAATCAAGAACTAGAAGCCATAGGTTTAACGTGAGAGAGGGAAGATTGAATAGGAACCCGAGGCAACTTTTCATACAGAGGGTGGTGGGTGTACGGAACGAGCTGCCAAATGAGGTTTAAAAGACACTTGGATGGGACACGATGTGCTGGAGTAACTCAGCAGGTCAGGTAGCATCTCTGGAAACATAGGTGACGTTTCGTGTCAGGACACTTCTTTCAACCTGAAACTTCAGCTATCCATGTTCTCCTGAGATGCTGCCTGACTCTCTGAGTTGCACCAGCACTTTGTTTAGTTTATTATAGTCACGTGCACCGAGCTACCGTGAAAAGCTTTTTGTCGCATGCTATCCAGTCAACGGAAGGACTTTACATGATGCTTCTTCTTGCGTATGGCGTGCACAGCCTAAAGTTGTAGGACAACTTGTGCTATTTGATCTTATTTGATTGTGCACGCCAGGTTAATTGCATTTGTTGAAACAGGGCGGACCGCGTGAAGGTTGCAATCTCCCACCTCTTTACATGATTACAATCAATCTGTCCAGTGTATAGATACAAGGAATAAATGTTGCTGTTGAAATGAGGGGCAGCTTTTTCACTCAGAAGGTGGTGGGTATATGGAATGAGCTGCCAGTTGAGGCAGGTACTATAATAGCATTTAAAAGACACTCGGACAGGTACAGGCTTAGAGAAATACGGGCCATACGTGAGTAGGTGGGACTAGTGTAGATGGAGCATCATGGTCGGCATGGACAATGGGCTGAAGGGCCTTTTTCTGTGCTGTATGACTTTATTCATCAAATCTCAGAATGCTTACAATTTATTTTACACATGCCTAGATCAAGGAGTAATAGCTACACGGAGAGGTTGAACTTGTTTTCTCTGGAGAGCCGGAGGTTGAGGGAAGGCCCGATAGAAGTATATACAATTAATGGAGCATCGACAGGGTAGATAGTCAGAACGTTTTTGCCCAGGGTGGAAATGTCAAAGACTAGAGGGTATAGAAGGGACTAGAGGGTATTTGGAACGCACTTCCAGGGATGGTGGTGGAGGCAGATACTATAGTGTTTCAGAGGCTTTTAGATGGATATACAGATATGCAGGGAATGGAGGGATATGGATCACGTGCAGGGAGAGGAGATTATTTTGGCATCATGTTTGGCACGGACATTGGGGGCTGAAGGGCCTGTTCCTGTGCTGTGCTATTCTACGTTCTTTTAAATTGTAAATCATTGTAGATTCACCCAGATATCAAACCGCTTGCATTTCTTTACACACTCCCTTTGTGTTTTAATTCTGATTCAGTGTTAGCAAAGCCCATTCTCTCTGATTTACGGTTTAGCCGGTGCAGTAATTGCCTCTAGTTCTTGCCTCTGATCATCCATCTTTGCTCATGAATATGAATTAGCCAACTTGATCTATCTCTTTCCCTGCCCTGCTTCATCTCAGGGGTCGTGAGGTCGTGTGACCTGACGTGCTCCATTTATATCTCACGGCAGCCTCCTTCCAGCGCTTTCCAACTTGTCAAGCTCGCCTGATTTATATTGATACAAGGAACCTCTTTACTTTGGCCGTTTTGCCCGAACACTTGCGCTCGGTCCTGCTGGATCTCCCGGTTGCTAACCATTTCAACTCCCCTTCCCATTCCCACACAGACCTTTCTGCCCTGGGCCTCCTCCTTTGCCAGAGTGAGGCCACACACAAATGGAGGAACAGCACCTCCTGTGTAGCCTACAGTGACGGCACAGTGGCGCAGTGGTAGAGTTGCTGCCACAACAGCGCCAGAGACCCGAGTCCGATCCTCATTACGGATGCTTTCTCTTCGGAGTTTGCATGTTCTCTCTGTGACCGCATGGGTTTCCTCCGGATGCTCCGGTTTCCTCTCACATCCCAAAAACATACAGGTTCGTAGGTTAATTGGCCCTCTGTAAATTGCCCCCAGTGTGTAGGATCGAACGGGGTGATTGCTGGTCGGCATGGACTCGGTGGGCTGAAGGGCCTGTTGTCATGCTGTATCTCGAAACTAAACTAAACCAAACCAAACTAAACTAAACTAACCAAGCCGACAGTGTGAACATTGAACTCTCCAATTATAGGTCACACCCCACCCAATTCTTCCCCCTCCCTGCGTTTTTGCTGACCTCATTACGCACCCGTTCTCTCACTATTCCACATCTCTCCCCCTGTCCACTTGTATCTATATCCCTTCTCTCCTTATCAACGCCCTTTTGTCTTCTTGTGTCCTTCTTTGTCATCGCCTGGCCAGGCCAATCCCTTCAACTCCAGCCAGTGCCGTTGCCAGGACAACGGGCCTTGCAGGATTGTCGCTGAACTGTATGCAAAGAAAGAATTTCTCGCAACTTTGGTATCCATGTGACAATAAAGTACCATTGAACCACAAGTTCCCTTTTGTCCCCTTTTTATCTCTAACCATTGTCCACCTATCTACCAATAAAAAAAAACCTTTCTCACCTATAGCCACCCATCATTTGCCAAGCATTGTCTCATCCCCCCCACCCCTTTTCCAGTGTTCTCATCCCCTCCCCCACTACATTCAGTCCTGAATTGAAACTGTCGAGAATTGTGGATGCAGTCGAGCCCAACATGCAAACCAACCTCCCTTGCACTGACTCCATCTACACTTCAAGCTGCCTCGGCAAGGCCACCAACATAATCAAGGACCAGCCTCACTCCTTGTTCTCCCCTCGTCCATCAAGCAAGAAGTACAGAAGTGTGAAAACGCACAGCTACAGATTAAGGGACAGTTTCTTCCCAGCTGTTATCTGGAAGCTGAACCAACTAGAGAGAGGTCCTGAACTCCCATCTACCTCATCAGAGACCTTTGAACTATCTTTAATCGGACTTTACTGGACTTTATCTTGCACAAAACGTTATTCCCCTTATCTTGTATCTGTACACTGTACACTGTGGATGGCGTGATTATAATAATGCATAGCCTTTTCGCTGACCAGATAGCACACCACAAAATAGCTTTTTGCTGTACCTCGGCACACATGACAATAAACTAAACTAAACCTATCCACGTTCTCCAGAGATGCTGCCTGGCCCGCTGAGTTCCTCCAGCACTTTGTGGTTTATGCCTGATTTACATTATGGGGTTGGAATAGTGTGGAGCATATCCACTGCCAGAGACTACCGGCTCCTCAACCTCACTTACATAATTGTAGAGCAGTTTGTACAAGCCTGCTATGCTTCTTGAGCAACGAGACCCAGACATTTTAAGTAATTTCAATCATGAGAACCGGCATTGACATTTCAAAATGCATTTGTCCTTTCAGTTGTTTTTCCACCTCCTGGAATATTCCCCATGAACCTTCAAGGAATTGAGTACAGACATTTGCCTCCAAGCCAGTCAGAGGTGTTTAGAACTGAACTTTTATCTTCCGTTTTGCATTATGTTTACATATTCTGTTGTGCTGCCGCAAGTAAGAATTTAATTGTCCTCTCTGCGACACATGACAATAAAACTCTCTTGACTTGAGGGTAGTGGGTTTATGGATGGAGCTGCCAGAGGAGGTAGTTGAGGCAGGCACTATAACAACATTTAGAAGACACCTGTACAGGTACAAGGATAGGAAAGGTCTGGGGGTATATGGGCCAAACACGGGCAAATGGGTCTAGTTTAGATGGGGCATCATGGAAGGCATGGACAAGTTGGGCCGAAGGGCCTGACAGCATGGAAACCTTCCCTTTGGCCCACCGAGTCCACGCCAACCCATCCATCACCTGTTCACACTAGTGGTACGTTATCTCACTTTCACATCCACTCCTGACACATTAGGGGATGTGGGAGGAAACTGGAGCATTTGCAATAAACCCACATGGTCACAGAAAGCCGTGGAAACTTCACAGATAGCACCACAGCTGCAGCCACAGCACCAGAGACCCGGGTTCGATCCTGACCTTGGGTGCTGCCTGTGTGTGGAGTTTGCACCTTCTCCCTGTGAATGCGTGGGTTTCCTCCAGGTGCTCCAGTTTCCCCCCACATCCCAAAGAGATGTGGATTTGTTGGTTTATTGACCCTCTGTAAAATTGCCCCCAGTGTGTAGGGAGTGGATGGGGAAGTGGGATAACATAGAACTGGTGTCAGCGAGTGAGCGAGGGTCGGCACTGACCTGTTTCCATTCAGAATCTCTCAACTGATCAATTTATTCTGTGCAAGGCTATGAAATGATATTTTAATCCCCTTCAAACACAGTCCTATTCTTGGGAATTCTTTGTAAATGTTACCACAAACCCAGAGCTCTCCTATAAACAGTGCTCTGCTGCCAGGTTCTCTCTGAAAATGTCACATTCCCAGAAATATACAAAGCAGCTTCCCCCGATAACTACAGTCACATTCCCAAGAAGCTCTGCCAGAAATCTGCAATTAAGTCAGTGGTGAGTGCAAGTGCTGTGGAGATGTGTGTTTGCGGAAGTGAATGGTGAGCTGAGGAGGGGAGGGTTGGTGTTGCGGGGGCTTCATACCTAAAACTGACAGGGATAAAGTGTAGGAAGGAACTACAGGTACTGGTTTAAACTGAAGATAGAAACAAAAAACTGGAGTAACTCAGCGGGTCACAACATCTCTGGAGAAAAGGAATCTCTGGAGAAAATGAAACGTCACCTATTCCTTTTCTCCAGAGGTGCTGTCTGACCCGTTGAGATACTTCAGCTTTTTGTGTCTATCTTAGGGCTAAAGTATTTGCCATCAATATTACATAATATTCTATCATTGAAGGGTGCCAACCAAAAAAAGTCACCTGTCACCTCGAAGGATCCTGACTCGAAACATTCTCTATTCATGTTCTCCCGAGATGCTATAGACGGACGCAAAGTGCTGGTGTAACTCAGCAGGTCAGGCAGCATCTCTGGAGCTATCACTTCTGAACTTTAGAACAAAATGGGTTCTTGTGATCTGAGATGGGGCGTAGAGGGAAGAGAGAGACTGACTGACTGACTGATGTCTCAGAGACTGCAATAATGATTTATTTAAGAACTTTGGAAAATAAGAAGACTTCTGTGCACGGTTATCTGCAGTGTGTCAGATCCTCTGACTGCTGTTTGGTTAAGGTATAGCACAGAAACTGGCCCTTAGGCCCACTGAGTCCACGCCGACGATCGATCACCCATATGCTAGTTCTATCCGACACTCGAGGGACAATTAACCTACAAACCTGCACGTCTTTGTGACGTAGAAGAAACCCAGAGCACCCGGAGAAAACCCACGTGGTCCCAGGGAGAACGTACAAACTCCGTACACTCAGCGCCCTTGGTCAGGATGGAACCGGGTCTCTGGCGCTGTGAGGCAGAGACTCTACTT
This sequence comes from Amblyraja radiata, assembly GCF_010909765.2. Taxonomy (NCBI): domain Eukaryota; kingdom Metazoa; phylum Chordata; class Chondrichthyes; order Rajiformes; family Rajidae; genus Amblyraja; species Amblyraja radiata. Next base: position 27,901,223 of record NC_045973.1, read on the forward strand.
CTACCCCACTGTGCCCATCCTGTTCCCAAATCCACTAATTGTGCCGGATTGTTTGACCAACTGGAATAATAGTGGCGCAGCAGTAAACTGCTGCTTTACAGCAGGCCAGCAAGGGGGAGTCTGAAGAAGGGTCCCAACTCGAAATGTCACCAGTGTACGTCCTCCAGAGATGATGCCTGACCCACTGAGTTACTCCAGCACTTTGTGTCTTTTTTTTTTGTCCAGTAAAATGTTGTTTGTCGGCTCCAGCATATTCTGTTGCCGTATCTTCAGTTCAATGGACAAGGGAGCTGATGACAGCACAGGTAAACTTCCATCTGAATCATTCATCAATGGAGTTCATTGTAACATCGCTAAGGTTGGCGAATAATCTCACAGGTGTTAAGGCTTCTGTTCAATTATGGTATCAACTGATTTCTGAAGAACAAGTATGTCAGATTAAAGATGGGTTTGAAAGTAATTGCTGTATTCAACTATAGAAATGCTTCTTTTCCTCCACACCACTGAAGCTGTACTGTAACATTGCTCAGAATAGCAGATGACTTAAAAAAAAGTTAAACTGCTGAATATGACGTACACATTTAATTATTGGCTTTCTCTTTTAACTTGCAAGGATATCACAGAAACATACTTTGATCGCACATAAATGTTTTTAGAATACAGTGAATCAATTGCCTTATGATAATGTAAAAGACGTTGGGCGGCACAGTGGCGCAGTGTGTGGAGTTGCCAGAGACCCTGGTTCGATCCTGACCTTGGGTCCTGTCTGTGTATGTGTAGTGTTTGTATATTCTTCCTGTGACCATGTGGGTTTCTTCCGGATGCTCCGGTTTCCTCCCCGGAAGAAGGGTCCCAACCCGGACTGTCATCTATCCATGTTCTCCAGCGATGCTGCCTGACCCGTTGACATGCTCCAGCATTTTGTGTCTTCTCTTGAGCATCACGGTGATTTGGGCAACTTCAGTGAATGGGCATATTACATAATACATGAGCAGGGTTGCTAAACACGGATATGAACACAGAAACAAGGAACTGCAGATGCTGGTTTACCAAAAATGGCACAAAAATGCCGGGTCAGGCAACATCCTGGAAAACATGTCACCATCCATCACCACCCTCCCTTAACACCATCTGTCCGAAGAAGGGTCCCAAGCTGAAACGTCGCCTATCCATGTTCTCCAGAGATGCTGCCTGACCCGCTGAGTTACTCCAGCACTTTGTGTCTTTTTCTTTAATGGGTAAAAATACATTATCCATTTGGTAGAAAAAAATAAATCTTTATTTAAATGGTGATAAATTGGAAAGTTTTGATGTGCAAAGTAACTGAATGTTCTTTTCACTGAAAACAAACACACAGCAAATATTTCAGAAGCAAATGATGTATTGGCCTTTTTTTGGCAATAGATTTTGTGTACAGGAACACAAATGTCTTGCTACAATTGTGCAGGGCCTTGGGGAAACCACAACTCCAGTACTGCACATTGTTTGGTGTCCTTACCTAAGAAAGGATATAAATGAAGGTTCCCGCAGACTGATTCCTGAGATGCAAGGTGATTGTGTGGGGAGAGATTGGGTCAATGAGACCTATATTCGCTGGAGGTGACCTCACTGAAAAGTACAAGATTCCGACAGGACTCAATAAATGGAGCGGCGCAGTGGCTCAGCGGTAGAGTTGCTGTCTTACAGCGCCAGAGACCTGGGTTCGATCCTGATCTGGGGTACTGTTTGTGTGTGGAGTTTGTACATTCTCCCTGTAACCACGTGGGTTTCCTCCAGGTGCTCCGGTTTTCTCCCACATCCCAAAGGTATGCAGGTTTGTCAGTTAATTAGCTATGATAAATTGCCCTTAGTGTGTAGAATTGAACTAGTGCACAGAGTGACGACTAGCAACTTATAGAGGCCACTTAACCTACAAACCTACGCATCTTTGGAGTCTGCAAGGAAACCAGTGCACCCCGAGATAGGCCATGTGGTCACAGGGAGAACGTGGAAACTCCACACACCAGATAGCACCCGTAATCAGGATCTAACCCGGGTCCCTGGTGCGGTAAGGTGCCAACTCTATTGCTGTGTCATTGTGCAGGCTTTTGGATATGCTGGGAATAGAGGGATATGGATCACGTGCAGGCATAGGAGATTAGTTTACCTTGGCATCCTGGACATTGTGGGCCGAAGAGCCTGTTCCTGTGCTGGACTGTTCTACGTTCTATGAACTGGAACAATGAAATCCTTACTTGCCGCAGCTTTACGGGCTCACTAAATGCAAGAACAGCGACAAAGAGACAGTAAATTAAGTTATTCTAAGTAAAGAAGACCATGATCGCGCAAAATCTAAAGTGCGTAGTTGAGCAAAGTAATGGTTTGGGTGGGTTGAGGTAGGGTTGTGGTTAGTGTTGTGCAGGATGGTTCACAACCCTGAGCCTAATTGTAGTTGGCGAGAAGCTGTTCTTGAACCTGGAGGTCACAGTTCTCAAGCTCCTGCACCTTCTTCCCGACGGAATGGTACCATTCGGCGCTACCGTTTAGGCGCCTCCGTTTCGGGGGGGTTAGGGTTAGGATTAGGGTTAGGGTTAGGGTTAGGGTTCTGATGAGTACAGATATTATAAACGGAGGCGCCAAAACAGCGGCACCGAAACAGCGGCGTCGAAACGGCAGCGCCGAAAAGTACCCGACCCCTACCCGATGGTAATAGCGAGATGAGAGCGTGGCCAGGGTGGTGTGGCTCTTTGATGATGATAACTGCCTTCTTGACTGACCTGTTGAAATATTTTCTGCCATAGTTTGCCTCGAGTCCTGTCAACATCCTCGTAAATTTTCCCTGCATCCTATCCAGCTTAACAGCATCTTAGTATGTGTAGGAAGGAATTGCAGATGCTGGTTTAAACCAAAGACGGACACAAAATGCTGGAGTGATTCAGCGGGACAGGCAGTATCTCCGGGGAGAAGGAATGGGTGACTTTTCGGGTCGAGACCTTTCTTCTGAAGAAGGGTTCTCGACCCGAAATGTCACCCATTCTTTCTCTGCGGAGATGCCGCCTGTCCCGCTGAGTTATTCCAGCACTTTGTGTCTGACATGTTTCTTATAACAGGGTGGCCAAAACTGAACACAATACTCTGAGGCCTCGCCAACGTCTTGGACAACTGCAACATGACTTTTACTTCTTGCCTCTTCTCCACCATCTTCGCATGTTGTCAACTCTGCCTCCACCATCGAACGTGCAGCCGACGTATTTGGATTCACACTCTCAACCTCCAGTAGCTTCTCCTGTGTACTCAGATGTGAGATGAACAATTAGTACTGATGAGCTATTCACTCATTTCTTCTCTGGTGCTTACCTACGCACTTCCAATTTGAGTCAGCAATGAGAAAATGTTTGGGGATTTTTTTTCAATTTTCTCGAACACGCTGCCAGCTAAGCCTCCCGTCATCTTTATAATCATCTCTATAATATAAGTATTCTTTTATAAACACAAGAGAACTAGCATGTACAACGGGTAAGCCTAAGATGAGGTCGATAGGGTGGTCAGGAAGGCTGTCGGCACATTGCCGCTCATCAGTCAGAGCACTGAGTATAGAAGTTGGGAGGTCACGTTACATTACAAGACATTGGCGAGCCCACATTTAGAGTATTGTGTTCATTTTTAGTCACCCTGTTATAGGAAAGATGTTGTTAAGCTGGATAGGGTGAAGAGAAGATTATTGATGATGCTGCTAGGTCTCAAGGGTCTGAGCTATAGAGGGGAAGTTGAGCAGGCTAGGAATTTATTCTGTGGAGTGCAGGAGGATGAGGGGTGATCTTACAGAGGTGTACAAGATCATGAGAGGAATAGACAGGGTAAATTCACAGAGTATTTTATCCAGAGGAGGGGAATCTAGAACCAAAGGACAGAGATTTAAGGTGAGAGGGGAAAGATTTAATAGGATCCTGAGGGGCAACATTTTATAAAAGGGTGGTGGATGTATGGAACGAGCTGCCAGAGGAGGCAGTTGAGGCAGGTACCATCACAACATTTAAAAAACGTTTGGACATGTATATAGATAGGATAGGTTAAGAGGGATATGGGCTAAATGCAGGCAGTTGGGACTAATGTAGATGGGGCATGTTGGTCGGCGTGGGCAAGTTGGGCTGAAGGTCCTGTTTCCACACGGTATGACTCTATGACTCTAATTTAAATCAAAACAGTTTTAAAACATTTTGGGGCTTTTGGCTGCCCTGTGTTTGAAATTCCTCCCTTCTATAGCTCTGAGCAATCAATAGTAACTGAAGGACTCCTCTCCCGAGAAGAAATTGTGGATACCACGTTCATTGCTCCAGTGTAATTAATGTCACGTTTCCAGGACATTAACATGATGAACAGTTCGGCAGAGAGAATCTGTTTTTTCTGGTGATGAAGTCCCAAGCTAGATGTAATCTTAAAACTAATATAAGGTCAACCAGAATGTCATCAGGAAACATTATTTGAAATGAAGGGTTGTGGATATTTTAATCCTTCCCTTTCCACCTTCCTCCCTTCCTTCCACCCGATCCACCTATGTTCGGAGAATGCATGAAAACTCAACACTCATGTTGATAGCCTTTGTAAGTGTCAGCTAAGAAGGCACACCTGTGCCTGTACTTCCTCAGGTTACAAGGGCCTGTCCCACTTGGTGGTTGATACTTCAGTTTCAATGATGCCTGCAGTCGCCGAAAAAATCGGCGTGGGAAAGGCCCTTTAGAAAATTCGGCCCAACCCCAACCTCGACGCCTTGCTGGTTTTACTGTTTGTGTCCATTCGTTATCACCTCTTCCACAGAGAACAATGGACCATTGTGGGCTCCACCTTTCTTCTCTGCCAGCCATAACTTGTTCTGCACCTCTTCACACCTCTAGTGTCCCTCTCCCCTAACTCTCAGTCTGTAAAAGGGACTCGACCCGAAACTCCAGAGATGGAGTTACTAATGGGCCTGTCCCACTTAGGCTCCTGGTTCTGGACATGCTCAACATTGGGAACATTTTTCCTGCATCTAGCTTGTCCAGTCCTTTTATAATTTTATATGTTTCTATAAGATCCCCCTCATCCTTCTAAACTCCGGTGAATACAAGCCTAGTCTTTTCAATCTTTCCTCATAATACAGACCCGCCATCCCAGGGATCAATCTCGTGAATCTACGCTGCACTGCCTCAATCACAAAGATGTCCTTCCTCAAATTAGGTGTCCTTCCTCAAATTAGGTGTCCTTCCTCAATATCGCTGGGTTGTAAGCTGCCCAAGCAGAATATGAGGTGCTTTTCCTCCAATTTGCATGTGACAGTGGAGGAGGCCCAGGGCAGAAAGATCAGTGTGGGAATGGGAAGGAGAGTTAGTGTTTGGAAACCGGGAGATTGCGTAGGCCTAGGTGGACTGAGCGTAAGTGTTCAGTGAAACACAGGCAGACGGTTCCTGTCCTTTTGCTGTGTGACATTGGCTAACATTGTGAGAGCCCAATGAGGGCAAAATAGATCCATGATTAAATGGCGGAGTAGGCTCGATGGGCCGAATGGCCTTGATTCTGCTCCTCCACCTCGTGAGACTTGTGACCTCACCTGGACAAGCCGCATCATTCTTTTCTTTTTTAACCTTGTTTCTATTTGACCCGCGTCATCTTAACGAGAACAGAGGCTCCTCACCTTGAAACAGGGCTCGGTTCTCTGGGGAAGTGGCCATCAAGGCCGGCCACGGTGAACTATTCTGGCAGGGAAAGAGAAACATTCATCAAAAGTGGTAATGGGAGTGGACAGAGACATCCCATTCCCATCATGTAAAATAAACAGTACAGTACCTGGAATAAGTACAAGGTCACCTTGATCCACTGAAGCCCACACAAAATAAATCAGAGGGTGCTGTTTGATAGGGACCCCATGCTGAAAATTACGTGATAATCTTAAGCCCAATATTTTTATTAAAGTCTTTGGCTTCAATTTTCCTCAATTGTTGAACAGCCCTGGAATGTAATTTTCTGCTTGTGCTCTATTATTAAACCCCACTATCTACCCCTCTCTGAAAAATGGAGAGTTTATTTTAAATTAAAACAGTTCCTTATCTCTGGAGAAGAAAATTTGGATACTACATTCAATTTTCCAGTATAATTAGATCGAGAAACTTGCTCTTTTTTTTAAGGGAGCTGTAAAAATTAAAATCTGATACCAAAACACATTCCCAACATTTGCGAAAAAAACAGACCTTATCCCATTGGAATGAACCGCAAATAAAGAGTGGTTCGTATCATCGGCATAATTGCACTTGTAGGTCAAAGATGTATCTTCTTTTATCTTTGGAAAGGGTAATTTTGTGTTTTGTAGCCACGCTTTGTGGAATTATATTGAGATACTAAGGTTAAAGACAAATACTGCCGTATACGATCAAGTGTGAAGCTGCGTTATTGCTTTCAGGGTTGGCTTTACCTTGGAGGATTACATTTCTATTTTGCGTTGTTCAGTTAAAGTTTTGTTATTCATAGTTCAATCAGTTGTGTGCAATGTTGCCGCTGAGTTTATTTAGTGCATTAGTATAAAACAAACAGGAGGAAAATCACACTCAAGTCTTTTTTTAATGTGCACAGCTCTGAATTCTTCGCTGCTGTTTCTGCCAGCAATGGATGAAACATCCCAAGTTGAGCCGAGGGGCGTGTTTCCACGCCATATAACTCTGTAAAACAATCAAAAGGGAGGATGAGTGAGAAAGAACTGCAGATGCTGGATAAAATCGAAGGTAGACACAAAATGCTGGAGTAACTCAGCGGGTGAGGCAGCATTGATGGAGAGAAGGATTGGGTGACGTTTCGGGTCGAGACGTTTCGGGTCGAGACCTTTCTTCAGACTGATGTCGGGGGAGGGGGGCGGGATTACTACGGGTGTCGGGTTATGGGGAGAAGGCAGGAGAGCGGGGTTGAGAGGGAAAGATAGATCAGCCATGATTGTACGGTGGAGTAGACTTGATGGGCCGAATGGCCTAATTCTGATGCTACAACTTATGAGTTTGCTTTTAATGCAGCATATTTCATTAACCTCCCGTGGTTTATAACGTAAAGGTTGAGTTTTAATAGAGTGACTGCAGCAGTTATTTTGTTCACTGCCAGGTCCCAGAGAGAATGCTCCTCATGGGGTTATAGGATATTGACCGGAACTGCAGGATCACTCTCCTGTTAGCAGCCACTCGACACCAAAATGCCAGTCTAGAACATGTGTACAAACATCAAGCGGGATTCAAATCCATGACCTTCTAATCATTGAACACAAAACAGGTTGATCGCTCGGTTCACTGATTTGAACACTCACCCAACTCAGTCGCCAGCAATCTGTTGATAAAAAATACTGGGAATAGTTAGCATGTCAGCCAATATTGATCTGAGTTATTATGATTGAAAAATGAATTTTTATATATTAGCTACATGTGTTTACAGGCTTGTTAAGTTGCTGCAAGTAAGATTTTTGTTGTCAGACACAAAGTGCTGGAGTAACTCAGTGGGTCCCCAGGCGGCATCTCTGGAGAACATGGACAGGCAAAGTTTCCGGTCGGGACCTATCTTCAGATTGATTGGAGTAGGGGGGGGGAAAGCCTGGAAGAGGGACGTGGGGGGCAGGCAAAGCCTGACAAGTGATTGGTCGGCACAGATGTGAAGGTTCCTAATCCAAATCGTCGCCTATCCATGTTCTCCAGAGATGCTGCCTGACCCACTGAGTTACTGCAACATTTTTTGTATATTTTGTCAACCAGCTTGTGCCTACAAGAATTTCATTGTTCCGTTGTCAGTACATATGACACTTAAACACTCTTGACTCTTGACATCAACTCTATTTCTTTCCAAGGTTACTTCCTGACCTCCTGAGTTTCTTGTTTTACATTTACAGCATCTGTAGATTTTTTTGCTTTTGCTTTGTTTCCACTGAGAGCTGAGATTCACACCGAGCTTCAATTACCACAATGCAAGCTATCACTGTGCTTCTCGTTATCCCAGTTTCAACGCTGTTGACCCTTGAACCTCTTCCTCACTGTTCCTTGGCCGTTCTTCAGGCGCAAGTCTCCACACCGTATATTGAACAGCAATTTAGTTCATTTTAGTTTAGGGGCAGCACAGTGGCGCAGCGGTAGAGTCGCTGCCTCCCAGCGCTAGAGACCCGGGTCCGATCCTGACTACGGGTGGTGTCTGTACGGAGTTTGCACGTTCTCCATGTGACCGCGTGGGTTTCCAACGGGTGCTCCGGTTTCTACCCACACTCCAAAGACGCACAGGTTTGTAGGTTAATTGACTTCTGTAACTTGTCCCTGGTGTGTAGGATAGTGTTAGTGTACGGGGTGATCATATCACTGGTAGGTGCAGATTTGGTGGGCCGAATGGCCTGTTTCCAAAATATATCTCTAAAAGTCTAAAAGATACAGCACGGAAACAGGCCCTTTGGCCCACCGAGTCTATGCTGACCATCAGTCACCCATTCACACCAGTTCTATGTTATCCCACTTTCTCATCCACTCCCTCCTACACACTCGGGGCAATTTACAGAGGGCCAATTAATCTGTAAACCTGCACGTCTTTGGGATGTGGGAGGAAACTACATCTTAGTTTAGTTTAGAGATAAAGCATGGAAACTGGTCCTTCGGCCCACTGAGTCTGCTCTGACAAGCGATCAGCGACAAGCGATCACCCATACCATGTCCTACATACAAGGGAGAATTATTTCAACAGAAGCCTAGTAACCTACAAACCTGCATGTCTGGGATATGGGAGGAAACTGGAGCACCAGGAGGAGACCCACGCAGTCACAGTGTGAACGCACAAACTCCGTACAGACAGCACCTCAGGTCAGGATCGAACCTGGGTCTCTGGCGCTGTGAGGCAGGGGCTCTACACGCTGTGCCACTGTGCCGCCCTGATTGTAAGTGATGTCGCAGTCAGTTCCAGCTCAAGGCATGCAGAATTTTCAACGGCGGGTCAGCAGATAGCTATCGGAAGCCGGGGTTAATTTCATCTTCCAAGCCTTGAGGTGTGGAATACTCTCGCAGTGAGATCAGCTGGCAGGGTAAACACAGTAACTCATCCATGAGCCATTCCTTCCTGGCCTCGCCTCACACACTCTCTGGATAAACTCCTGGAGACATCAGAACAGCTGCAGTGCCAGTAAACCTTCCTCATGCATAAAGTACTAAACACCCCCCCCCCCCCCTTCCCCATCCCCTTCAGGGAGTTTCTGAAACTCAAATTGCTGCGAAGAGCTGTGAAGAGCATTAATATCCTTTAGATTGACATATAATGTTGGAGTATTTAACGGGGTCAGGCAACATATCTGGAGAAAAGGAATAGGTGACGTTTTGAATCGTGAGTCAGGGAAGAGGGATGAATAGGTCGAGAACAAATCAACACAAATCAGAACAAAGCCAGCACTGATGACCCAGGAATGGTGGAAATAAAAAGAAAGTTTATAGCTTAGTTTTGAGATACAGCACGGAAACGGGACGTTTGTCTCATTGAGTCCGTCCATCTGAAGAAGGGTTCATTGTTGGCTATGGAAGAGATGATAACGAAGGGATGTATAGATAGGAACAGTGGAACTAGCAGGACGACTCGGGCGGGGGAGGGGCGGAGAGAGAGGAAATGCAAGAGTCATTTGAAATTACTCGGAACGTCACCTATTCCTTTTCTCCAGAGATGCTGCCTGACCCACTGAGTTACTCCACCACTTTCAATGGGACTTTGGAATGGCGCCAAAAGCAGGCGCCTCTTGTGTGCAGTCTCAGGGATGTGTACTATTTCTGTACACTTTGCTAATTGGGGATTGTGCTTAGGTACGGTGATACTTTACTGAACTGTATGCAAAATAAAAGGAATTTCACTGTGCGTTTACACACATGACAATAACGCACATTGCCAACCACTTTGTTTCCGTTTTTGTAAACCGCCAACCGCAGTTCCTCGTGTCTCTGTCGAAGATTTATTTTCGGTAGATGGAAACAAGGTGGGCCAGTAGAGAAGATAGCTAATTGAATGTGTAGGAAGGAAGTGCAGATGCTGATTTATACTGAGGATAGACGCAAAGTGCTGGAGTAACTCAGCGGGTCTGGCAGCACCTCTGCCGAAAGAGAATAAGTTTCCATCTTTGGTGTAAACCACCATTTGCAGATCCTTCCTTCACATTAATATCCTTTCGCCCTCTTTCGTGATTTGTATTACATTCCCTGTTTCAGCCGTTGAATTCAGGTGACATGATTTCAGGGTTATTCTACCTCCAAGGAGTTAGTGAGCCTGTCAGGTTGAGGGAGCTGATTTATGACCGCAACTCCAATATTCATTCTGCTCCCTCATGTTTATGCTCTCGGCACTGCAAAAACACACTTAAATTATTGGAAAGAGCGTGCACACAACACACGCAAGTCATCTTCAATCGAAAGGGGGAGACTTGTAGTGCAAGATTACATTAGAGAAGGGAGATGTTTAAATGGACAATCTCATTAAAGTGTATGGAGTCATAGAGTCGTACAGCATGAAAGCAGGCCCTTCAGCCCAACTTGCCCATACCGACCATCTACACTGATCCCACCTGCCTGCGCTTGGCCCATATCCCTTGTGACGACACGGTACAAGGATGAGACCAATTAACTTACAAACCCGCTAAGTCGGTATGGGCGAATTGGGCCGAAGGGCCTGTTTCCGTGCTGTATGATTTTATGGCTCTAATACACTATGGGTTTCGCGGGTGGGAGGAAACTGGAGCACTATTGGAAACCTACGCAGTCACAGGGAGAACGTGTAAAGTCCACATGCAGACAGTAGCCGAGGTCAGGATCAAACCCGGGTCACCGGCACTGTGAGGCAGTGGCTCTTTCAGCAGCGCCACTGTGCCACCCTACATTTGATAGAGCTCTAAGTGATGTCAGAAATTAACCAAGAAATGTGTGATCTAAAGAGCATTGTGCTTCATTAAAGTTAATTAGATTTCAGCCACATTTAAAGAGGAAGATCTGTTTCATCAGGATTACCTAATTTACTGCCGGCTAATCCTACTCTCTAAGATTTGCTCTCGGCTGTTTATACAGTTATTAATATTTCAGATAAATGCACTTCATGTCCAAGTAAAATAAATCAGGAGGACCTGTTTATTATAAGGGTGGTGCAGCTGCTAGAGCTCCTACCACACAGCACCAGAGACCCAGGTTCGATCCCATCCCCGAGTGCTGTCCGTGTGTGGAGTTTGCACGTTCTTCCTGTGACCCGTGTGGGTTTCCTCCAGTTTCCTCCCACATCCCAAGGACGTTTGGGTTGGTAAGTTAATTGGGCCTCTGTAAAATTGCCCCTAGAGTGTAGTGAGTGCATGAGAAAGTGGGATAACATGGAACTAGTGTGGGCGGGTGGGCACAAAGTGCTGGAGTAACTCAGCAGATCTGGCAGCATCTCTGGAGAAAAAGGATGGGTGACTTTTCGGGTCGAGACCCTTCTTCAGATGGACGGACTCAATGAGACAAACGTCCCGTTTCCGTGCTGTATCTCAAAACTAAGCTATAAACTTTATTTTTATTTATTCATTATTAATCATGATTGTAACATTTTAACAAAATGTATTTATCTTGAAATTTTTAAAAACCTATATATTACATTATAATGGGAAAAGAGAATCCATTTCATTGAAAATAGTCAATTTAAGAAATATCTACTGGATAGTTTGAAGGTGTATCAAATGGATGTTCTACAGACTAACTCAGTATGTTACTAGAAAGATTGAATCAAATTGGACACTTCTGAGTGCTGCTGTTGTATTAAAAATCTTGTGGCTTCAGCATGCCAATTCCAATCAAGCACTGCTCTTCAAAGTGTCAAATGCATTAAAGAAAGCACCATTTTTTTTCCAACCGTCTGTTTTGACCCTAATATGTTGGCTCTCTCCCAGAGCAGGAACTGGCCATTTAAGCAGCAGGCAATCAACAGAAACTCTTCACTGATTCCCTTCCAGTGTTTCCAAATCTCTCTTTATAACAAAGAAAGCACCTGCACAACTACCTCCGAAGCCGAGGCGTGGTTAACACTGACTTATCCTCACAGATTAATGTGGCGCAGCGGGTAGAGCTGCTGCTTCACACACCAGAGACCTTAGAGGGCCAATTAACCTACGAACCCATCCGTCTTTGGGAGGTGGGAGGAAACCGGAGCACCCAGAGGAAACCCACGCGGTCTTAGGGAGAACGTGCAAACTCCACACAGGCAACTCCCTGGTCCTATCCTGATCTCAGGTGCTGTCTGTTTCCTCCGGGTTCTCCAGTTTCCTCCCACATCCCAAAGACGTTGCGGGTTTGTAGGTTAATTGGCCCTCTGTAAATTCCCCCTAGTGTGTAGAGAGTGGATGAGAAAGTGGGATAACATAGAACTAGTGTGGACGGGTGATCGATGGTCAGTGTGGACTCGGTGGGCCGAAGGTCATGTTTCCATGCTGTATCTCTAAGTACTAGAGTACAATAAAACTGTGCATTTACTGTATATATGGCTTTAACAATGGCTGAATCTCTAAAGTGCTCTACAACCTCAAAGTATTTCTTCTAATGTAAAGAACAGGTCAAGCATTTGTACACCAAGAGACCACAAACTGCAATGCGAT